>NC_135694.1:5015136-5350970 GCF_964276395.1 Gasterosteus aculeatus | reverse complement strand
AAAAGAACGGGAAAAAAGGCGTCCTGGTCTGTTTATTCGTTTGAAATAAGGAGAGATAAAAGGCAGGTGTGAAGGAGCTGCATAAAACATTTGTTTATGCATTGTTGAATCTGCTCAATCTTTGCAAAACCAAAGGAGCTAAATCAAAGAAAGACAAAATAGACGGTTTTCTCCAAACGTTTCTCTGGATCCGTAGGTTTGGTACAGACAGGCTTTCTTCAGCAGGACCAATAAAATGTATTTGTCTGTACATTAAACACTGCAGCTAAAGCTGTTGGCTCTTTTTAAGCTATAGGTCTATTCCACAAAACGCAGGAATTCATGAACGTGGATACGGATTTTCATTGGATGGATGCCGCATGAAATTATAAGCTTCTAAAAGGAATTTTACCCTCTAAATACTTATTTTATCACAATCCGAGAGGTCCAGACTGTGTAATTAGCAAATCAAGTGTCTTACAACTGTTTCAGCGCGAAGGCCGCATCAAAGCTCTCCTGAAAAGCAGATGAGGTTTCCTCCGTCCTCATCAATTCCAGCCAATTTGAAGAGAGATGAAGGGCCCTCAGAGTTCTGTGACGCTGCCACACCTGGGTGCCTCCAATCTTCTGCCAGACATCAGACCGCGGCGGAGGGAAAATACGGCCGAGCCATCATCATCCCAAAGAGCTACTTGTTGCCGGAGCCCTTCACGGAAAAAAAGTCAAATATAAATATATGTGTTGGCCTTTTGAAAGCAAAAACCTCTTTCACTCTGAACCACGAATACATAACAGCACTCTCTGTTTGTGTTCAACTCTCACGGCTGCATATAAATGATTAAGCTGTGATTTCATCAGGAGACATTATATAGTCCCAATATCATCCGCAGATGTCGTTCCCGTCGGGTTTGTTGAGCCGGTGTTTGACCAACTATCCCGTCTGTTGGCTTCAGCCAATCACACGTGGCAGCGTGGCGCTCACACGCAACGGTGGAGAAGGTCTCAGTCACGATCCTCGTCTGGCTCTCCAGCCAAACAGCTCGGACACAGAGAAGTGCGAAAAGCCTCTCGTCAACGCCTGGTTCCCTCTGTCCGTTTTCTCCATAGAAATCGTTACTTTCATCACACGGTGCTGTTTGCAGCGAGACCCATGAACCGACCAAAACCAATTACTTGTTAGTCCGTCTCGCAATGCTTTCAGACTTCAGGTCTGTTTGTAGGAGCCTCATGAAAGATCGAGGACGTAGAAGTAAAACTTAAATGAAAGTAGTTTTAGCAGAATGTTCTTACATTGCACAGAACATCAACTCTTGAAGGACTCAATGAGGTGCTACACTGTTATAAATGATTATTTCATCACTGATTCTTGAATGCATGTTGCATTTCACTGTTCTGACATATTGGCTGTGGGGAATCTTATTTGATCTTATGCCGTCATGGTGGAGTAAAACGTGCAATGATTCCCTTTTAAAAGCTACATGAAACGTTCCAAAAAATGAAAAATCCAAGAACAGCATCGAGTTGATGAATCTCGTAGACGCGTTCCAACGACTTGTGAAGCCGTGAAGTCGCAGCTGCAAACACTCATTTGTCATTTAGCTCAACATCAAGGCTGCCGTGTTGTTATCGTCTTGTGTTCGTAGGTTAACAACGCTGGGATACGGAAGCGCAGGAATGGCCCTTAAACAGCCCCATAAGTCCTCTTTTTATTGTTTTGTTTGCTGCACTGAGCTCATCCGGCCTCGGGGGGAAGACGCGGGAGTCAAACAGCGCGGCTGAGCGTCGAATCTGCAAAATCAGTCACAGCTGTTCAGATCCAATGAGGCACCCTGATGACTCCCGTTCCCGTGTCAACGCCGGCCAATGATGCTGCGCAGCCTCTTTGTCGAATCTAATTTGCGTTTAAAAATAATAACTCAAAGCCCAGAGGCGCAGTGTGAATTCGGTGACAATTACTTATGCGTGAGAACAGGACGCTGCTTATTATCTTATAATGCCACTGTTTCATGTGTCAACGTCCGCACGGCGACACTGGAGAGTAACGCTGTAAAGACAACGAGGATTATTGAGTAAATAAGCATTAGTTGGATGTTATTGGACTCGATATGGAACATTCTTACCATCCACACGGATGCTTCCATATGAGAAAAGTCTGTGATTTTTAGGTTACGAGGTCATGAAGAGGATCTAAGCTATTTGTGATTAGGGTTATTTATTTTTTTTTGCACGAGATTCAAAACCCACAGCCTCTTTAATTGGGATGAAATGATTCTCTACTGATTCTGGAATCGACTACGTGACAATCAGTGTTACTTAACGTTTTAATCACAGGTAAATTGTTACACTGAATCGCTGCTTTGTACCAAACATGGCCCCGAGTCTTGGCTGCTTTAATAAAGGGTTTAAAAGGGAAAACAAATTGTGTTTGCGACCAAACAAAACTCTGTATGAATGACAAATACCCGACTTGAATTCAACCTGCACCCCTTAAAATGCACTGTAACTTCAGATCATTAAGACTTCATTGCCAGCTGAGCTTTGTTTGCAAGCAAAGCGCCACTTTACATCCGTTGGACATAATTTAGGATGATTGACAGCTGTTTTGGGACGAATCACATGAGTCACGGATCGCAGAGGGAAGGAGCAAATGTGTGATGGCAGACACAGACTTCAGACTCAGGTAGTCAAATATATCCTTTCACATGACTGAGAATATGGAGAACTATTTAAGAACAACAACTTCCGCTGCATAGAATCCAACTAATGCTTATTTACGTGGTATTCCTTGTTGGCGGGTAACAGCGCTAACGTTGACACATGAAACAGTGGCATCATGAGATAATAAGTGACACCTCGTTGTGAGCACTCTCCCAATTAATCATCTCCAAAACTCACACTGAGCCTCAGGCTTTGAGGTGCTAAATGTGAATTAGGATCTGACAAAAACGCTGTGCCACATTATTATGATCATTAAATGATGTCACACGTCTTCGGCGGCACGTTTATTTTGTAAATGACTGCTAGTTGTCAGGTGCGAGGACGCACGCGGGACGAGATTACGGTACCGTATTTTCCTTCAATGAATGACCTATTTTAGAACATTTTTCATATATAAGGCGCACCGGATTATGAGGCGCATAAGATACTGCAGTCAAACGTGCGCCACGTCAAAGTGTCCCTGAGCCAGACAGTCAACCCCTAACTGCTCCCCGTGAAAACCATGGGTTAAAAATGCAACGTAAGTCGCATTGGACGAAAGCATCGTAGTGTGCTAATCACAGCATCACGAGGCCTCGACATGAAGCGTATTCTTGTGTGTTTCCCTTAATGCAACATTATTTCCAACGTTTTCAACAATAACGGATCCTCAGCTCTTAGTTTCCTCACAGCATCATTTCAATTGTGGCAAATGGACTGCGAATGAACGCAAACAGCAGGTACAAAGGAATTATTGGCAGTTTTTCCCATTCATCGCTTTCTGCATTAATGGGAATTTAGCCCGGGGCAGGTTTGGGATTTTTTCTTAACGAAGTGGCTCATACTTCTTCCGGCACCACGCCGGTGTCTGCATGCTCATCTCCCATTACAAATTGTTGCTGCCGAAACCACTAAATTGAATATCATGTCGTCTATTACAGACCGGACCATCGGGGGAAATCAGCACGGCCTTGAATTATATTACTAGTTTCTGGGTTGGAGGCCGAAATGACAAGAGACAAACTCACAACACATCTTAGTTTACGTCTCATCTTCTTTTAATTATACGTTAACTGCTCCCATATAGACGTGGGTTTCTGAAGCTCACGGCGCTGACGCCAATGGAGGAAGATACCAATGTCAGCTCTATTGATCATATTTATGATCAATGATACTCATTCTCATCCAGCCACTCAGAAATATGTGTCTCTTAAATGTGGGAAAATGATCGTAGACAACTCGATATACTGTCACTTTCCCTGTCGTCTTTTACAGAGTCGTCCGCGCTAATGAGGCTGTTGATGTGACTTTTTAGACATTCTTATTCACGACGCCAGCCTAGTTTGTATAATTAAGACGTACAGAATTGATAACCGGATTAACAATATTTATCAAGCATTTTTCTAGTTAAGCGACTGCTACTAAAGAGAAAGAAATATCACTATTTTAATAATCAGAAGTATTCAGTGTGTGTTTGTTCTTTATTTCCTTTGAGCTGGATGGTTAGAAAAGTTTTTTTATATTTTAAATGGTGCACTGCAAATAAAATACTGTGACATTGTTGCCAGTATTCACATTTTCTTGCTTCTCACTCATTAAAAACTTGTTGCTATTTAACTTTTGTTTAAAGTCGGGTCGCCTCGTGGTTAGAAAGGGTTCAACCTGCATGTGTCTTGTGACTGTTGCTGATACGGTCGTATTAAATTAGAATCCATGCCGTTCAATTGTAATCATTGCTGACCAAACCTCACTGTTTTTTATTTGCAACCTCACTGCAAATTTAAAAAAAGATATCCAGCCTCTGCTTAAAAGTCCTTTTATCTGTTAAAAATGTGCATTTCTTCTTTTCTCCCACGCGGCAGCAGAAGGCAACAAAGATAACAATTGTATTTCTGAATCTCTCAAACGAAAAAGAAGAAAATCTGTCTTTTAATGGCAGTAATGGGACTTGTGATTACTTGCAGTTAATAATTCAGAAGTATCCCACTGTGTCTTCTCTGTATCTATCGAGCTTTTGTAGTCAGTCCCAAATATTATGCCCAACGTGCCGCCTCGGAAGCTCTTGTGTGTGTCTTGGGCTCCAACTGTGGGCTCCACCTGCTCTCTGTGATGGAGCATTGAATCAATAGCCAGATTTCAGGTCTGTGACATCTGTTTATCGCAGAAGGCTTTTGATGTCAGGGGCCCCGTTTTTACACAAATTCTGCCAAAGCCAAAGTGACAGAAATGGAATTTTGTCTGAAAGGAAATGAGATTAAAACCTTCCCTTGATACTCGTGTGATAAATGTGTTGTAAGATTTAATTAGACTGAATAATACCTTCTGTATTCTATAATTTTTGTATCCATCTTGCGTTTGAGCTCCGAAAATGTGATACAGATACCCTTAAGATACAGATTATCAGGAGCTAATATGAGCAAGAAAGAAAGCCACATCAGGTTATAATTTGATATTATTTCCCTTCCCCAGAGCCTCTTCTTGAAATAAATCCCAAAGAATAATTACAACATCAATTGCAATTCACGAACGGACTCCTGTGAAGAAAGCAACGAATCCCCAAAGCGTGAGCGCACATCTGGAAGGCATTGGCCCTGCTGCTAATGGATGCATGAAAGTAAGATTGAAATCACCCGAGGCCGTCAAGCATTCGGTGTTCCACCAGTTCGTTAATTACTTGGAGGGCTGAAACTTAGCAGGCGGACGGGGGCAAGACGAACGAGTCCCTTAATCAGGGCCCACAGAGCTCTGCTTCTCCGCAGCGGGACCTCGCAGGCGAGTCGCGTGTCGGGGGAGGCAGACCAAGCGGCCCACCGCTCAGCGTGTGTGACTCAATTTATAAAGTGTCTTATGTATATTTGAGTTAACATAACGCCTACCAAGCAAGCTGCTCCTCGGTGAATATCGTGATGATGCATTTTTGCATACAAGCACGTACATTTTCACCAGGATTCCTTTTTGTTTTTGAGAGGAAAAGCTGATTCGGGGACAGCTTGTATATTCGCCGCTGGGGTCCTCTCATGCCGTCATTGAAGGGGACGCGGCGTTACCGCTAGCGTGGCCGCACGCCGGGTGATTGAGCCGCTTTCTCAGTGCACGCTGGTTAGCGGCGGCTGGAAGCTAATTCCCGCCACCGAAAAAGACGCCACTGGGACGCGAGGATTGTCTCAACTGCTGATCGTTCCTCATTTCTCATCGCCGCGGAATAAAGATCTGCGGGGCCGCGGCGACGGCTGTTTTTCGGAGGATTAATTGAAGAGACGACTTGACAATCAACAGGAAAAAGCCTCGAACGTCGAGACTCCCCCCGAGCCGTTGGTGCGCTCTAAAAGAATGAACTTGGTCCTCTGTGCGCGCTCCTCGAATCAGAGTCTTTCCCCGTTCTGAGGAAAGTGGATCCCCTCATGTGGGAGCTCTGTTGGTGTTCGGGGCTGTAAAGCTTATAATCAAGCAGTTTGTATTGCTGAAAGCCTCCAGAGGGCTGCTATTATATCTGCACCTGCCTCGGCTTTTATATCCGCACCCTTATCTCTATAAAACCCGGCCTCCTCTTGAAATGCTGCCTGCAGAGCTCAGCTAAAGTTTGATGAGGGTCACTTTTACCAAAGGAAACAGGGGGGCAGAAAATGTTGGACAAGCAGGTCTGCACCTGAAAACAAGAATGTGTTTGCCTTAGATTTCTATACCTTCTGAGCTCGTCCTGATGCTCAGATGTTTGGATTTGAGCTCGACTTCGTGTCCCATTTCAAGCCACAATGTCGTCTTTTCAGCAGGAACCCGCAGCATTTCTTTACCTCATGCACAATACAATGGCCACACTCACACGGCCGGAGTGGAGATAAGAGGGCGCGGGTGAATAATTCAGCAGCGTGAATAAGAAGAAGTCAAGGTCTAGGTGTCGATGGACTGAAAGTCTGAACATACGGGTTTGCAGATTTATTATTGCAGATGTGATTTACTGTCATCCGTAAATGACTGTGAGAAAGCGAGAGGTCGATATAAACTCACGCAGGAATAATGAAGCGGTAAAAGCGAAGCCACGGCTTTTGATGAAGAGGCTGCTAGTGTGAGTCTGACAGTGCTTGAATAGAGAATAGCGCTGTGGGATCAAACCTGGTGTCATAACAACACATCCAACAGGACCAAGAGTCCAGTTTGAGCTGGATGCTGTCGTCAAAATGTTGAAACACGCTCACCGTGCTAAAGTTACCATGCCGACTGGTCACTTTGCCGTGTTCTCCATCGTAGCTTAGCATGATAGCATGGACAGAATACCATGAAGGGACAGAAAACGACTTCAAAGACACAAAAACAAACTGGAAAACACACAAAACGACTACAACTGGAGGCAAAATGATTACAAAAATGCATTAGAAAATGACGCAAAACACCTAGAGAGGAGAAAAGGAAGGACGACAAAGAGACACAATACAACGACACAAAGGATCATATCGAAGAACATCCAAATGGCATTTACAAGGTTTCAGAAACAAAAGCGATCAGAGCGGAAGAGTCTCCGATGCAGCCGTCAAACACTGATCAAACCGTCATCAACCCGTCAAACAACGCTCATCGAATATGAATCGAGATCCTGTTTGTGGGTCTTTTTCGCTTCAGATGTGTTTCAGAAACATACTTTAGTGTCTGACTGTGAAAGAACACTTTTTACAGCTAAACAGTCGCGAAGGGGTCTGGCAAATGACATTTGGAGCAATAAAAGAAGGCAACCTGACTTTATTATGGAGGTCATCCGTCTCATATGCTACTGTCGGGACATAGTGACCTTTTGAGAAAATATAATCAAAGTACGTGTCAATATATTTTCTACTAAAGCTTTAACCGGCATCATCCGTTCCCCTGCAGTCCCTGTGGGTGCGCATAGCTGCACAGTCACAGGTGCATTGTGCCGGCAGAAGACCTTTGTTGTATTAGTGAGACCCTGTGATTAAGGTTTAGGTCTTTGACAGGAACGCTGGACACCTGCAGCCTCCAAAGCCTGTCAGAGTCAGCTGTGTGTGTGTGTGTGTGTGTGTGTGTGGGGGGGGGGGGGGGGGCTGTGAACAACGTGAAATGTTTGCATGTCTGTATAATTAATCTTGCTGCAATCACAAAATTGTCTTATTTATTTATTGGACAACAAATTGAAATCTTTTAGTCCAAACCAAACAATCATTTTGTCATTCTAGTCAAAGCAACTCCCCATCAGAGTCATTACTTTCTGCGAGGGAAAAATGCTACGAAAAATCACCGGGAACTATTCCATCATTCCTCAAAGATATTTGCTTCTTTTCGCTCCTCAGAGCGCACGCTATCGGCCCTGCGTGCAGCGAGGTGTGGAGGCCACGCGGCTGATAACTGCACCGCCTCCTTTGTTCTGTGTTTTCTGCGTCTGCATTGAGGTATGAAAATGTCGTTGTTTTTTTCCCCCCTCTGAGAATAAAAAGGATTTTCTGTAACATGAAGGTGCCTGAGCTGCTGAGGAGGACGTGCGGAGGCCATGCTAATGACCATATCAAACAGGGCTCCCAGGAACCGCCTCCTGCACGCCGGTAAGACCTGAAAAGATCCCGTTGATGTGAAAGGCCCGCCAACACCACACTCTGCATATTATATATATATATTCTCGCTCAAAACCCTTCTGAAGATCTAATTTGATTTGATAAGCTTTGTAGAGAAGGGGCATGCGACGTGCATATGAAGGAGGTCTTTGTGTGATGAATTAAGCTCATGCACATTTGCTTCGACACCAGCAGTGTCTCTAGCCAGCCGTGCATGATTGCCAGAGACGGGTGCTCGTCTTCGTTTTCACCACCCAGGCAGGTGTTAATTGCACTTAGCGAAGCAAAACCGCTCCATGCGTCCACCTCTCACAGGCTCACGTCCCACTCGGAGTGGACGACACTGACCTCGAGCGACGGATGACTTGGACGTGGTCAAAGAGTCGCTAAGAAACCTGTCGTTTGACGCATTGGCTTACGGGTCATTAACGTGGCTGGACTGCAGGAAAATGAAATTAATGATTACCGTTATGATGCAGGGCCCAGAATAACCACGTGGAGACTTATACTCTGACTCAAAGCCCAAGGTGCCAAAAGCAAGTTTTACCTTTCATACTTTCTGCAGGTGTTTGGATTTCCTGTGCAATGATATTACTGACGTTTCAGATGTGCTTAGTTCGGTGATAAAGTGGTAATCAGGTTGAACTGTTCTAACATTGGTGTCATAAACCAATAGAACAGAGAGATAAAACGATGAAATAATAGACACAAGGTGTCTAGTTCCAGTTGGTGACAGGAATGAATGCTACCTTCTGATAGACCCTGAAGTTTATCCAATGACGTTACCGAATTTGGTTTCAGATTCGTTACTATTCATGTGTATGTGAACGTCTCTGATGGCAAATATCTCTGGGTAGTAAATGTCATTGTGTCCTCATAAAGTCAGAGATATAATAATCTAAGGTAACACATGATAATGTAATTTGGTTCCGCAGCAGCTCATACAACCCTTGATGGATGAGGCTTTTTCCCCATTTCCCACAAGTAAATTATCTATTAATGAGCTTTCCATTGATTGTCTTCAGGCCGGCACCGCGGCTTTGTTCTGCGGGGAACGAAACAGAGCTGTAGAGCGCATACTAACTGTGCCTACGGTAGAAAATACGTTGATTTATTTGAACATGTTGCATTATAACATGCAACCGTTAGGAAGTACTGTTATTGTTATTATTGTATTGTTTTTCCATTCCAAGGGACGTTTGACTGTGATGGCTGGCCTCAAAATATAATTGACATTACTTTACACTTGTGGAAGATAAACATTTAAATAATGTAACAATCTGAGAGGAATAGTTAACTCGGGGATTTAATAATATACTTACGTACATTATGTAGTGGCAAGCTTTTGGCTTATGGGCAATCTAACAAAGCAAGTAACTACTACTACTACTACTACTATACTTTTTACTGTTATAAATGTATCAAGCAAAACCATTCAAATTGGGTAATTCGGCCATGTTGCACAGCCTTCTGAGGCAACATCATATGGCTCAGTTCATGTACTTGCAATATTTCTCCATTCCTCCTTCTCCTTTCTGGAGGTCTGCTGCTGATTGAACGGAATCACGCGGAAGCAGCAACAAAGCAGCTGTGGCTGAGTAGAAGAAAACGCCGCCACCTGGTGGCGAAGGACGGTGTTACATTAACGAAAAGCGCTGTCGATTGTACTGTTTAACAGTGCAAATGACATTCAAATATAACTTTCATTACAACTTAAAGGGAAAAAAATACTATTTCCAAGTGGTCCTTTCTTAAATACTTATCTTTTTATTGCATCACTTGGCTCATTTGAATCCTCGCAGGAGATACGTTTGGTTTATGCCTTTGAGAAAAAAAGGACACTGAATCTTGAATTTTAATTTGAATGAGTTTAGTGACGGTGGTTCTCCCCTTAAGCCATGTTAAATAGAACTAATGCTGTTTTCTAGTAATATACTTATTGATTTGTACAAACTGAGCTTTGCTGCTCTCAACTGGCAGACTGCAGGCACAGCATACTTACATAAACAGTTACATTGACTCTAAATATATACATATGTATGTGCATATATATTTTTATGTATGTATACACTTCTAAAATAAGTTATAACATATACATAGTGTAGAAGTTGGCCTTTTTCAACTTCCCTCTAACAGTGACTCACTGTCTTGTTTGCATTAATGGTCTGAAGCTGTAAATCATCATGAGGGGCTCAAATAAAATCAAGCTCCTCAGACCAATGACATGCGGTCACTGACGTGTTCCTCTGCGTGGATGTTTCTGTTGGTCTTGATCGCGGTGAGATATATAAAGCAGAGGAACATTAATCATGTACATGCTCTTCACCGTGAACCATGAGATTACGACACATTCTTTGGTTGGTTTGGTTCCAACCAAACACATTGTTGGAACGTTGTTGTGCGCTTTAAATGTGATGAACTTTACAACTAGATCTGTTTACTGTATCCCGGACATATTATGATGCCAAAAGTAATGGGCCCCATTACCATGTTTCTATATAATTATAGTATGTGTGAAAAGGAACATCCATACAAAAATGGAAGTCAGATGTTGAGAGAATATTTAGCTGTCACTAATAATGATAATCTTTATGATGACAAAACACAACATAAAGCAAAGATCCAACTCACAATAGCTTAAAGAGGCCTAGATTTCTATTTTTGGCCTTAACACATCGTCAATCAGCTGTTTTTTGCTGTCCAAGACTAACTTATTAATAAAACAGAGCCGTTTCCTCACAAAAGTAACTTAATTGGTTTTTACACTGGAAACAAAGTGACTAAAATGTGTGTAAACTGTGTTAAGATGGAGAATATAATCAAATCTTATGTGATTCCAAAAGAGTCAACCCCTTTCTTTAGTCTATTTCTAAAGGATGTTTTAGTTTCGCCAATCAGAACTGATAAATAAATTAATAAATAGCCTAAAGTAGGCTGTATTATTGTTTAATTTAATTCACTGAGCGAAGTATTAAAATCAGAGATTCTTAAGTTAGTAAGCAATGTCTTCATTAGCATGTGACGTGAATGAAAAACTGACTTTATCTCAAATTCACAACTTAATTGAGGTTTGATTTAAGTTTGAGAAAGGTTTGGCTAGAAGGCCTATCGCCTACTTCCTAAAACGAAATGTCACAAATGAATTTAAATACAAAGCTAAATAAATAATTCCACCCAACAAATCGATTTAGAGCTGTTCAAATCTAAAATAATTTGAACCGTGAAAAGCAACGTAACGGAGGATTTTCACTTAACAAAAAAAAAACGTACACAGCAGGTTAAAAAGCTGCAGTCTGCTTCCTCTCCTAAACTCGGTTGACGGACCTTATTCCATTGAGCATGACGCTGCTCATAGATGAAACGCCACGTTAAGTTGCGCACACGTGTCATACAACTAGTGTGATCCGAATGAACGTGATCCGACGGCCGGAGACGCGGGTTCCAGAGCGCAGGTCCCCAAAAGACTCGCGTGACAAGAGGAGGGGAAACACCGCGGTGGAAAAGCGTCCCGCGGGCGCACATTAAAAGGGACTCTTTCGTGTCCTTGGCCCCCCGTCCCCCGTCCCCCCGCTCACCCCCTCGTCCCCCCGCGCGTATGTTTAATCACAGACGTGACAAAATTCTTATGAAAGAGTACAAGTGGACGCGTGGGAAATGTTTATCCAGGGGGAACACTAACTTTAACCCATGGACTGTTTCGTCAAAGGGACAAATAAACCATCAAAATAATATTTTCAATACTTTGGCTTTTTTCTTTTGGAATTGTACCCACGAATTTGAGATGACATTCAAGTTTTTTCAACCGTTTTAGCCTGAAGGACTTTTTATTTGAAAGAAAAAACAACCGTTTTCGATACATTCTGCATGTGATCCAATTGAAACCCTTTAAACTTCCCTCATTAAGTACAATCCCACAGTAAGAGACTCCCGTCTACTCCTCAAGGGCATGATTTATTAAAAAATATGGATCCTGCCTATAAACTACTATGACAGAAGTGCTTTGACCTCGTGTGGGGGGTGGAGGGGGGGGGGGGGGGGGGGGCACTGCACTCTCCACCGCAGTCAGCTGCTACCTTGGGCGTATACTTCTTCCGCACGCGATCCTCCCTTTTTTGAGCTGAATGTCCATCTTCTCTGCAGATTTAATCCACTTTAATGTAAAAAAATAAAATTAAAAAAGCCAGCATAAGTTTGCTCAGGACTCACGAAAAAAAAAAAAAATATATATATATATATTTTAAAAATATATATATATAGTTTATTATTAAGCATTTGTCTGCTTTGAGAAGTTCCGAAAGGTTGAGTGTTATTTAGAGGAAAATGACCTCAGGAGAATGCGCTGCGTTGACATTTGACCCCAGTTCCTGGCACTGCTGCAGAGCTGAGCGGTATTAAAGGAGGGCTGATGTTTCTCATTGATCTGATGTGCCATAAGTCCTTGTACTTGACGTGGGCCTGTAATCCATCTCAAGTGCTGCTCGGTTCCCACCCCACACCCACGGGGGAAAAGACACGTTTCCTGTGTAGGTGCACGTGCACCTTTGATCACCTCAACGTGCACGAGAAACAGCGGGTTTGAACTTAAAGGGAACGAGACACTGATTAACTGTTGCAATGAGCCCAGTTCAGGCTTGTTGTCGTCGTTTTTTTTCATAAAGGGTCATCATTTATTTTTTTCAGTGAGAAATGTTTCGCCCTTCTGTTTCAGCCGCTCTGAGGGAGGGAAGGGGGTGGGGGGGGGGGTGGCTTTCGGCCTTAATGTGGTTAAAATATCAGGCCTTCTCCTCCTTTGTGCCGAGCTGACAAGTCGGCTCTAACAGGGGTTAATTCGCCGTGCAAGGGTTAAACAAGCAGGCAGCAATAGTTCACTCCAGTCAGGACTCTCTTCGGAGGCTTGAGAGACACTGAGAGATAAACCAAAAATAAAGCAAACAGCTAAAAACACAAGGTTATTTCTACGCTTATAACAAACCAAACAGTAAAGCTTTTTGTGTCGTTGTTTTTTTTTCCCAGTTGAACTGCACTCCGGGTGCAGGAAGGTGAGGCCTAATAGGGATTAAGCACAAGCGTCACTTTGGATGCTTGTAATCTGGATTTTTTTTTTTCTTTTTAGAGTTTGTGAGCAGGCATGAAACACGCAGATTAAGCAACATTAGTGACAGCGTGGAGCCCCGGAGGTCTGACCTGTTTGACACAAACCGCGGGTCCAACCTCTCATCTGACGGGAACAGCATTGCTATAGGAAACGTTTTTTTTAAAAATGGACTGCTGGTGAAATAAAAACAAGAGAGCTGAAGAGCTAAAAAAAAAAAAAAAAAAAGTCAGACAGACAGATTCGTCAATAGCTCCACGCTTGATGTGACATAAAGGGGCCTTCCGGTTGAGTGCCTCTGTTTAGGCCGACCCACGATGTCTGGACCCCGCTGACCTCGTATACACTATCGCTTTGTAGGCCGTGGCTTTAACCCCAACAGCTCGCATCGCCACAGTAGCCCATTATAGAGCCAGTAATGATGTGGAGGACCCCCCCCCCCCCCCCCCCAGCAAGCCTCTTAATGCAGAGATTGTCATCGTGCAGGACGACACACAGATGCACCGCTAATGATACTGGATTTAGGAGCCAACATGTATGACATTCCTGATGCTTTTGTTTTTCGAGTGAACTGTCGTCAGGGAATCAAAGTAATCGCCAAGAAACGCGTGTTTTTTTTATGTGCTATTTGATTAGACCTTATGTTAAATCAACAAGTGCAGTTAGAGGTTGAGGCTGTGTGTATGTTACATTACATTACATGTCATTTAGCTGTTATCCAAAGCGACTTACAATAAGTGCATTTCAGCCATAAGAACACAGACCCAAAAGAACAAGACACGAGAAAGTGCAATTTCATCGAATAAGCCGATCTACAACTTGCCAAGAGCCATTACAAGTGCAGTTTAGGTGCTTTTTATGTCGTGCTACATTCAACATGCACATATTTACTTTATTTAAAAAAACGATGGAAAACATAACTATTTGCTGTATTAAAGCGATGTAAAATAACAACATTAAAACACATGAATCATGAGCGATGAAAATAAACTGATGATTAACGCCTCATGAAGGGTTTTACGTTTGGACACAGGCGCATTTTGCAGACACAACGTTTGCAATTGTTGTAGCAAAGGATTTACTTTGTTCTGCCACCGCCTCAAACAAGTAAGAACAGTATATTTACGGGAACATTCAGTCAGCCGATACATTTTCTGAACTCTTTTCCGCCTTGATTTGGGAAGCTGAAAGTGTTGAGGCGGCAGGACACATCGAGGCATCACGTGTGTGACGTTGCAGTGCCATCGTTAATTAGGAAACGCTGCACGCGCGCCTCCGTGCCATGCGTCACAACGAGGCCAGACGTGGAAGGAAGCGGTGGTCGTTGCGTGAGATGGTCGCGCTTCCTTCAGAGTGACGCAGAAACATGTCCGGGTGAATTATGGTTGCAGGAAGATTTTTGTTTTGGGCGGAGGAAACAGCAGAAAAGCTCAAACTTTCGCTAAATCATTCTGAAGGTTGTTGTTTTTTTTAATTACCGGACACACACCTGCCTTACGGTTATTTATAGGCCGCAACATAGTTCCAGACTAATAGGATGTGAGGTCATTAGAAGCAGTTGTGGCCTTTGATAAGATTCCTTTCTCTGCAACGTCTCAGCAGGAAGTGATGCACCGCTGACCGATGCGCACGCAACGACAAAACCACGGGAAACTGCGCAATTTAAGAAAAAGTTAAAAACACAAGAGAAGAAGGTGAGGGAGAAGATCGTTTGAGTGTTTGATACAGTCCATTTTTTTTGCACATGTTGCATAAATCTTGAAGATTAAAATTTGAATCCACATTTTGGGGGGAAAATGATGCAGGATTCTGATAAATATAATAAACACACAGTCCCGGTGAAGCGGATTAGCTGATGTATTAAACACTTAATAAGTAACACTCAAGAGGCTTTATTTTATGGTTTCCTAGCCAATTCCTGAGGGATTAAATGAGCGTGTAAGGTTGGAAGCAATTGTCTACTAATTGAGAAGAACTGACGTGCCTCTGTGTTGTTTTCAATAAATAAATACATGGCTGTTGTTTTTTATGGAGTGCTTTCATTTCAAACCAACCTCTTCAACTTCAATAACAAATACAAAAAAACGCAAAGCAATGGGCACACACATGGGATTTGAAAACAATTGTTTTTTGTGAGTGCATCCACAATGTAACACTCTATATTACAAACAGCTCAAATAGGCCACATAGGCTGTATGATAAACAAACTTTCATCCCTTTTACTTGTCTGAAACTCTCTTGTAAATTGGTGAGAATGACCTGAGGGGTGTTACACCTTAACCAGAATCCGCAGTATTGGGTTGACCGGCTATTACTCCAAAAGAGGCTTAAATAAAGTCAACGTAGTGGCACAATGGAGAGTGATTGTGTCACTAACTCCTGTGAGAAAACAAGCGGTTTGTTGTTCTCTGCCTCCAGTCACCCCGAAATCCCCCAAAAGTGAACGTTGGGGATTCTCTAGCTCGCGTCTCTTGATGTTTTCTTGTGCAAAAAGAAGAGAAAAAGCATCAGAAAACATTTTGTTATATTTTGGGTCGAATCAACGTGTCTGAAAAAGACCTGCAGCCTGGAATGTCCTGCGCATTTGTTCAAGGCTACTTACGGATGAAAGTAAGCTTTTCATAGTGTCTCAATCCTATTACAACTCCAAAGGCGGTGGTGTTTTACTCCACTGACTAAACATTCTCCACCTTCAGCATTAATCAACTCACGTTAAGCTGCAGCACACTGGCTCTCCATCTACGGACATTTAAGGTGGCGCAGGTTCTGTTAGAGACAGAAAAAGAGATGTTCTCTTTATGGATGAGCTACATTTGGCTTTTTTTGGCGGATCTCTGTCGCAGACCCGCCAATCGGCGTGAAAGTGAGACAGTGTTCTGCATGAGGCCGCTTTGCTCTGTGCCCCACACGGGGGTTTGTTACGTGTTTGAAAACAAAAAACTTGGACATAAAAATGAAATTATTTTATATATATATTATTTTTTTTACAGAGAGTTTAAGACGAGTCATATAGTTCACAAATGTGAAATGTTAAGTGCAGTATTTCATATTAATAGGTTCTGAAGGAAAGTGACTTTATTTTTTATTGTCTTTTGGCAAAAAAATCACACACACACACACACACACAAATTAATTCAAATAAATAAAAAAAAGATATTAGACCACATCACAGCAGATTTGTAGACCTTTTAAACCATTACCAATTAAAACCATTTTGGCGTGTAACTCGTTCTAAAGAAGAACCATTATCAGCTATAAGACATTCGTTTTAACATCTCTGTAATCGTACATATAATAATAATAATTTATAGTTATTTTAATGAATTGTTTTTTTTTTCTTATTGTCACTTTGTTTTGACAAAGTTTTAAAAAGTGATATAAATGGTCAAAGTACTTTCAAGATAAAAAAAACCGTTCGTTTGTGAATACGGTTCATATTAATGCGTATTGCATTGCGTGCACACACATTTAAATAATGTTTTTAAGAAAAGCACAGACTGAGAAAAAGAGATTTACAGAGTGAAAATCCTCAGCGTGCATGTTTTGACCAATAGGCGGTACTGTGCCATTCTCCATGAAGCGTCCTCCGTCTCCAGCCCCGAGGACAACGCCGCATCCCTGCGTTGCTTTGCTCCCTAATTGACCTAAATACTGGATCTCTAGCATCCCTCAAGGCGAGACCATATCACACCGCGTGCACGAGGAGTCTGAGAAGAGCGAGACAGTCTCGTGTTGTTGTGCGGGGGGGGGGGGGGGGGGGGGGGGGGAGTTTCTGGAGTAATATTCCGCGTCGCTTCTGAACGAAATACCGCTCCGGATCTCAGCAGAGCTCTCGCTGCTGCGCGATGGTTCCACGCGGAGCGCAGGACACTCCCGCCTGGAAGCAACAAGACGCATTCCCGGCGAGGATTTCGTAAAAAAGAAAAATCCCTATCTGGCATATTTATTATTTTTTTTGAATTTTTGATTTAAAGTGAAAGCTGCCTGGGAACGGACCGCCGAAGTAAACATGCTCGACGCCAAGGCGCCCAGATCGAAGCTGCGTCCTCCGCCGAGAGGCTCCTCTTTTTACATCGAGAATCTGCTGCGCATCGCGCACAGCGGGGATCCGTCCGAGGAGCGCGTGGAGAGCCACAGCCCGGTGACCTCTCCGGGGCAGCGGACAGAACGCGCGCGCGGCGGGGAGGCGCCGGACCGGAGCGGGACATCCCCGAACTTGGTGTGCGGCACTCGGAGAAGTGAGTGGCACCTGTCAGTCAGTGATCGGCCTGTCCCCATCTGGTGATACAGAGCACGGGGATACAGATGTCGTGAGAAGTATTGCTCCCATTCCGTCTGCTGGTTCGAGATGATCTGCTCCTGCGGAGGGTTGAGCGGCGCGTACAAACTGGTTTTGCAAAAAATGATATTCACCACCTGACGCCACCGAACCAGTAAATACGTTGAGACGCATATTCTGGGTCATGTGAGGCTGCAGCATTTATCCTCCTTACAAAACACACATACTATATGCAAACATCTCGCTGGTTCATGATAAGGCAACGAGAGGACATGATGCTGAACACGTTTCGATGTCCTTGCACCGCGTGAAACCCCCCAAACTCTCACGTTTTCAGCCTGTTTTTGGCAACTATGTCGTACTGATGTTCCAGGTTGACCAGCATTGGAGATTTCACGCTGTAGTATATTTATAATCTGTAAGAAGACAGCAAGGGCGGGAAAGATGTCCAATGGCGTTTCGCCTTTGTACACGTGCGAAACTAGGCCTAAAAAGTGATTTGTCGATGCGTTTTCTTTTTTTCCCTCAATCTTCCTCACAGGTCTACCGTGCAAAGAGGAACAAACGGAGCGTCTCTCAACCAGCGACCGGGATTCCCCGACTCCAGTGGGACGGGAAGACATCGACGGGCCGGCGGAGAAGGGGGATGATAGTTTGACTGACGACAGAGAGGAGGACGACGCGCACTCATCTTACAGCTGCGACACAGGTGAGGCCACAGTTCACCTGGAAAAAGGAGTCCGCCCATAGCTGCGCTTTTAGCGCGAGGACACTACGCATGCGCGCTGTCAGACCGCGCTATTGAGTTGTTTGTGTTGCTAACTTTTGGCTTTGGTACGGTTTCATTATTTTTCTTGACAGCATGTGTTGTCCAGATGTCCACAAGAGTTCTTGCATCAATACGCCACTTGTCTTAACACAATAAAGACCTACTGATATAAACTGCACTGTTTCAGGAGTTGTCACCAATCCCAGTTACTTTAACCTCTCCCGCCCTCCTCCACAGCTGACACGAAAGTGGCTCGGAAGAAGAAGACCCGCACCGTGTTCAGCCGGAGTCAGGTGTTCCAGCTGGAGTCCACTTTCGACCTGAAGCGCTACCTGAGCAGCTCGGAGCGAGCGGGCCTGGCCGCTTCGCTTCAGCTCACCGAGACCCAGGTGAAGATCTGGTTTCAGAACCGCAGGAACAAGTGGAAGAGGCAGATCGCCGCGGACGCGGAGTCCGGCAGCACCGCCGGCGTGCCCTTCGGGGCCCGGAGGGCGGTCCGGGTTCCCGTGTTGTATCGCGAGAACGTGGCGGCGCCCGGGGCGATGAGCGGCCTGCCCCGCGCGACGTCGTCGACGATGGTAGGCTTCTCCAACGCCATCAACTACCCATCCAACGCCATCAACTACCCATTGACTTCCCACTTCGCCTACCCCGTGTCGTTCCTATCGCCGCAGATGACCGGACTGGTGTGACTTTGAGGGTGGAGGGAACAATACTCGTTGCTCTTTGGACACATGTTGCAAAAATGTCGGTTCTCGTTCAGTTTCAAGTCAGACGGCATCCGAGTCAATTCATCCTTTGTTTAGGTTTTCGAGAAGTAATCAACCATCGTGATCTTTGACCGGCTGCTTTAACCCTTTAAACAAGACTGGCTTTCCCTAGGGTTGTGTCGCAAATTATATTAAGTGATTTTGAGATTTTAGTGCAAAATAAAGAAGTGGACATGTTTAAGACCCCCCATGCGTCAACAACCTTTGTCCTATCTGGAGCATATTTCACACCACTTAACACCTGTTTTATGTGTTTGATTCTTTTTCACACGCAACGTACTGATGACCCACATGTAGGAGGTCAAGCCTACAGTTACAAGACTGTAAATCAGTACTTGTATATCAGACCAACAATTTAAGATTGGGGAAGGTAAAAACAATGAATGAGAAAATAACAATAACTGCAAAACAAATTAGACTGTGTGTTACAATAAACTCAGGAACCACATTTCCATTTTCTATGTTTTTTTGTTTGCTTTATATCTTTATTCCAGGTCTAATGCAGATTTCTCTCACATGTTTACAAATAAAGGTATACAAACACAGCTTTGAATCTTTTTTACACTGGTAATATTATAAACAGATATAAAATTACAAATTTATAAAAAAGTTGTGGTCACGTTTGTGAGCATGCATGGTGCATACGCAATATTCTTTGACACAGTTTTGTGTACAATACTTTTGTACACTGATATGTTCACAAATGAATAAAATAGATGCAGTTAGGTGGGTTTGTACCAGCAGCATTTGATGTGTTTTCTGTCCTTGGTGGCAAATACATTTAGCCAATACACAACCATATGTTGGAATTAAGAGAGTAGAAAGTTTCATAAGAACAGTCTGGGAGTAAACTTCAGAGAGCTTCACTTTGGGAAAACGATGACCCTAAGTGGTCATATATCATGACTCCAAAGACTCAAAAGTGCAGCGTGAACAAAACCATAAAGTTGTATATCAAGCAAACCCACAGTGTTAACTTTAGTCTTAGTCAAACGGACCCTGCAAACGCCTCACATCTGCCCAGCGTGGTGCACGAAGCCAGCGGGCAGCAGCCTCGATGACAGCATCGTAAGTGCTTTAAAGCTACAATATGGCAGCCAGACGCACACATTTGCGTCCCGCCCTCATCGGGCCCCCCCGCGACCCTGCTCCAATCAAAAGCCGCTAAAACCGCAGTCTTCCGGGTCGCGGGGTGTGCGTCGCGCCCCGCTCCTTCCCTCGCGCGCGGGCACAGTCGCAGCCGCGCAGCGATGGTGCTCGGAGCGTCCGGAGCAGACGTCGGTGTTTCGGGGATCTCGGAGGAGCAGATGAGATGCCCGGGAACATGAGCAAAGAGGACGCGCCGACGCGGAGCGCTTCTCTCACCTTCACCATCGACCACATCCTCAACCTGAAGCAGCGCGGCGGGGACCGGGACGGGTCCAAGGCGCAGAGGGACGCTGGATGTAAGGGGGACGTACAGGCGCGCTACGACGAGGCGTGGGACGTCCGGAGCAGGGATGGCAGCGGGTCAGACGAGACAGGTAACTGGGAATTGTAAAACAAAACATAGGGAAATCCTATTTTGGGGCTAATGCATGATAGATACACACAGTTCGAGGCGGGCGCGGACCAAAAGTCTATGTTGCAATTAATGTGCACCTTAAAAAAACGGCGCTAAAGCGGTATTGTCGCTTCATTCACAGCGCAAAAGAAGCCCAGAGTCCAGCGCGCCGACTGCGGCGAAAACACACCGCTGCTGACCGACGGCTCCTGTCCCGGTGCGCAAAGTGCGCACACGGCCGAGGACGCGTCCGAGCGGCCCCGGGCGGAATCCAAGGCCACGGTTAAGAAGAAAACGCGCACCATCTTCTCAAAGAGACAGATCTTTCAGCTGGAGGCCACGTTTGACATGAAGAGGTATCTGAGCAGCTCGGAGAGAGCGTGTCTCGCCGGCTCCCTGCAGCTCACCGAGACGCAGGTGAAGATCTGGTTTCAGAACCGTCGCAACAAGCTGAAGAGACAGTTGTCCACGGACATGGAGGGGCCACTGACCGGCGAGCACCTCTCGGAGGCGGCGGACAATGTGCAATTACCGACTTTTTACAAAGACAGCAGCCTGCTGGGCGGATGTTTGTTACCGATGCCTTTCCCCGTCGTGTACCCGACTGCGACCGCTGCGCCTTACATCTACTTCTCCAACACCGGCAAATATTTTGGCCTGTTTGATGCAGACTGAGGATTTCCTTTGCTTGGGATCAGATGACAGTGTGTGGACAGTCGGACATACGCGTTTCCCCCTTTTGATGACTTTAAAAAAAAAATGTATTTACTTAATAAAAGTATTTCCAAGTCCAAACTCAACATATCAACTAGTCCAAGACATGCATGTGCCACTTTTTGTATCATCATTATTATTATTATTATTATTATTATCATTATTGTTATTAGATTATTATTATTATGATGATGATGCTTGAGGTATTCCAATAGAAAGTTTAAAATTAGACAAATGTGCGTGTGTCATGTGATCTGAACGAATGTACGTTATCTCTGCATCAACTTTGTGACTCCACGTCACTCACCTTGTTTCTCCCGGTGTTCAACTTTAAAATACGGTTTTCTGAAGCAACAATTCGTTTCTATTTATATGGCCTTATTATTATTATTATTATTATTATTATTATTGTTATCACTGTTATTAAATGCCCGTTGGATTTCACGCGACATTTCATATGACTGTGGACACAGTAACAAATTTCATTATGAATTTTGCAATAAAAGTGTAATATTTGCAATTTTAGCTGTTGCCTGAAGCTGAGTAATATATTGGGACAAAAGAAAAAACAACCTCCCAACACAAGTATTCCTTGTGTTTCATTACATTTCAGATATTTTCATGTAAAACCGGTGCAGCGTAAAACAATCTAAGACAGTTTGAGTCATTTTAAGTGTGAACAAGTTAAAGTTAAGGGGTTTCCTCTGAAGTGGCAAAATTGGGGTTAATCCGTTCTTTTTTAACACCTGACACGCTTGTATTTGCACGTGCAGCTAACGGCACCGAGGTGGAGCAAAACAACATTACAATGATTTCCTTTCTATCGAACAACGTTTTGAAATAATACGTGTTCATTTTGTAACACACGCATTATTTGACAGTGGTAGCTCGCGGATATCTTACGGTGGTAATTGTGGTATTTTACTTGAGTACAAGTAGCAAAAGCTAGATTAGAAAGAAATACTCTGTTGCCAATTAAAGTCATGCATTCAAAATCCCACTGAAGTAGGTTACAAAAAAATTAGCATTATATACATTTCAGAATTTTGGATTGCAACCATTGTGCATCACTTAAAGCTGGTGGTTTGTGTACTTTAATTTAATTAATACGTTTTTATTTAATTGATAAAGAAAAGAAAAGAAAATCTGCTAAGTAACTCAATATGCATATTAGGTTTTTAGAAATGTGCAAAATGTACCTTAGTTCTACGTACAAAATCTCATAAAATGTAAAAACCCGAGAAACATACTTAGTAGTAATTAATCAGTGATGTATTCGTGCAAATATTAACCTCAGCCAATTATATAAACTCTACAGAACTGAATCACCCTCTTTTTAACAAAATGATCCCTTTTAGCTGATCCATCTATTGAAAAACATAATCTTTATACTTTCGGCTTGAAACCATAACTTCATTCAGAATGATTTATAAGAGAAGAGAGCATTTGCTATTCTGAAATGTATTCCACAATCTGTCTTCAACTTAAATCCAATATATGTACAGTAAACTAATACGACGTGCATAAGAATGTGCATAATCACATTTACCAAATACAGTTTGAAGTATTAAAGCAGAAAAGTGAGGAGAACATTTTTGTGGCAGCACTTTAATACTGCGAGAGCGAATGGTTTTGACATCCACATGTAATATAATCTTTTCAGATCCTTAAGCAGTGTGAAGTTTCTGGTGAGCTTCTCAGATGCTTTTTTGGCAAAACAAGCAAAGGAAAAGAATATCCAAGAATAATGCAGGACTTTATTGATAAACACAATATAGTCAAATGTTTTAATAAACAAAAAAACATGTGGCCAATGTAGTAGAACTACTCATTCTAAACAAAGAAGTGACAAATGGTTGAAAAATGCCAGTTGAAAAACAGAAATAACCAAAGACAAAGGCTACAATTGTAACAGATTGTTGACAAATGAATACAATATTATATTTGTGCAGCGGCATTTACATTCCAATACTGCTCAAGCAACAAGAAGCTCTTGTGTTTTATATTTTAGAGTTTTTGTTGTGATGAACATATAAGATCCTCCCCACCGCTTGTCTCTGCCGGGTGACCCATCTCCGCAGAAAGCGAGGGAAAAAAAACCCCAAGAGAAATGTGTTTTTAGGGTGGACTTGCGTCAGACATTTTCTTTCCTAAAAGGCCCAGCAAGCTGCACTTACACACACCGTTTCCGGGTCACTTCCCCTTTCAGTGATGGAGCCTCTCCCGGCTTTCTCCCTGTCACAGCCATTCAAGGCCCCGCCGCTGTTAACCTGTTCACTCAACCACTTGGTCTGCCCGCAGATCCCTGCTTTACTCCACCAGATTCCGGTCCACCTTTTGCAATGCACGTGGAGGTTGGACGGAATCTCTCATTCTCACAAGGGAGAGGAGTTGCTGTCCAGTGTGTCGCGTCTAAAATGCAGAAGCTAAGAGAGGAAAGAAATGGACACAACGATGTCCTGTTACGCTGAAGTGTTTCCTGACATTTAACAGAGAACATGCATGTAATTTCAGGGCTTATCGGTGTAATTATTGACGGCACCATTATAGATGCGATATTTATCATATCGTCCCAGCAGCAGCAGCCCTTTGAAAATGGTGATAATCAGGAATTGAGTTTGACAAGATAACGTAGTTGTATGACCGGTATACAGTGAATAACTGAAGATATGGAATCTAATTGGCAAATTGCATCATTTTAATACACCCTAAAGTGAAAATTATGTCAATTGACTATGTTTTGGGAGTAGAATTGTTATATTATTGTTGACAGTACAATATAACTCTTTGCAAATACGTTTTTCATGATGCACTAAAAACTGCTGTGAATATATATATAAAATATATATTTATGGGGTATTCATTATGGTGTCAGAATACAGTTTGCACCATCACACCTGGGACAAAGTGTGTGGTGTTGTGTTGTACGCTCTCTCTGGTCTTCAAAAAGTTACAATTTGTTAGAGCGCTCGAAGTTAGAAAACATTTTGCGACCGAAAACCTAAACGATTCTTTAAAAACGGAGCCAACGAGTACAGACCTAAAGATGCTTCTTTCTACATGAGGAACGTGTCTGTGATTCTGTGTGTGACCTCCATTTGAGGTCAACAGTAAACCAACACAGAAACTTTCAAACAACAATAAAAATGTGAAACTGGTGTATGATTTTCGAGTTAACGTTTGGTTTTAGGTTTAAAGAGCCAATCAGTTGTTCTTCTTCTAGCTAAAGAGTATATATAATGATAGAAATAATTCTAATCTGATCATTTTAAATAAACACATTTTCTCCGGTGTTAAAACACATTGAAGGAATACTACACTACTACAGAACAGATTTGTCATTTTCTTCAGTTATTTCTGTGTTTTGTTGGTGGTGGGAGGACACTTTTGTTAACATTTGGATAAACAATGTAGCCTCCGTAAATATGACTGGATTTAAATTAGGTTTAAGGTCACGTTTCACATCGAGCGGTTATATTTAATACAAGCCTGCAGAGGATGAATGGAAAATGTAGTAGTACAGGTTTGTGAGCCGAAGTACCCGCTTGGAGTGTGTGTGTGTGTGTGTGTGTGTGTGTGTGTGGTGGGGGGAAGGGAGGAGGAGGAGGGGGGGGGGGGATTTGGTCGGGTGGGGTTTACAGTCGCCAGACTTCCTGACTCTCCCCGCCGTCGAACACTTGTGAGCGCAGCGCTGGCTCTTTGTGTCTCAGCACTCCGCTCTGCAACCACAGGGTTCAAGTGACCCCCACCGGCTGCATGCAGTCTGCCCCGGGCCGGGCCGGGCCCAGGCTGCCCCCCCCCCCCCCCCCCCCCCCCCAACCCCCAGCCTCGTCTGTCTGAGGCGTAGAAAAATCCATTAAAATCTCAACCTGATCAAAAGGAAGCCCAAAGCCACCACATGCACTCATTTAGGGCTATCGATGACTGGCCAGCGTTGCGTGGTAGCTTAATACATGCGATTGACTTACTGCCAACAGTGGCAACAAAGGCTGTTTTTCTACAAAGAAACAGAGCTGCGAGCCTGGCAGAGTTGTTCCAGGCCAACGTGCACCTCAAGGCCATCCAGAGCTGTCAGCACGTTCCTCCGGTTCGACCATCAGTAACCCCCCGAAAGCACATGGTTTCCATTCGCCGCTAAACGCATGAATGCCGAGCCGCCATTGTTTGAGATGATTGATCCCCAAATTGCAAGTGATGACGGTCTCGCCGAATGACTGCGGTGGGCGTTCCCCTCATGCCGTTAGCATGCAAATATGGAGACGAGAGCCAAGCCTGCCGTGGCTTCGTTTCACTGCAAGATCACGTCCAAAATACGGAGGGAGCGAAGGGAGACCAACGTTTGCACGTTCTGCAGATGCATAGTACTACTTTGCATGATTTGCACTGGGCTCGTGCACGAGCGTGTCAGCTAAAGGATCATCATCTCGTCTCTGTCTCGACGTGTTGTCATATCTCATTTCATCTCCCTGACACGGAGTGGCAACTTTGATCGAGGTTTCCGTATCAATCATTTGCCCCGGTGGTTGTTAAAGGAGCTTTCGTTCACACTTCCTGGCGCCCGCCGCTTAAAAAAAAAAAGAAAAAACAGGCCTGTTTTGCTGTGAGCTATCTTTGTGCATTCTAAGATGGGATTTATAATTACTACCAATTAGGGTTGGCGCTGCCTGGAGGTAGGCTGGTTCTGGAGAAGCCACTTACTGGGAAGCTTGAGCTTAATTTCCTTAACATGAATCAGGAGAGAGCCGTAATTGTTACTTTTGGGAGGGTTAGTAAACAGTGGGAAGTTGGAGGGACACTGGAGCCAATGAATTAGCATGAAGAATTAGGAGTGAGGAACCTTTACTCATGATCATCCCAAAAAAACTGTGATTCTTTACCACATTTCCACTTGGCAGTTTCATTACAACACCCCTGAAAACTCCCCGCAGAGTTGTGCTACACTCGGGCTGAGAGGGTGGTTTGCTCAAAGGACTCGATGGCGCTGCACTTTACAACATAAACAACACCCCATTCATTACGATCCGTAACCCGATAGCGACCAGGGGGGATCTTGACCCTCCCGCCAGACTTTCAGAGGGCTTATTGATCCATTAATTTCATCGACTTCAGCGGTCTGCAGTGACAGAGTGCCTCTGCAAATTGGATGGGGGCCGAGGGAATACAGTGACCGTATCTGATGAAAAGGTCCTGCCCCAGCGGCGGCGACAGACAACAAAGCCAAAGGTCGCTCACTTTCCCCTGTCAGGAACTGGCCTAAAGGGTGTCCCGACTCGTCCCTGAAGGCCCCCTGGTGGCAAACAGGCCACAGCCGAGCGGCCAAACGTCAGCGGATGCTCTTCACAGTTCGAGATGCTCGCTGGGGAGGAAGCAGTGGGAGGACCAAGGCACCTAAAGGAGGCTGAATTTGTGGTTTGTTCCCTTATTAAGAGCTACATATAATAATTCTGATCTCACAGGTCACAATTCAAACCTCTGCTATTCTTTTCTTCCCATTGACTTGAGTGCGTCCAACCCTGTTTACCATTTAATCAAATAAGAAGAAAAGAAAAAAAAAGATTGATGGTGCCCGTATTCAATGCACTCATCTTTTAAATAAAATAATAAAACCAAGACATCTGGTGACCTAAAGAGATGAGGTATGTCTCAAAATATTTTAATGTTATATCCATGTTGATATTCTACAATATATCACACAATGAACAAATCATGTAATTACTTGTTATTACTTGTAATATATATATATATATATATGGACTCAGTCTTTTTTATAAATATATAGTATCCGCTGCTGTATCAAATTCATTTCCCTGCTTTTTCTGATCCACATGAGACGCCTCAGTCTTGAGGAAGGAAGAAGAAGTCTGATCTGTATAAAAAAGACCACGTCAGTGTGAAACCTTTCAGTACCAGACGCAGTGTCAGAATACAACGTCTCCAGGGACATCACAACATATTGTTCGGTGTACGTTTGCCGCCACATCCCTCTGTGAGTGTGGCGACAACAGGTCATCTCGACGTGGCCTCTGAGATGAAAAGCCCTGACCTTCGAGGGCACCGGTCAAGCCAACTTCAAACCGTGTTGTGATCTGATCCGGGATCGGGTGTCTTCCGTCCACCCGACACACGCGGTAGTGAGACAACGGCGAGCAGCAACAAGACCGCCGGGGCCATTCGGAGTGACAGAAGTTGTGAAATTTCTTTCATAAAGTGGAACTTTGACGCCAAAGAGCACATAATCCCCCCCCGTCCTATCAAGCCGCTCTCGTCTTTAAGATCCGTGCACGTGCTCTGTTACGAAAAGACACACTGAAATCAATAGTACAAGTTGGGGGGGAAAAAGATACTGGAGACTAATGGACACTGGGCTGTGCGGCTGATGGGCGCAAAGGGCTGAAATTCACGTTGATGCGGACATCACAGGCCAGTGGGCTCCGAGGGGGCGAGAGGAGGTCACAGGTTGCTTTGACAGCCTACCCCCTCTTAATGGAGGCATATCGACTGGATTGGGAAGGAGCTCCTGCGATGAAACGGGAGGCACCGAGTCTGCGTACGCCTGCACTCGAGTGAACGTATGGACGCTCGTGCACGTGCACCTCTAATGTGCGTGAACGTGGACGTATCGGTGTCTTAACAGTCCTGAGGGACTCTCACTCTGATCAATAGCAGGGTATTAGTCCTTCGAAACCCTTTTCTACTTAGGACCAGGACGGCGTGCAAACATGAACACAACATATGAATGTTTCTTTTGTGCTCTAATAGCACGTGGCTAAGAGATGTTGAGCAGAGCACATTTCACAACTCATAAAATACAAAAGCCCAAGCCGTGCCTGATCTTTTAAATGAAATCAGTCATGGGTAAAATGTATTGTACTCATATTGTCCACTTATTCAGGCTAAAAAAGGAAAACACTGCAACAGCTTGCAGGAAAGTAACTCAACCTCTGTGTGCAAAGCGTTGTCTCGATGGACTGTTTTCGAGTTTGTTGCGACAAAGTGACAGTCAATTGACAGCTGGTGCATTTCCTGCTGATTAACCCTCCTCTTCCGGGCAATTGGCGACAGAACGGTAACCTGACCGACATCTCTCACCACAGAAACCATTTGGCTTCCCTCTGAATTGGGGGCCGCGTGCTCCCGGCTCGGCTGAGCAGCTGCGCATCTCTCAGCTCATCGAGTGCGACAGCCCCAAGTCACAAGCGCAACAGCACGGTCGCGCAACTCGTCATCAGCAAACACACACACACACACACACACACACACACAGACATATCACTGAGCAATCAGCGGCTGGGTGCAGGGAAAAGGACAACGACTCCCCCGATTGGGGATGATTGGATCGTAGGATAACAGCCTGATTGGCCTCCTGCCAGGATGGATGCAACCTCCGGCCATGAAACGGGCCGTCTCATCACCACAGTTGGACCATTGGCTCAACGCCGCTGAGGAATCCTTCCACTCAATAAGCCTTGATCATTCCTGTAGAGATCCACGTCAGCAGCTGAAGTATGAACTATGAGATCCATGAGACTCTTAAACGGGTCTCTGACGTGAGAATTGGTCCCTACACACAAAGTTATCCTCCTTCGCCTCCATGTTATCCAACTTGTGATGGTCAACATGCTGTGGATGTCATGCAGCTCTTCATCTTGCACACTGTTTAAAACAAAGCTGCAGCACCCACTTTGGGAATAGTTGCACTTGCACATGTTTAAACTCATTTTTATGAAGAAGAACAATGGCTAAAAAGCTGTAAAATGTGCCAAAGGCTATACGTTTGTAAATGTAAAGAGGGAAACAAGAAGCAACCGGATGCGCAGGGATGTTGTAATAACACAAAATGTCCAAACAGTCAAGGATACAAAGAGTTACATTGTTCCTTACAGCTTGGCTGTCGACAACAGCTCTTTTCTCCACTGCGTGTCTCGCAAAAGGTGAGCGATGTTGGTGTCTGTTATCTGATTTTGAATTCCTATCAGTTCCCACACCAAAATCCCCTCTGGATAAAAGCGTCACTCAATCAAACGCAATGACGTCGGGGGGCCAAAATGTGATTGTTCCACTATGGAAACGATTAATTGGCAACAAACCAAAGCAACGGACTACTGTTTTGTGAGCATAAAGGCTCGAGGATTAACTCTGGAGTGCGTCTCGGGCCGGCGAACGGATCCAGCCGGACAGCAGCCCGAGGTTGAGCTCTCATGGCGATCTGACGCTCGCAAGTCTCTCACGCGGCCTGTCATCTGCTATCCGAGGCGCTATCAGCGCGGTTGTCTCATCAGCTGAGGTGAATAACGGGAAGAAAAGGCCACGGTTCACAGGCACTTCAGACTGTCAACAAACGTCGGCGTCAACGCAGCTGGATGACGTAGAGCACCGGATGAAACACGGGCAATATTGTACACGTGCACGGAGTCTGATAGCGTGTTTTTTATTCAATTCTGTAGAAGTTGGTTTCCAGAGGGTTTTAAAGTAGCTTTTCTGGAGAAAATGTTTTCTGCTGCAGTCGGTCATTCAAAGTATTACCAGCAGTTGGAAGCCACAGAGCTCAAAGGGGATATCCTCTGAAATCAGGAAACGCTTCATACACGTCTGTGCACGCCGGCCTTCAGATCCCTTTCTGTCCAGAAGCGGCAACTCGGAGACACGGATGCTTCCAGCCATGTATTATTCACCACTTTAATTCCCCGACCCTACAATAGATAAAACACAAGAGTATTTTTTTTATTTTATTCATCTCTTAAATCTACAAATAGATGGCTGCAAAATGTTAAATGTTAAATATTTATGTGAAGGCACCAAATGGTGAACCTTTGCAAGAGTTGCCCTGAAAGGGTTATGAACAATATTTGTGATCTTTTTTTCATATTTGGAGTTTTTCAAGGTTGAATAAAACTAAACAAAAAAAAAAAGCTGAAACAAAAACATCCATTGTGTTGTTATGCCAACATCCACAGATAACACTTTAGGTTTAGAGCATCTGCTTCTCATGGAGAGACTGTCATACGTGTGCATGCATCACATCTCTGCAGAGACAAACCACCAGGTCCTATGAACAAATGCGTTGGAATTGCTTCCCATCTCGAAGAAAAGGCTAATTTGTGTTCTGTCCGCGAGTTTAATGAGAAGATAACCAAGCCTGCCATGATGCAAGCTAAGCTTAGCATGCTAGGTAGTTAGCGAGCTGTACGAGGATGCCGCCATTCTTACTCCAACTGGCGGAAGCGGACGTCAGTGGGCAAAACAACAGACCTCATCTCACATGTTAGAGACCTGGAAACAGCAAAGAACTGAGTGAGATAATGTGAAATAGTGAGGCGAGACTTTTCCCTTCCCTTCCCTTTATGCTAAGCTAGGCTAATCGCCTTATGGCTCCGTGTCCAGTTACTAATATGAAGTGGAGGGAGTTTTACCACTCTGACATGAGTAACCAGTCAAGAAAAACAACACAAAATAAAAGCCTTCAGATGAGCTCTGGTCAAATCCATCTTTTAAACTCAATTGTGTTTAAACTCACTCAAAGTGAGAGCCGTTCGAAGCCATCCCGTCCCGCAAACCGAGGCACTCTCCAAAACTGCTTTGAGATTCAAGGGGAAGTGGCTGAACAGATTGTTATGTCACCATTAGGGAGCTGTAATAAAGTCATATTTCTCCTGCATTTTGCATGACTGGAGGGCCTTCCACTCTCGCCTGTCTGCTCCTCTCACATCAGCCTCCCTTAAGTGGAGCAGTTCTGGGCTGCAGGTTTCGCCTCGCTGCTGCCAGAGAGTGTCTGTGCGTTGCATGATTACACTCTGCAGCGCACAATTTTGTCGACAGCGCTATAGCGGGAGAATAAAATATCTCAGGCCTCATTAAACGCCCACACATTTCGAAATTAAAAACCAGTTATTTTGTCATTGGGAGGGCAATAGGGATATGACAATGAAAATGAAGTGGCGTACAATGAGCTACAAAGAGGCCTAATGAAAATAATGCGTTATAACGGTCGAACCATTGCGAGAGATTTCCCATAAAGCAACAAGGTTAACTTTTAAAGGTGTAATCGGATCGTTAAAATGGTCAAGTGGGCTGGTGGAATGCTTTTAAACAGTGTGGCTGGAGAAAACGCACACAACATGGCCTATGGCTTTCCTTCTTTCATTGCTCTGTGGTGTCAAATTCATAAGCATCGCTTGCACGTGTCATAGCTTTTGGAAGCGATTATGACGCTGACAAACAGCGACAATGAAGTGCAGAAAATGTATTGTGTTTCCTCTGAGCTGTAAAACACGAAAACTGTTCTGACAGTTCTTTTTTTTTTTTTTTTTTTTGCCAGGAGCCGATGCGAAGAGAACAATAATGTTTTCTGCTGCATATGTGAACGCGCAATAAAAGAGCCCGCTGTCATCTTAATGCTGTTCATTATTTTCAAGTGGTTCCGTGAACATGTGGGCCAAATTTTCTGTGGTTGCTCCTGAATATTTTACCGGTTGCTAAATTAATAAAAGAAATCGTCATTGTCAGCGAGCGAATTAGAAGGCAGCGACCATGATTGTGTGGAAAGTGTCCTCTCTGTCCGATGCTTCAGGGGGAAAAATCTTTCTCACTTGCAAATTGAGAGTTAATCTAAGTGACAATTAATCATGCTTCATACTTAAGAACCTAGCATAGCATCTTCTGCTAAAGGCTAATATATTGTAATTGTTAATCAGCGCTTCAATGCTTTGCTGCTCCGTTATAAAAACATGATTAACTGGCAGATGTTAAAATGGATTTTGCATTAGAAGATACACAAGCGCTCTGTTGTGATGCCATGTAATGGCTGCACCTGTTTTGAATTGTGATCATAAAAAGGCACACAGCTTTACGTGCACAGCGTGAGGCCATTGAAGGTCGCACAAGGTCAGCAGCAGAGACTTCCACGAGGTGAGGTTCATGTCGTGTCGCAGACGAAAATGCTGCATTCAAGCACAGCCCCAGAATGGGTGCCGCTCTCCGGAAGCATGGACCTCCGCATCACACACTGTGTGATTTTATCATCATCGCCAGCTGACCCAGAATGCAGCAGATCCGGTCCAACGCGGTCCAATCAGTCATGCACAAATCACATTCATAATCGACTGAACAGTCCGCCCCCCCCCCCCCCCCCCCAACAACCCTCTAAGAAGAGTTGTTCAGACATGAACACGAGTTAAACTCACACATTTAAGGCCCTTTGTGGGCTTCAAAAAGTCAAGGCTCTATTTCGGGAACAAAGACAATACAAACCGACCTCTGAGTCTCTGCGGTTTTGTTGTCCTTAACCTCAAACAATCTTCCTCTCTAATGACGAAAGCTAGCGAAAGGCGCTCGGGATGTCGGCCCTCCATGATCCCAAGCGAACCCGTCCAGGGATTAGATACCCGGGCTTCCTCCAGCGGGCGTAGCTGCTGCTTTTGGCCCCGTCCTTGTTTCTCTCTGGGTTTGATTTGAGCCCAAAGAGCCACAGGACACAACTTCCAAGGCAATAGCGTTCTCAGCAGTCACCTCACATCACACTAGTTTGAAGTGACAGCGTGTTTAAAATACAGTACATGAAGGTGAGAGACAACCGCCGCATGCTAACTACGAACACACCACGTAAGAGACGGTTGTGGGCTGCAGATCTTTGATCGGCGCGGCCTGTTTCTCACAGTATTTCCCAACGCTATAGTGTTACGTCTCCAGGGTACGGACACACTAATGCCTTAAGCACCCGCGGGTTTATGATGTGGTTCCACGCAAGCTGGACGCTGTGATGAAACGGTCGACCTACGTTCTGCGAGGCAAAGACAAGGAGACCTCCAGCGTGGGACTCAACCGGGCTGTATGTCGTCTGCTCCTTGCACATTCGGCCGGTTTCAGTTCAAAAGCAGCAGATTGGGAAAACCCGGAGAGCAGATTTATTTTGAAAGTCTCTAACCATTAAAACCGTCACAGCAAAAGAAAATTATTGTTTTTAATGTTCGACTCTTTCAAAGTTCCATCAAGTTCCATTGAAACTCTTTCAGGATTGTGGTCTATTTTATTTTAGCTTTTGTTACAAAAACTGTTTTATTGTGAAAACCACGATGTCTTTCAAGCAGCATTAGTTGTTATGGACAACTAAAGCCCGGAGCTGCTTTCTATTATCGTCAGCAATAAGCTTTTTCCACCAATCTACTATTCTATTGTGCGCCGGTTGTCGTGTGAAGCCATGCGATGCGACTTTGTTTTCCAAAACCGCCGTTTCCACAAAGTCTCCGCTGCGATCCATTCGTGGCATTCTGGGGAATCCTGTTTACTGGCAGAGTGAGTTGAACGCGGAGCCCCTGACTGACTCTCCGAATGAGAGTAATTTGGTCTAATTGCACCACGGGTGAAACCTTTGAAGACCCAGTTTGCTTTGTGACTGAAACAATGATGATTAGAGCTTGTTCACTTGTCAACTGCAAGCAGGAGAGGGACCACATGGGGGGAAATAGATCTTTCTATCATGCAAAACTTCCCATTTAAGTACAGGGTTTAAATAATAATTGCTTCCGTACAGGCTTTTGTCGCAGGGTTTTATTTTCAAACAGCTATTATTTAGCATATAGTTTTTTAAATGACTAAACATGCGGGGCCCAAAAGTATATTTACATGTGAGCCGCAGGGTTTTAGTGACAGATACAGCGTGAGCTTGAGGCTTGAAAGGCTGCTGCTCCACACCACATGATATAGATTACCTTTAGAGAAATCTGGGCCCCCATTAACACCGCTGTTTGATCTCAGTGGCACAAATTGATCCAAGGTGAAGAAATTGTGGCGTAATTATGATTGATGATGACAAAAAGGGGAAATGATTTGTGTCTTTAGATTCTCGGTTTGAAAGTTGTTTCTCTGGTAAAAGTCCGTAGTTTAAATGTGCCGATTCCACTGACGGGGGAACTTTTTTATTAATATTTTATTACATCAAAATCATTGGAGTATTGTTACAGAGGCGCTATGCATTTTACAGAGCATTTCTGTTGTTTGGGTCTTTTAAGTTTTGTAAAACTTTTGACACTTTTGATAGTTGATTTATAGGTATGTGTATTTGTACAATCTGGTAAATAGCAGTTTGAGCTTAGATTTTATATGGTCAAATTGCCTAATAAAAGATTTGTATGTACCAAGAGGTATAGTGATCTAATATCGATACAACAATGCCAAATAAACCTCTGCATTTATTTGACCAAGAGGTACAGAGTTCAAGGTACAACAAAGTAGCGAGTACCAATTTCATTTAGAATGCATGAAACAGCACAAAAAAATAATGAAATTGTGAACACAGCTATAGAGTCTTGAACCTATCGTGCTTGCAACGAAAACGCTAGCTGATGCTCAGCAAGTGCATCACGCTAACATTAGCAAAAGAGTCTGAAATACAAGGCGCCGTTGAGGCTGATGGAATGAATTCATTATGTTGGTATTTGACAAAAGTTTCATGTATCAATCCAACACTATGTTGAGATATTTCATTTTATTGGCTAATAATACAACTAGTAGACAAACACAAATATATTGCAGACCAGAACTATTACTCGTGCAATAAGCGATGGATGTCTATGATAAGCGAATATTGGCCATTAACATCCACAAATAGTGGGTGAAGCTCGAGTACACGGAGGACGATTTAAGCTACATGAAGGAACTGGATACGTTGCTTGCAGGAAATGAACAACATGGAGCACATTACACCGGACGCACATCTGAAACACATTAATACAAGTACATTTAGATCCGCGGCCAAGCCCCATGGCCAGACATTAGACTGAACGAGAGCACATTTCACACAAAGGTCGTGCCTGTTAACTTTACTCACGCTTTCATTGGTCGGTCAAGAGAAAGGAGGAAAATCATCTTCGCGTCGGTCTATTTGTGTGACGTTGTCAACGTATAGACGCTACCGTCACAGGAGGGATATTTACAAAGGAAAAAAAACAACGTGATCTCCAAAACCTGTTCGTAAAAATGTATACGAAAATCTTGAACATACAAATTCGTAACAATACATACGAACTGGCGGTGGTTAACCACGCCCCTTGAGTGAACAACATGGCGGACCATGTCGGATTCTTGAGTGAACGTCTCTCCACCATGTTGGATTTTTTGAGGGGGTTAGGGTTAGTATTCTATTCTCACAAGTTAACATTGATTTCTCGTTAAAAAGGCAATCACAACACGTTTATTTTACATCGTTAGACTTCACGAAGTGTGTTTACGGGGCGCAGGTCCCCGTTCACTTTGAATAGGGTGACCTCGTGAGTTGCAGTCCGTATTTATTTCGTATGTATCACTACGAATTTGTATGTTCAAGATTTACGTATACATTTTTACAAACAGGTTTTGGAGATCAGGCTGAAAAAACAATTGCTTTTCCTGCTTCCCCTCGGAGACGCGCGAGCCTTCAACATCTTCAACATCTCCCTCCAACGGCCTCCATTGAGCCGTTAGGATTTTGGTGATGGCGGCGCATCTCTAGAATAACTCTCTAAATAAAGAATAAAAGCAATCTGCTCGTGTTTCGCTCAATGCACCTTTTCCTCCCCTGTTGCCGGGGGGGGATGACCGAATGCATTTCATATGCGAGCTTCGCGCTCCGCTGCCTCCTGAGCACAGAATCGAATCGTGTTCCACTATAAAAGATGTTAATTTTACATTTTTAATGACTGGCTGATGGCTTAAGTAAGTGAGTGCCGCTTACACGTCGGACGAGTGGATGTTCCCCAAATCCTCTTCCCGGATAAAATAGTCTCTTAAAAGGATGTATGGGGGGAAAAGAAAAAGAAATAAAAGTGACAAACAGTGCATAATATATATTTTTTTAAACATTTGAATGAAATCTACACTCATTTTGGCCCGCTACACATTCTACACAGTAGAATCCAGGAGATTCCTCAATTTCATGGCTGATTAGCCTGATGCCAGGATTACCTCGTGTTATTTTAAGGCAGACAATACCAGATTATGACTAAATCTGTGAAATCAGCTGCGAGACACCGGGGCCTCCTTCAAAGACAGATCTGCAACATCCAGCTCACGTTAGACGAGGAGGTGAACTAGTTGACCAAAGCGCCGAACCCTGAGGGAATATTTGACACATAAATCATCCATGCACCACATATTAAGAGTCCGCACTTACTGCAATGCAATTTTACACAGCTTTAAAGCTTAAGGTCATGTACAATTTTTGCAAACACCTTCATCTAAATTCCACACGTCCCCTCTTCCCGAGGGCCAGGCGGCCAGTCGAGAGGAGAGGTTTCAACGTGTTTCAGATACGAGCTAAGCGGTTCAAAGCACAAGCTCTGCTCTTTTTATTAAGGATAATTAGCTTGTGCTCAACGCTGTCATGTCCAGAAGGGCAGCGGCTTTTGAAAAAAACAGGGCAAGAAAACAAGAGGCCAAGCCTCCCCCGGGGTCAGCGCCCAGCACCGCCTGGATTATGGCACCAAAGGAATCCTGGGAAGCGTGTATTGATTTGGCCTGACACTTGCTGCCACATTTAGCTTAGCCGCTGCCGACTCGCAAAAGGCTCCGAGCAGTTATCTGCCATATTCTCTACTATCTTTAAAGAGCAATGAGAAATTACCTCATGCCATAAAAGATTTATCACCGCAAAATGAGCTCGCTGCACCTGACGGCGGATCGCTTTTGACTACTAATACGAGCTTAAAGTTCATGTGCAGAGAGCTACGCTTAATCAACTTGTTAGTGAGAGCATGCCGAGATGAAACGCTGGCCTTTAGGGGCTGCATTTGTTTCACGAATCGCCCGGGTGCTGCGCTGTGCCGGTTCAGTTACCCGCTGGATGCTACGGACAACACTGGTGCTGCCGGCTGCTGCACATCAACCCCGAACGTGTCGGTGGAACGGCACTAAGGAAGCTCTTTGGAAACGCTTTGGTGTTCTCTTTGTGATGTTTAACCGACAGTCGCCTGTTGGTGCACACATTGCATTTCCCTTTGGTAGGACATTTTACTAACAGCACACAAAAAGTATTTTATTTTGTTGCTATACCTTTAATCTAATCAAAGCGCCGTCCCGTGCGTGTGCACCCGAGAGGAGAACCAACGCCTTTCCATGAATATCAGATATTCCTCAACCATCAAACCACCAAACATGAAGCAACAGAGTGTATTTACACTAAAAGACAAGTTGTAGAAGTAGCTCGACAGAAATAAACACCCCCCCCCCCATCAAGCTACAGCGTGTCTCTCCGTCTGAGGGCGTGTGCTACAGCAGCAGCCTTCTTTAGGGCCTAAAGTTCTTGTGTGCTTTTAATGTTCAGTGAAATTTGGTCCGGTGTCACGAGCAGATTTGACTCCTCTCGCGGCCGGCGTTCACATTCCCACTCCGCTGTAAACATCTCATCACCCCGCGTTGCCGCTCCGCATGATTCTGGGCAACTTCTGTGTGCAAAGAGCAACCCTCGGCAAATCATCCAACACTTTACCCTTTGGAGCCCCCGTTGGCTTTAAGTGGCCAAACGCCATCCTATTTTATTCATGTTAAAGCACTTCTGGCCTTCTCACGGAGCAATAGTATAAGCCTCTCACCCCTTTTGCTCTCGCCGACTGTCAGCCGGATCACATTTCTCTCCTTCGTCCGAACGTTTTCCATTTAATTAAATTCTCTGAGCAACAGTCGTAACATCACAAGGCATCTTCTTCTGCGTCTCTGTCGGCTACGGAGTCGGCAGTCGGGCGGGCGCGGGATGAAATGGGCGAAGACAGCTTCGCAGTCGCCGGGGGTGTTGTTCTAAGATCAGGCTGGAATCAGAAGTTTTGTCGGTTTCAGTTAACCGGGGCGCTGCTAAATGGCTTAAGCCAAGCATCAGTGCACCCGGCGGAGGCTGTGGGATATTGCTGCATGACAGCTAAAGTAGCCGGGTGCATCGCAGACATGTAGTCGGCCTAAAGAGCCCTCGGGGTTCGTCTTCTTCATGACTGATTTTTAAGTGTTTTGTCCCTGGGACACAGCGATAATGTGCATTAAGATCAAGAACGCTTATTTCAATTGTGCTTTTGTGTTTTTGCACCGGCCCCCAACATTTCTGCAGTGTCCGGGCGGTGCTCTCGCTCACGTGGCTTCAGGTGTGCAAACGTTGGTCCTCGCTAGCGTTTTGTTGCCAAGAAGGAATTTGTTGTTTTAAAATGAGTGAGAAAGCCACAGGATTTTTCCTGCTGTAAACATGTTAATAGTATGAATATACATTATAGAGAGGAATTTTCCATCGGGTCTGTTAATACAAAACGTAGTTGTGATGAAATGTATTCTTTCATTTTGCCATAAGAAGACCAAAACCAACAATAAATCTGTTGACACGATTGGACTTGCCCATATTTTTGGTTTAAAGATGAAAATATTTTAAATGATATATATATGGGTAAATCATCTCCTTGATCATCTGACAAAACAACTTATAAAGCAGCTCAATGCAAAGAAATGTGGGTCCAGAGATTTTATTTTGGCTGTTTGTGTCCACTTCCGTTTTTCCTTCCTAAGGACACCACATGGAGTCAGTTTGGGACACTTGCTGTGCTGCGTCACTCCTCATGCAACATTTAGAGGCCTCACCCTGCATTCGGTTTAAGTCCATGCGGGTGAGAAAGGGGAAAGATGGGCCAGCTGATCGGTAAATACTTAAAATGACGACGCAGTAACAAGAAACCTACATGATCAAAGATCATTTCAAAGCCCCGGAAGAGACCCACAATATGAAAGTGTAACACAACACCTGGTAGGGTGACACAACATCCCTACGCTCTGACACAATGAATTTAACTCCAGGTAGAAAAGACTGCAATTATTATTCATACATTCATGTAAAGGCTCTAGTTATTTCCAAAAAACGCAACCTCAGACCTCATCAATCAACCCCAGAACTTCAGAATTCTACTCAACGTGGGATTTCAAATCCCTCAGAAACACATTTATTGATACTTGATACATTGGTATTGTCAAGAAAATAAACTAGATTTGTCCTGTTGCTAATGAAGCTTCACACCAAACCCGACCTGAGTCACATCTACTCAACCATCAGGTCTACAAAGAGCAGGCATCCCTGACTTTACCAACGTGATGGTCCCGTCTCCCCTTTAGTCTACCAGGCCCAAGCCCGAGACTCTCAGACTCCGTGTCCTCACAGACCTCCCCTCTGATCCCGCGGTGTGGGAGACCATCTGAGCGTTGCAGGAATGAATCAAAACAAACGAACACAATCAAACTCGAGGAGGAACCGTCAACAAACACCATTTCTTCACCCGAGGCTGGCGGGTCAGATTAAAGCCCGTGCGGCCTCTTTGCGGGGTGACCCCGTGACCGTCACGCCGAGGGAGAAACCCCAAAAGACACCAAACAGCACAACAAAGAAACTCCCCCGATGCTCGACGTACACAAGCACCGGCAGTCAGACGGCCTCTCGTTATCCAGGAAGTGACTCACAATCGAGCAGCTGTATTTTCCATCGTCGCGTTCCGCTGCGGTTGGAGATCCCGGCGCTATTAAAGCGGAATCACCTTAACCCAGTTGGACCGGCTCGCGTCACGGCCGAGGGCTTTTCCACAAGAACGTTTTGATGGGGGTTTTGTACACACTCGCGCTCGACCGGTCGCATTATGCTCGCTTGGCGTGTTTCCCCCTGAGTTTGTTCAGGGTGGGTAACAAAGAGGGTGGCTTATTATCACCCAGCGGAGGAGTTGTCTGCACACGTACCATTTGGTAACTGCTGGCGCTTTAACAAGCGGACTGAATTGGACGTGACATTGAGCCGTTATTAGGAAATGAAATGCTTTTTCGCGGCGATCGTGGGAGTTTTAAAGGGCCCGCGAGGGAGTTCAGTGACGTCCACAAAGGTGCAGACGTCGTTGTTCGAGCCTCTCGGTCAGCAGTGAAAGGGTCAGTGACAGCCTCCGTGCAATCTGGAGTGAAAAAACGAGTTATAGTTCTACACCAAACAAGTATCACGTCCTAAAAGAGCAAAATTAACGTTCACATGCTCACTTTGTTGGCAGGTAACAGCATCCGCTCATTAAATATAAATCAAATGTCTTTCAGCTTGCTCTGAAAGAAGTGAAAGACGTATGGAACCTAAAGTTGTTTAAAGCCTGAAGCTGCTTTTACTGCTTTTTAGCTTTTACCGCCAAAGGCCCAATACGAAACCATCTGCATGAAATCAATTTACAGAACTGCTACAGAAAGTAATGCTGGATTTTTAAAAAACTTTTCTACTGGATATTCTCCACTCTGTCCCTCCATAAGTATTGACAAAAATGTAATAACTGCGCACCACATTCACACGGTGGACTGACTCTTGAGGAGGACATAAGCGTATTAAAGCTCCTGTGAGACCGGCCTCACTGGACTGAAGCGAGGCGCTACCTGCCTACTCGCCTGCACACTGATGCTCATCCAACCTGGCAGCTCGGGACGACTCTATGCTACTTTCTCAGCAAGTAATTGGTGCCCGAGCCAGCGACCTCACGTGACGTGGGCGACTCGGAGGGGGGGGGGAACGGTCCCAGAGGAGCAAACCGGGTCAATCCTATACGGAGTTGTGTACGTTCTCCAAAAAAGCATGTGACAAGTAAGACCGGCCGTTCATCCGGAGAGAGAGAGAGAGAGAGAGAGAGAGAGGCTCAGGCCCGTTTGACACAGTGTTTTGGTTTAGACTTCGGGGGCCGTCACCGCCTTCGTCTTGCCGGGGAGGGATTGCGGAGGCATTTTTCCTTGAGGAGGCTAATTTGTGAAGCAATGGAGCGGCCTCTTCTAAGCTCACCGGTCGGGAACACTTACTGCACTGTTACGTTTCTCAGAATGTCACAAAATCCACCTGTGAGATTGTGACAGAGCACCTGTCAAACATCTTCTGAAAATGGACGTAGATCTGATGGACCACTTTGTGCCAGATGTGTGCTGGCAGCTGTACACAGTTTATCAAATATTTATGGGATTTGTGAGTGCATTTTTTTTCCACCAATGCAAATGGCTCAAATCACGAGTGGACCCAGTTTGTTCCCATCATGTGATGTGGTCGAACGCATTGAATCATTGTGTGCACAAAAAGAAGCTTTTTTAAATGATGTCCTAAGTCAGCAAACGTTCAGCGGATCCAACAAAATACAAATTGCTGATAAAACAGTAGAGATCAAGAGAGAAATCAGTCAGGAGAATTGATTTTTTTCTCCAGCTTTACTGTGGTGACTCTCCATCGTGTCCTTTTGTCCTCAAGATCTTTAAAGATAATAACGAGAAATAATATGCTAAACATTGGAGGGAAGAACATTTGCGCTCGTCCCTTTAAGCATCCCTGCATTATTTTTGCATCACAAATGAATGAATCGATCAATCGATTATAATAACAATCCCCGTTCAGCTTCAGAGAAGCTTGCTCTGTAGAATGAAACTGAGCGGCTCTAGAATGGAACCGTCTGTAGAATGAAACTGAGCGGCTCTAGAATGGAACCGTCTGTAGAATGAAACTGAGCGGCTCTAGAATGGAATGTCGTCACATGAAGAATCCTGGAACCATAAAGCTGAACACATTTCCTTTAACTACAGACCAACGTGAGTTAGTTGATAGTTGAGAGTTAGTTAAAGATGAAGTACTTTTCTAAAAGCAATCGTTGTGGAGTAATGCCGTCGTCTTATTCAGACAGCAGTTTGACAACAGACAAAACAGGTGAGGAAAAAAACAAAAAAAGGGCTCAGAAGTGTTTTTGTCACTACATTCTACATTTTGGTACTGTAAATAGGACGTTTCTATCTGAATGTTAGGCTACTTCACACGTTTACTCCGCTACAGTTCAGAGGAAATGTTTACACTCCTTTACATAAAGGTGGAAAACACTTTCCAGGCAAAGATTTTGAGAAAATAATGACTCAACAGCAGAGAATTCCATAATACCAAAGCAATACCTTTTACTTGTAGCCTACTACAGAAAAATATAACATTATATATATGTATGTGTATGCTGACTCCATCTTGGCAGATGTTCTGGATGAGAAAAAAACATCTGAGGGGCAAAATATCGAAATGCTGCACAGCGAAACAGGCAGCTACCGAATTCAGAAGATGATCGGTGAAGGGTCCTTCGGCAAAGTAGTCAAATGTGTAAATGTGAACACATCAAAGGAAGTGGCCGTGAAGGTCTTGAAAACACAGAACAGCGTAGTCAACACAAGAGAGGTCGGATTATTGCATTCTTTTTTTGACTATCTTCCTAACTTAGACAATAAAATCATAAAATCAGCTGCTGACACCATGTTGTGTGATTTTTCTCCTTTTCTCCACCGCAGATAAAAATGCTCAACACAGTGGCCGTTCTCGACCCAGCCAAGACCAACTTGCCCCTGTTCCTCGGGTGGTTTATACACACTGGAATAACCTGTCTCGTTTTCGAGATGCTGGACAGGAGTCTCCATCAACTGTTGTTGGAGAGGGAGGCCGAGCCACTGTCTCTGCACGAGATACGTCCGATTGCACAGCAGGTAGCGGCTAAGAGGCACTAGGCTCAGTTGGACCAAAAAGAAGTGAGATATCCAACGATGCGGCTCTTCTCCACGTGTGTCCACATTTCTTCCTTTGTCTCCGCAGCTGCTGACGGCCTTACACGCCCTGAAAGGCATCGGCGTGGTTCACTCGGACCTAAAGCCAGACAACATAATGCTGGCCAACCACGGCGAGGAGCCCTTCAGGGTGAAACTGATCGACTTCGGCGGGTCCTTCTCCACCTCCGAGGACGTACACGGGTGTCTGATCCAACCGCTGGGCTACAGGTGGGTTCTGCGGGGGTTCTGCCTCGCTGCAGCTTGTGTGTGTGTGTGTGTGTGTGTGTGTTGTCCGTCGGAGGTTGCATTCTGCGCTTAACAGATGCTACGACTCTTGTACACAAAGGGCCCCAGAAGTCACCCTCGGCCTCCCCATCTCTGAGGCCATAGACGCATGGGGTCTCGGCTGCCTGCTTGTGTGGCTGCGCCGCGCCAGCCACCCGTTTTCCATACGCTGCGAGTACCAGTCCGTGAGTACCCCAATGTGTCTGGAGCTCAACGCACAGACCTGATTTATACCACCTAAGGTCGCTTTGCCGTAGTATGTCGGCTGATTCTTTGCATCCCCTCTCCAGATGAAGGATATTGTTAGAATCATCGGCCAGCCTCCTGGTCACATGATCAAGGCCGGTTCCTACAGCAAAAAATACTTTCTGATGAACCAGCACTGGTTGCAGCCAGCAATGCGCCTGAAGGTATGTTAGGGGACTGATTCTCTGTTAAATGGTTAACACACTGACTTGTGTACTCCGTTCCTGCAGACTGAGAAGGAATACGAGCGGGACACCGGCATCAAGCCTTTAGTCTGCACGAGGTCTTTGGATAGACTGAATGACCTGATAACGGTGAGCGCTCCATTTCATGAGTAAAAGATAAATCACTAAGAGGGAGCCGCTGAACAGGATTCCTTTGTTTCAAATCCAGCTCGACGAGGAGATGCTGAGCATTGAGCTGGATGACCAGATAGAGTTTGTGAGATTCCTTAAATCCCTCCTCCAAATGGACCCTGTGAAGAGGATCACTCCCAGGGAGGCTCTCCGGCTGCCCTTCATCACGATGGCCCACCTGGAGGACGAGTTGGACACCAGCGAGTAGTAAGTTGCTGCGTCCGGTTAGCGGCGCGGTTGGATAGAATAGAGTGAAAGTGACTCTGATGCCATGGACTCATTCAAACCATTCATTCTCCTGTTTTATCAAAGTGTGAAAGAGTCCTTCCGGAAAATGCTGGTCTGCCCAACCAAGGAGTCAGAAGAGGAACAACCTTCTGAAAACGAGACCTTAGCTGACAAGCCACCCGACAGGTGTCCACGACTTACAGCCGGGCTGAAGAGAATCCGGAAGTTCTTCGGCAGGGTTATGAGGGTTTGTTTGTGTTGCAAGAACAATTAATTCTATGTCTTGGTTTGCAGAGTAACTTACAATGCAGCCTTTTTGAAATGATGTGAATGAATCTGTTCTGTACGGATGACACCATGACAGTTTGATCATCACAAAAATAACCTGTTCTAATAAAATAAAACTAGTGCTTCTAAAATAATGGCGTTCATTTCCATAATTTTTTCAACCAAGTTTTGTTCTTTTAGAGCCTTTTGACCATTGATTCATAATGCGTCAAAGGAAACAGCAGTTTCTGCACTACTAACACAGAATCAGTTTATTAACAGCGAGCCTGTAAGCTGCCCGACCTTTGTGGGTATTATGCAAGTATTATTTTGCTCAGTGAAGCATTTTCTCAAATCAAGTGCATCCTCAAAGACAACTTCATATTTATACAGATAAATATCTATGCCTGGCTCTTAATACTGCAATGTTAAAATGTTAATAGAGTTTGCAGTGATGAAGTATATCCGCATGTTTTTGTACATGCAGCTCTGCACCAGCGGGTGGTGCAACGTGCGTTAGAGTGGCTTTTGACCTTGACACCAGCAGTCATTTGGTTTCCTGCAAACTGTATCGCAAAAAGTATTTTCCACCGTTGCACGTAAGATAAGCAGACGTGTGATTAATAGTGGCTGCATTGCATGTCTTCTGGTACAGGACTGTTGCATATATTTATTCTGAGCGTTGTGAAATGGTTGTATTTAGTGTTGCACGAAAGCCGCACTAAACACAGAATCCTTCAAATAACGTCAGAATTGTAAAATTGGTCGTATGAAAAAGGCTTTGGTGAAAGTTTTACAATAATGCGATGGACTTATGGCAAAAAGTTGTGTCCGAGTTGCCTTTTAATTTTCAACAATCACACTTGTGAGTAAGCGTTAATTTCCCAAATGAGACAATTGCTCTTGCAGCTCGGTTTCTAATCATGGAAAAGAACATTTTAAAGCAGGAGCCGTGTTGGTGTCACCTATTCAAACAAAACATACAGAATCAAATTCTGAAATTAAAATCTCTGTACAGAAAAGGACGGATGAAGTCTTCGTATTACTGTAAAAGCCCCTAAAGGTCTTTCTATGAATTAAAGCACTTTCATATTGGTCTATTAACATAAAGTAATTATTTAAATTTGAACTACATTCAGATTTACTCCCTGTAATTCTAAGCTATCTAACTTCCCCGTCTCAAGGTAGCGTTTTCTCTGTTGTTTTGCACTTATTGAAGGTCAGTATCACCAATGCCGTTGGTGCAAAGTTCAGAAAAGACAACCGTTTCTAAACACGCGTTCATGGAGAGAGACATTGTTGGTGCCACCTGACAGTATCTCCTCATGCGTTACTGCGACTTTGTGGAGCATTTTCCAGCTCTACTGTAGACGCAGGTCCCTCTGCTCGGCCAAGCGGGTTTTATGCCAAATCATGTGTTGGTGTTTAGTAATCCCCCCCCCCCACCGAGAAGCCTGGTGATTTTCTATTCACCGACTGGTCAACGGGTCAACCAGTTCACGGAGCCGACGGATCTCTGGGATTGTGCAACGGTACGCCGCGACCGTTGCACAATCCCAGGCGATCATGTGTCCACTTGGTTTTGTTAAGGAGAAGGTGTTTTTTTTTGGTGCATGAGATTATTTTGGCTGAGCTTTTATTCCTACATTCTTAAAGTCTCGTCTCTATCAAGGTCCTGGAGCTTTGTTTTAGCCAAATAGACTCTCTCGCTCCTTGTGAAACAATTTAATGATTTTAACTCACCGTCCATTAATTTCTTACACTAAACATTTAGAGTTTTCAGTGGAAATTTCTAATTTCATAACAACTCCAATTATGTAATGTTTATTTGAAGTTATCATAAGGACATTTTTAATATTCCAATTGAATTGTGCCTATGTTGTATATTCAAATGAGAATTAAGATGTGTAAACAGTACAGCAACAATTAAACAGTAACAAATCCTAAATAAATACTCTTTTTAACTATAAAATATCTGAGCCTTTTGTTAAGAGAGACAACTGCAAGAACTATTGTACTTTTTGTACAAATTGTACACTGTGTGGAAAGAAAAACTTTGGTCACGAGTTGATTAAAGCTGCCCCCTAGTGGCCACCTTGTTTCATTACCTACTAGAATTGTTATGATGTTGCCACACACGTGCCTTCCCAAAATGTCAAAGAAAGATTGAATGAGTGAGCTTATAGATTTATTTCCGCTGTGAAATTGTTATAAAAGTTCTTTACATACTTCTATTAACTAAGTATTGTTGTGGGTAAAAGGCTCAATGCTTTGACTCATTGCAACGTCAATAAAAAGCAATACATTCTACGCTGCTTTGTGGACGCTGGAGGAGTCGACGCCATCTTTCTTAGTAGTGCTTTAGCAGCCAGGTTGGCGCGGGGCCTCCCGGCACGACAAAGTAGTTCCACCACCAGGGCTTCTCCGCCCTTTCCTCGCGGTTCTGGCTCGAATCCGACATCAGGGCGTAGCGCTCGTACTGGTTGTACGGGTCGAAGCGGTCGTGGGTGCCCGTCAACGGGCCGTCCTCATCCTCCTCCGGCGGGTCGAGCTCCGGTGCGGCTCTCTGCAACACAAAGTCCACCCGGCCCGCCGCAGGCATGCGCCGGGGCAGGTGGACTTTCTTCATGCTTCTGGAGTAGCCGGGCGCCGAGGCGGTCACGATGTGGATGCCGGGGGTGAGGAGGCGCCAGTAGTCTCCGTCTTCAGCTGGGCAGGAAGGGAGAAGGAGGTTTGGACTCAAATACATGAACGGAGAAGTACATGAAGATTGAGTCCCATAACTATATGGAGTGAATACAGTAGGAGGCCGGAGGGTCCCTTAATAGAACAAGTTATGTTGGCCACAACAAGGACGATTTCAATTCGTTAGCGGCTGGTATTAATTACCTGTGGTGATGTCATGCCGTATTCCTCGGACCGATATTTGTGCACCTTTGACGGCGTTGCCCTCCTCATCTTTAACGATTCCTTTGATACCTAAATGGACCTGAGGAACAACGCGAGACGGGTGAGATTTTCTGGCCGATGCATCCGGCCGTTTCCCGCCCCGCTAATGTTTCCCGACCTTTGAACTCTGCTTCCTGTCATGCCGGTGCGCGTTTAGCGCCCTTTCAGTTTGCATCAGGTCGTCTGCCCAACGCCCGTGTGCTTTTTGAATATGTCGTTCAGATCGATCCGTCGGATCGGAGCGCATCACAGACAAACATCTTGATATCAGACCGAACAACGGAACCAATGTCATCTTCTTACCGCTTCCATGAATTTGATCAAAGCCTCGTGGTTTTCTTGCCAGCCGACATACAGTTCCTCTTCGGGAGGGAATTTATCACAGCCCAGCTCCACGGTCAACTCGAAGCAGTTGGTGTGGAGATAGTTGAAGTCTTGCATGCCTGAGGGAGAGACAAAAAAACAAAAACGGCTTTACCGGGACATCTGTGAGAATCCACCTCTCGGGGGTTCCTCCTCGCCACTTTATATCACGGCTGGTCTTACAGCGCCCTCTGGTGGCTTCACCGGACAGCTTGCTTGTATCAGAAATCGCCACCAAGACACTTTTGCGACGTTCAACTCACCACCTGCAATGCTGGACCACTGCGCTCCATTAACAGTTCCCTTGGGGCTGTTCGTATGGGACGTCCCACACTGGGCATTTTCATTGGACATCGTCTCGTGTGCAGTTGCATATGTTCTCGCGAGAAGCTTGAACACCTGAGGGAACAAAATAAACTCCAGGGTCGATTGTCGTCTTTGGAAAGAGCCGCGATCGCTTTTCAGGGCCTGCGCCCACCTTGTCGTCCGGCGTCGGGGAGAACATGTTGCGCTCCTGCGGGTGTTTGGACAGGTCGTAGGGGTAGGACACCACCAGGTCCCCGGCGTGGAAGTTGGCGGAGAGCACGAAAGGGATGGAGCGGATCCATTTCATGACAGCGTAAGTCTCTGGTGCGACCTGGATTGCGGCATTGAGACTTATTCGGACCAAGTCTCAAAGAAACCGGATTTAAAGCAGCGGGGCGGTTCCTCGGCGATGTCGCCCGTCACACAACGAGGCGTCGTTTGTGAGCTGTATGGATAAGGATTCATACCGTACCTTACCAAACCAGAAACGGTCTGGGATCGGGATGTGGTCGGTGCGGTGGCGCTTCTGTCTGCGTCGGCCGTAAGCGATCGAGGTCAAGTCCGGGAAGTTCCGGTTCAGGTCGATGTTCTGGGCGTTGCTGCGGCCGATGTTCCAAGATTCATATCTGGGACCCTGAGGACGTCAAACATCGGTGTTGAAGGAAATTGAAGGAAAGGGCCATTTGCAACTGGATTACCGCTGGAATGTTTATTTACAACTCATCAGGACAGATATCTTTAATAAAGATGTATTTATGCACAGGTGTACTAACTAAAAAAGGGAAAAATATATCCGATTACACGTTCAACCTCATGTTCTGGGTATTTTATGTGTACGTATGTGCATTTTTCTGGGTATTTTATGGGACATGTAGGGCTTCCTCTTGATTAAAAAGCTCGATGAGAACCAACCTGCTCCTCGTCGTCCCCATAGTTGTTGTCCGGGAGTCCAGAAACTGCCGCCTCGTATCCGTCGGGGTTCATGGAGGGCAGAATGTGGATGCGGGTGGTGTTGACGAGGGTCTGGATGCGCTCGTTGCCCAGCTGATACTCTGAGCACATGTGCTGAGCCAAGTAGATCAGCAGCTGGCGGCCCAGGACCTCATTTCCGTGCATGTTGCCGATGTACTTAAACTCTGGCTCGACTGCGGAGGGTCACATTTTACAGAAGTGTATCCCCACGCGCACACACACACACACACACACACACACAGAGCACAAGCTTCACTTACGCAGTTCATGTCGTCCGGGGTTGTTTGAGAACTCGATTACCAGCAGCTCCCTGCCCTCCGTGCTGCGGCCGATGCTGTAGGTTCTCGCCACGTCGGAGCACCGCTCCTCGATCTTCTTCAGGACGCCGACCATCTGAGCGTTGGTGTGGTAGGTGAACCGCATCGCCATGGCCGGGTCTTCCGCAGGAGCCGTTTCCATGCTGTCAAGGGCCTCTGCGTCCTCCTCGGCTGTGAAGACATCGCCGTGCTTTTAGATCTAAATAGTGACTGGCCCACATATTAGAGCCATCAAACTGCCCGGCTACATTCTTGCAAGGCTGCCAGGCTAAAAATAGATTGTTTGAAGAGTCCGCTACGCGGTGCAGAAACAAAAACGTCTGTCTGCCCTTATTTCTGGATTCACACAATGACATGTTTGCACGGCGTCAAGTGTCTCTCAAACAGACCTGTGCAAGTTTAAAAGACCCTTTTCCATTTAGAAAGAGTTTGAATGTGGAGGCAGCAGCCATACCGCTACTCATCTCTTTTTTTCACTTATAAACCTCCAAGACTCACGTTGAAGGGATGAAATTTGATGATGTGAGGAAAAATGTATGTGTATGAATTGTGTAACACGCTGTAGAGAGACTTCAGTTTGCAGTGGAAGTGAATGTGGGAATAATTATCAAGTAACTGAACTAAACTCAACACGCCTGGAAAGGTTTTTCTGCACAATGAAAAGAGAGACATTTGTTAGGACAAGTTAAGCGGTTCATTGTATTGGTTAACTTTAAGAGTGTTACACGTGCACACACTTTACTGTAACAGAATGTTAAAATATCATTTAATGCTGAACTAAGCTCGGCTGCTCTCACAAATAACGTCTGCTTTCAGTGGCAGAAGAGTTAAGAGAGAGTCAGTCTGTGGGGATTTAGGGCTCCGTTTGCACAGCTAGGCTGCTAATAAAAAACCAGGACAACTGCAACATTGCCCAGAGTAAGAGGAGGTTCAAGTGGGAGGCGTCTTGAGTTGGATTGTGCATGAGAATGTGTGCAAACCAGATGCCTGCTGCTTTGAAACTCAAAAGGACTACGCTTCCTCGGGGTTCTCCTGCAGATGAAGTCCAAAGGGGTAAAAAAACTAAAATATTCGGTCTTAAGAAGCATACATTCAGGTGGCTTATGTTCACATGATGAGTTCCCACCTCTGAGGCCCTCCAGCGGGTCGTAACATCCCTCCTGCTCGCTGGCAAAGAAGCGGTCGCAGTCCAGGAAGTAGGGCCAGGCCATGTCGATCCCCTCGAAGGCGTGGCCGCACCTCTTACGCACCGCCTCGCAGGCGGCGCGGCAGGGCTTCAGCACCTTCTCCTTCTCGCACCGGGGCGCCAACACGGAGCAGCCCAGCATGCGGATGTCAGGGTTGCACACCCCCCCCAGCAGAGACTCGGCCACGCTCACGAGGAGGTACTCGGCGCCTGACTCGGCGTCCTCGCGGGTCTTGTGGCCGAGGATGTTGGGGAACATGGTCTGGGGGTAGGCCATGTCGTCGCAGTAGGACAGAAGCACGTCCGTGCATTTGGCTGAGCGAGGTGGGGACAAACCGGAGACATTAGGAGAAGGTGCCCAAACTCAATCTCCCTTTAGGGGAGTGTTCATCTGACACGCTTAATGATGAGCACTCCGTGTGCTGTCTTCAATCATCTGGCTCCAAATGTTTCTATTATCTCCGGAAATTAGAATATGAATATTTGACACCGTCATTAATCATCTAAAAATACACATGATGGACTCGTGGCTTTCGCGCCAGATTCCAGGCCCAGTGAGACGTGTGTTCTCAGCCTGTTTAGCTGTTAAGATAATGACTCACAGGGATGCAACTGCAGAAACCTTTGACCCACCAGGACGATTAAGAGCCGGATCATTATGACCCGGGATGAAAAGGTGAGTTTTAGGCCCAAACATCACAGAAAGCTCCAATTGGTGAAGATCAACCGCCCGAGAGATGAGCGGCATGCTCGGAAGACATCCCAACCCCCCTCCCCGGAGCCCAGGGGGTACTTACGTTTGTCTTCCACTGTTGGCTTGCACTGCCCTGCAAGACACATCAGCATCGTGGTCATTTACACTGCGGCAGACACTAGATGGCAGAGTGGTCTCTGCAAATGCTTCAAGGTGGGCCACGAAGTTCTCTGCTGGATCCGTCTGCGGATCGGCCGCTCTTTAAAAGGCCTGTGCGTCTACAGACGTGTCATCAAAGCGCCGAACGTTCAACAGATTTCACAGGAATGTAACTCTTGATCCATGAAGGTGAAAAACAGCATTTTATCTGGAATATTAGAACCGCGTCATGCTGCAGGCCTACATCCAATCACTAACTTTGTGTGCCATTAAAGTGTCTTTAAAAAGCGTAAAAAGCGTTACTGCATAATAACGAGCTTCCGAAAGCTCAATCTGCACATTGTGTCCAATTCCTGCAGCGGCTTCCGGGATGCACGTATGATGATAATAAAAGTATCTCATCACGTAAAAGCTGCACAACTTTACCTCGAAATGCCGGGTCACACCGCGGAGGATCGCACGACACGAGCACCAACAACTGCAGGAGGATCAGCAGCATGACGATCGCTTATATTCCGTTCCGATGTGGCACCTCGCGCGCGCGCAGCCAGAGGTTGTGTGTGTCTCTGTGTGTGTGCGCGTGTGTGTGTGTGCGTGCGTCGGTTTCCCAAAATCTGCAGAAATGCCCCCCCTCCCCTTGACTTCCCTCACTTCATCACGCGTATTGCGCTTAACTATCAAGTTACATCAGGAAGTGGCTCTGGGGTGAAAGGAGGACGAACCGTTACGTGTGGATGTTGTTACGGCGCGCATGAAATTTGATTTATAATGTGTTTACAGAATCAATAAGAGAGTAAACGTCCCCTTCGACCAACCGTATTCATTGGACGTTGTCACCTCACGTCCTCCCCATAAACAAGAGTCACGTGACCTTATTCGAGCAATAACGGACACCATGTACCAAGAAAAAGGGGTTCTAATCAAACGTGCCTGAGGGTCAATACGTACTAAAAATGACCTTAGTAATATTAACACATGCGTTGCTCCCCTTTTCAAAAAAAAGAAAGACATTGTGAAATACAATGAAACCCAATGACAGGCACGCCTCATACACCAATTGGACCACTGTCCATTCCTGCTTGTGCAGGAGTTTCAAGCATAATGGCCATAGGACGTTTTGGATGATCGTCTGAATTCTTTTGGGTCAAACTTTACCATTAAACCGCCAGGAAATCAACATCAAAACCGACAAGATTGTTGCAGCCATCCCCGCTATGTCCGTGAAAGGCCGTGAACAAGTACTTCAAGCCTGAAAATCCGCCTGGATGGAACAATGATTCTCAAAACGTACCGAGATAGAGAATCCTCTGATTTTAAACAGGATTCATCAATTTTCTTCTAGTCAGACGAGGTGATTGCCACCTGACCTGATTTTTTCCGGTTTGACCTCATCATTGAACGGCTCTGCGTCCTGGATTGATGGGCAAGCAGCATGTGCTTCTTACACTGAGCTTTGATGCGTTTGGCTTGTTTTACTCTCTCTAGTAAGTAATCATAGGGTCTTCTCTCCGTCGAGATGAGCTGATCGCTATTAGCATAATGGGAGGCGTGATTATTCATCGTGCAGGCAGGCGGGCGCAGAACTAATGCCAGGACCCCTGGGTTCAACGCTGGATACAGTATATTATCCTGATAGCTCGGCCCTCTGGCGGTAAAGAGCAGAGTGAAAATCCTATCCACATTGTCCATTATTGCACACATGACCTTTAAAGTGCTTCTTTTACACATTTCTCCATGCACACATTTCTCATTGGAGCAGTTTTTATCACCTTTTTTTCTTTTTGCAGGGTAAGGTGATTGGGATTAATCAGGTGTTGTGTTAATATTGGCAAAACCTTTGGCCTCAGTGCCACCACCTGCTTTTAGCGTGGAGCGTTTGGAATCAGAGGTTCTGGCGGTTTAGGTGATTCCTTCAATTCATGCTGCAAATAATTACCAATCGTCTGCACTCATGAATAAAATTAAGTCTCAGGCGGAATGAATCAGAATCACTAATTGGCAAAAATGGATCTTTGACCCGTGTTTTTAATTACACTTGGCAATAATGCTACTGCAACATTTACACCACACACTGTACATCATCTTTTATAGAGTTTGGGCCACAAGGCAAACGAAACAATGTGATGCAGAAACAGACGACAGTCAACAAGTTATGTTTCCTTTCAAGTATACCTTTATCCAGCTATTTGGAATATCGAATAGATGGTTCTTTCATAAACATCGTGATTGATAAAAAACAATACTTACCATTTGTGATTTAGTGTACAAGACTTTTAACTGCTTGAATTCAATTTACAGACTTAATTGAACTAAATGAAATCAAAAGGACATTATCTAGATTAAACGACATTACTGTGAAAACATTAATAATTGTAATAGCTTTATAATTGACAGCTTTTATTGCACATATTCCACTTACACGCTAGTCACACCGCCAAAGAGGAGCTGGGGGATAACAGGAGGGGAGGGGGGCTGATGCATGTGCATAAAGTACATTCAAAAGAAACATATTTTTAATTAAGAAGAGTAGATTTTCTGGTTGAAGTATAGAACCTCTGAAAAAGTCACATATTCAAACCTGGCACATACACAAAACGGTGTGTCGAAAGCACTTTGAAATCATGTATATGCTACACCACGTTGCTTACCTTTTATCTAGACAAAAAGTCGTTCCTTTACGATGCAAAATATATCGTATAACATATTGTAAATATCCATAGAAACATATTTTTTCCAGTCAACTGGCAAAACTGACCGCAGTCGTACAAATACTTTTCAGTCAAACGTGGGCTGCACGTCTCTACTACATTCAGTTTCAAACTCACGCCTAAAAGGAGAAGTTGCGCGACGTTCTAGGATTTTCTTACCCGAAAGAAATCCCACGGAGGGACAAAGCCAATGATCTATGGCTCCTACTAACAAGTGTGTCGTCATATGAACTCTTGAGCCCCCCTTTCCCTGGATGTGGGAGAACGCCGCTTTAGGGAGTTAGATTCTAATAAATCAGTTCAACGGACACTATTGAGTCCACCTGGCATTCAAATGTCCTCATCTGTCAAATTGAAAAACATCACTTCATTATCATGAACCAGTGCACTTAAATTCCCTGTCAAACAAACACAACCCTACTGCTGAAACCTGTTTTTTTTTTCAAAAAGGAATGTAAATGTCCATGACCCATTGTATAAGATCAATCAAAGAGCACCTCTGGGGTGTCTGCTGGAGTCATTTAGATGCATACCAAATGGTATAAGAGCCATTTTTAACTGGGAAAATGCAACAACAAGATGACTAAATCTGAAAACAAAAGGGTGTATAAATATCGAGAGATGGTGTTGCTGTTCTCACTTGTTGACAATAACAACAAACACAGAACACCACCCTTTTATATCATGGTGTAAGCGTGATGTGCCTTTGGCTCCTGTGTCTGGATCGGAGAGAATTAGGCAAAGTGCATCAATATTGATGCTGCCAAGTGGTCCAACGCGGTCCGTGCGGCACGTGGCAATAATGTGCAGTCTCTCAAGAGTGCGTCGTCCAGAAGCAGGACCTTGTCTCTCCTTCTCTTCACACCTTCGTCCACCGCGGCGCTCGCCGACCGTCGGCCGTCCCTGAAGAACTGCCGCGTGTCGTACGGAGAAAGAGGGAGCCTGCGTCCACGTGTGGTCTTTCACCTGCAGATTGATCTTGAACCTGTGACTTATTCGGTGAAATGGATTTTGTCTGGGCCGCCGCGTGTCTGCGTGGGCCCCTGCCTCGTCTCCTCCTACCGCCCACCTTCTTTTCCGAGAGGCCACCTTTTTATTTTGGGCCGGTAGCAATTGGATCCACCGTGTCCGCGCGTCCGCCCACTAGCTGATCCTCTGGAGGCAGTAGTCGTTGTCCGTGTCCAAGGAGCTGTTGTGTCCGGACGAGGGGTACAGGTCACGGCGGAGCAGCCTGTTGACGACGGTAACCAGGACCTTCTTGTACTGCTGACGTAGGAGGGAGTAGGCGAAGGGGTCGGACGCGGCCTTGCTGTACGTCAGGCACTTACTGATGATTCCCCAGTGGCGGTTGATGTCCACGAAGGGGATGAGCTCGGCCAACCTGGCAGGGCGGCGGCGGAAACATGACAACGCACATCTTAGTGAGGGGGCTGCTTTTTCTCACACTTTTTAAATGCGTTTAAGGGAATTAGGACTTTAACATAAGGGACTCTACGTCGTGTAGAAGGAAGGATAGTCTGACAAATCTTCAAAGAGCATAATATGATGTTAAAGTTATTTTTGGCCTTCTTTTGATTTTTTTGTCAAGGGGTTTCAAAAGGGTTAGAGTGAAATACGACACACTGTAATGTGTGGAACGCTTAAAACTTGCCAATAATGAAGGCAAAGCTCAAATGCCATTTAAAATATATGTCAATGAGCACAATTTTAATGTAAAATGTTTTTTAGTTATTTAATTGTTTGATTTTCTTTCGAGGCATTTTTAACCAAAGTGAATATAAACAGTGCTTCATGATCTGCTAACAATAGGAAACAAAAATACAATGAAAGCATAAAGTTACTAGAGAAAGGGAGGCATATTACACTTTTACCATCACTAACCGATCATCTAAAAGCAGAAGGGAGGCATGAGAGATGTTGCTCAGAGGTTATACAGACGCTTTTTCCTTGTTGGTGCCTTTCCTCTTTCCACCCAAATGTCAATATTTCTCTTCTTGTATTTATGGTCCTACATGTTTTTACATGATGACGCAGGCCACCAATCGGCCTCCCTCCTGCAGAGACTACACAGTCTATAGTTGCACGCGAGTTTTGCAGAGAATTATCAGTTCGACTTACCTTGTAATTACATAAGGAGCGTAGCAGATGATGAATGAGCCGATGAAGATGCTGATCTTCTTCGTGGCTCTCTGCTTTCTCCTTTTTTGCTCCGCTAAACATCTTTGTTTGACGCTGAAAACAGCAAAACACTATTAGACTGTGAATTATACATTTGGTGCAAAGTGAAGAAAAAAAGTACATTTAAAAAAAAAGCATGCGTGTTAATAAAAAAGCCAGGGCTCCGTGGAACTACCTCGGGTGGATGTCGACCAGCAGGAAAAGAGTCTGCATGGTGATAATGTCAATCCTCTTGCAGTGGAACCGGGCGACTTTCAACACCTTCAAGTAGGTGAAGCACAAAATGAGCAACGACAGGGCGAAACTGGTGGCGTGGAAAACGACGGTGAAGATCGCGAACTTAATCCGGTCGCCGCCTTCTTCGCGCGGCTGCAAGGTGCACGACGCGTACGCGTGGTTGTAGTTGACCCAGGAGAAGAGCAGCGCCGTCAGGGAGAAGGTGAAGGAGTGCAGCCAGGAGTAGCACACCATGATCAGCGCGTCCTTGTAGCGCATCTTAGAGGAGTAACTGAGCGGGAACACCACCGCGATCCACCGGTCGATGCTCAGAGCCGCCATGCTCAGCATGGTGTTCGCGGTCAAGAAGGTCTCCAGGAAGCTCACCGTGTGGCAAACGCAATCCGCGAACGGCTGCTGGTCCCTGATGATCCCCACCACGGTGGCCGGCATGTTGAGGACGGTGATGAGGATGTTGCAGAAGGACAGGTTCATGGTGAACACGCCGGGCACCTGTCGGCGTATCTCGGTGCTGTGGACGAAGCATAGCAGCACCAACAAGTTGGACGACAGCGAGACGAGCGCGACCGCGATGATGAACAACGCGAAAAGGGTCTCAGCAAAGTCCATGTCTCCCTGCGGAGAGTCCGCCCGCGGGGGTTACCCGCTCCCTGTCGTGGGTGACGCGCGCGTCGGATCAACCATGGTCACACCAGGCGCACATCCCTCCGTCGAATGCTCCTCGTCCTTAAACCCGCCGGCGTCCCACTCCAACTTCCAGGAGCGCTGTCCAGCGTGCTGAACCCAGCTGCCACCACCATGCCTCTCCCCGCGCGCGTCGGGGAGTTTCCATTAACGCCCGACCGGTGGAGGCGGGGAGCTTGGCGGAGTGACGCTCATCGGAGGGATGCGGCGGTGGGACTGGGGGGGGGGGACCTGCATGCCTCCCGAAATGACTGATTCCCTTTCTTTTTTTTTCACTCAATCACGTGGAGATCCGGAGACGTGGGAAGAGCGCGTCCTTGTCACAGAACACCCGAACGCGCAGCGTCTTCCTTTGGAGAACTTCTGTGTTCAGTGTGGATACTCACCCCCCCCCCCCCCCCCCCCCCTCCCCACCACCACCACCACCACCCCGCCTTCCGCCAGGTGTTTCATATCTTTGCGCAAATATAAATCAATCAACCCCAGTGAGTTGTTCACTTGCGAGTTTCAATGTGGATCTGGAAGCAAAGGGCGCGGAGAAACGCAGCTCCTGGATGATTGGAGACGCGTGTGCCGTGACCAACCAAATGGCACCAGGTGCACGCGCGCGCTCCGGATAGGCACGGGTGCAAATAGATTCCTTTTCCTGAAATGAATTATTGATAGCCCCCGTGGCGACTGCACATTCACTGTGGACGGTCGCGACGTTAGTCCGCCACGTATAGAAATAGAACAGAGAATATACATGTTGAGCTAAAATCACAGTTGGATTTTGTGGTGATTATGTTTAGGGTGGAATGTAGTTGGTGGGCCCACTGATGAAACCCAGTTGTCTTATTTTCTATACTTCACCTGCCGACCAAACCCCCCTTAAGCAAGCAACTCATCAATCAACATCACACCCAATTCTTTTGTCAAAGGCACATGAGAAACTGTGAGAACAGAAAGTGTTTCACATCTCGCATCTTCTGAAATAGTACCTCCGGCAGGCAGTTCATCCGGTTGTTTGGTGGGAAATCCTATTGAGATATCGAACAATCGGCATTTCCGACATTCTAACAATTGGTTGGAAAAGAGTGCAAAATAGATTTGAGTTCAACGCTGAGCATTAAAAGTCAAAAAGGTGTAACGTGCAACAGAAGTGTTTGTGAGTCATTCCCGGTTCTGGAGAAGCCCGTGTAGACAGTGACTCACTGGGGTCAGACGCTGCCTGCAGGGGTTGGCCATATCTTTTTCTCATTTTTATTGCCTTCCAACACCCACTTGTTATGAGGCCTGTGGCGTTGTACCACAGTCCCTGTACCCCCCCCAATTAAGTGCATTGTTTTATTGATATAAAAGAGTGCTCGCTTTACTCCGGGCTTACCTGCTTGTGAGTATGTAAATGATTAAATGAGTCAGAATTAAATATATTCAAGGGAAACCCTGAGGCAACAACCTTCCTTTCAGGATCATAATCAACCACGAGAGTCGGCGTGTCCCAGCCAGCGGGTGTTTTGGAGTCAGAAAGTTAGCGAGACAAAGCAGCAGTGGGTGATGTCAGCCCCTTACAAACGAGTGATCCAATGCTACAGCTGGGCTCCCAGGGGGGAAGTGCTAAGCTATTTATAGGCCTGATTGGGTGTCACCTCGAATATAACTCTCAGCGCCGGTGTATTACCTAACCGAGGTTTCCGAGCGAAGCACTAAAGTGCAGAAACGCAAATGAGATCGCTTTAAGAGGATGCTTTAATGTGAGTCGAGTAATCAGCCGCTGCAGCATTGGGTTTTCCTTTGAAAGGCCTCGAGGATCTGTTGCAATTTAAAAAAGAGGGTGGGAAGCTAATCTCCAGCAAAATACCCCAAAATGCAACTAATTATGAGTCAGAAAGAGTAAAGAAGTACATCCTTTGGCGATAAGATGAGCTGGACATGCGCAATAAAGATGCAATTTGGAAGAAATGTGCTTTACACAACCATAAAATGCCCCACATGGCCAACAATTGACATTAGGGCAGCAATTCATGAGTATTACCAGCTGCGACAGCAACGCTGGTAATGTTTTCACGTGCTGAGTCTGTGTGTGTGTCTGTGTGTGTGTGTGTGTCATTGTGGTACATTGTGGTCCTTCGAGACACTGCTACTGTCAAACTAGCACAAAGTGGTTTGGGGTACTTTGCTAAGCGCTTGTATTGTTGTTCGTCTGTGGACCGATTCTGCGAACAGTCGAGCTTCGAGCGTTGAGCTCAAAATGACGGCAGCGTCTTTGAGATGGCTGAGGTCCGAGCAGTGGCGCTGGAAGTAAGAGGGCTGGAGGTGAATCTACATCTCTGGCCTAGTTTGTTGTCATCTCATTCGCAGGATAGTCTCGAACTTCGTTATTTGAAAAGGAAAAATAGAAACAATCCAATCTTCTCTGCTTTCTATCGTACAGACATTTGTTTGGTTTGAGGCTTTTTGTTGGCCACAAAGGGCCATCTGAAGATGTCTTCTTGTGGACCTATTTGTTTCATTTGTAATGTTTTACAGTGAATGTCGTGTTCTTGCAGGGAGAGCAAGACTCGCACACGCTGTCCTTTGCTTTTCAACCACTGAGCCCCTTTTATACTAATTGTGTGTTATATTGGTTTGCATCAACCTTTCCCCCCCAAAAATCCATTCATTTCAGTTTGATTGACTCAAAGTCATCAAATGAACCCATTTAAGTTAGCCATTTTTCAACTTTATTTAGCTCGACCTATTACGTATTTATCATTTTTGTTATCATTGGCTGCGGTAAAATTGGGCAACAAAGCATTTCATTTTGTTAAAGTGGAGGTAGAGGACGAGTGTGGACTGTAAAAAACAATTTTGTGGCCATTTTTGTGGCTGTCTTCAGTAGTAACGAGTGTGCTTGGTGGTAGCTGCCACAATAGACGTAAAGAATTGCCAAAATAACAAATGTATTGATCGATAAGGCCAGTTCATGGGTTTGCTGTACAATAATAAATATTTTTTTAAAGCTCAGATTGCACATCTGGCAACTATACAATGTTCTGGGACAACATTACTTTTCTGTAAATGAGTTTCATCTCTCTGTAAGTAGATTTTTTGATATTGAAATGAATTATCCATTAGCTGCCCAGGTAGCACATCAATTTAAAATCTCATCGTAATAAAACATGCAGAACCACTGTTATGTCTCTCTGCCCAGTTGCCTTCGGCTGTGCATACAAATAGCTCTGCAAACTTGTGTGCTCTTTATATTCATGGGGGAATATAGTTATATATCACCACACATCAGACGTTTACTTTTCAGAACAGATATCATTCATGATATTGAGGCCACCTAAACAGTAGGTCTGTCTAGATTCTCACATCAATATCATTTGGTATTTCATTCAGTTGATCTAATTATTTGGGACAGTTTCCATGAATCAAATATATTTCAGTTGACTTTGTGTCAGTTTAAAGATGGAGAAAATATAAGTGTTGAAACAGGGTCAAAAGTAATTTTAAAAACGGGCTGGACTCACACTCCAATGATCCAGTAAAAAAAGATCCGTATTTCAACTTATGCTTGTTGTTGCTGCTGCTGACTCGTCTTTTCTTTTTATTGCAGATACAGAACACATTTCCAAGTGCAGCGAGGATAAAAAAACAAAACAAGATGTGTGCCGGTTGTGAAGGACAGCTCAGGATTCTGTTTACAGGGTCGGTATTGGTGTGACAGATGGGCCTCCTCCTCACTTCTCAGTGTATGACAACATGCCTGAAGCACCACACAGACACAAAACTGGCCTCACACGTTGGCCAGATGCTTTTTTTATGTGTATGTGTGTGTGTGTGTTTGTTTTATGTTGCACATTATGACTGTTGAAACAGATATGACATCACAACCTACTACAAGGGCCAGTTCTTATTGACAAATGTTGGCTGTACAAGCTCTGTTCATATTTCAAAACGCTAACTATTTTTTAGCTAATTAAGCGTGCATGAGTTCCGTATGGTGACAAGTACAGGTTGTTAGTTATTATAAGTTGCTATATATTTATTTAATCTATCTGTTTCTTTGTCAGGGAAAATGCAATAAAACAGTCTAACAGGCTACAATAACACTGTAGTATAGATTGTCACGCTTTTTAGCAGAATACATGTCCATGTAAATGCGTACATGTTGTCTTTGTGAGCGTGTCTCTGTGTTTTAACCACATGTGCGTACGTGCGTTCACACGTGCATGATCAGATGTAACGGATACGAGGGCCCGTCTTATGTGTAACTCAAACATTGTTCAAAATCCTCTCAATCAAACGCTAATCAACTTAACTTACGCTTATCATGATGATACGTGAAGGTTATGAGGGACCATATGTAGGAAAAAAAGGCATTTTAGAGGCTCGTTTAGTGCCATTGTATTGACTACCTGCTGCACATTGATGATCTGTAATATCATTATGATGACATAAAACAATTTATGAGTTAAACATTCTAATGCATTAAAGCCTCCATCAAACCCAACTGCTCTCATGTGATTTCCATGCCATCGCAAAATCATGCAAATTGCACGGATGCGTACAGCACATACAGCACATCGTTCCTCACACAACGATGGTCTGATGTGTGCGATTCAGACTGATTTCTGATTCAATCACAGCCTCGCTTGGTCGACTCCTAAAAAAGAAACAACTGGCAACAAAAACATCTTTTTGCACCTGCGACACACCTGATATGATGATGTTATTGAAAATTGAGGCCCAGCACTCCTGGTCGGCAAACAAAAGGAGCATGAAATAGCTTCCCCCAGTGCTGCGCAGCTGCCACAGGTAAAGCAGGCCGGACCTGCGATGAGTCACGTTCCCATAGCAACGCCTAAGTCTGGGAAAGTTATCGCACCATCTCTGGCAACACATGCTCTCCCCATGTGGATGTAAATATAGATTGTGAAGCTTCTATTATCTGCGAATTATAATCCTTTTTTGGAATCTGTGCAACTGAAGGAGTATTTTGACAGCCTTCAGCGGCGTGAGCGACGTTCGTGATACCGTTTGTTTGCAGCGCCGCTCGTTCTCTCCCAGTCCTCAGATGGCTTGTTTCATCGATGGTGCGGCCCTCCGCAGGTGGCCAAAGCTCTGTCAACCCCCCCCCCCATGGCTTTGTTCACAATGAGCCCTCTTTTATGTGGAGACCTAAAGGGCTGGGCGAGGGAGAGGCGTGCGAGGTTGCTTTGACCCCGGCGAGGACGGACCCAAGTAAAGCCACATCTGAAAGGACTCCTTTAGTGTTTTATTAATAACCCGGTGGGCTATGCCCCGCCCATTTATTGATTTATTCATCAATCCGCTCACAAGTGCTTCCTCCGTGAAGCTTTGAAATGTATTACGCAAAGCTTCCTGGATGCCTTTGAGAAGGACATGAGGAGGAATCGTGCAGAAGTTGACTACTACCACTATTTGTAGTGGGTCTAAAGAGCTGGCTGAGATTTCGGGGGGCACAAACACATTGTTACTGCAGAGGGTCCGTGACCACACGTCTAAAACCGCCTCTCTTTTTTGTCGTCTGCTCCCGCCGCGCACGAGGGTGACTGCAACCTGAGCGGAACAGGTTGACAGTGAGCCACTGAGCACGTCGAGCAGACACACTGCATTCATTATCATTAGGCAACAGGAGCGCTTTGAAGCCAGCCGGGGCTCCAGCCGGCAGGCCGACCAGGCCAGCAGGCACGTGACGGCGCGCTCTGGCTCCAGCAGCAAAGTATGAAAAGAGCCCTCATTAAACATGCAGGCCCACCCGCGATGGACACATCACGTACAAAGCATTTTACAGGGACGGCACCGGGGTCACGTGACCAAAGATCTCAATAAGTGAACTCGTGCTGATGAAGAAGATGGAATATTGTTGATGGTGCCGGCATGTAGATTCAGGCTTCTGTTAAATAATTGAGTGAAATGTGTTGCGAACAGTTTGTCTCTCAGACTCTAAGTCGTGGGAAGTTATTTTTGAATTATTTAAATAATTTAAATAGTATATTCGTATAATAGGTTGTTCCTTCACTGACGAATCCTTTGTGAAGGTAAAATTTCGACGTTATTTTATTAAGAAGCTTGTGTAAATTCTATTTCTTTTTTCATCTGACTAAATCCTTGGATTGAAAGGGTCGGAATGAGGGACTTTCATTGCTAAGGAAACAGTTATGGCCAATTAAATGTGAATATTTTAGGACCTTAAACTCTGTGTTGATCAAAGAACATGCACACCCACACACACACATACAGACACACACACCCACACACACACATACAGACACACTGCTTGATGGCTGGCGCTCTAGTCCTGCATTGGGTACAGTGAGTACTATGGTGTATAGCTCTGTAAATGATCCATCACTCCGCCATTACGGTTCCCATCACTGTTATCTACAACAAAGGCTGCATGTAAATGACCCTCTGTAATTAGGGTACACATTATGCCATTACATTATCACACAGATGGAGTCCGTGGTGGGCATTTTATTGGATGGATGAGTGTGCATTGCTACTCACTGCTGCTGTTGGATGATTCATCCTCAGAGAAACTGATAAATCTGCCATTATTTCGAATGTCAGAGTTGTGTTAGTATCTAGTAAAATGTAAATATTGATGATTAATTGTTTCCTAAAATCTTCCTGAACCTCCAGTACTGACAAATCCCAGACCAAATGTAATAATAGAATATATTTTTTAAAAACACTTTCATCCCTTTTTACTTGTCATCTATCAAATGACTAACAATACTAATTTCCTGTGTATCCAAAAGCAGATTTTATATTATGCAGTTTGTGGGTCTGTGGTAGTGAGCCGCGTGAGGCTGCGTTTTTCACACATTCTCCATCTCCATTGAATGACATAATGGGATCTATAATTTTTCCAGCTCTCTCCCCGTGCTGCAGCCCTCCTCAGTGATGAATACACGTCTTTCTAGCTCGCCCTATTTCCCCCTCTCTCTCCCCACACACACACACACACACAAAACTGAATCCCCAGTAGTGGCAGTTTGTCCTGTCTCGGGCTCTTACTCATTCTTCTCTAACCTTTTCTGCGACCCGTCTACCTTAAAGGACAAGACTCCCCCAGAGTTTCCTCCCTTAAAGGAATCTGCTTCGACCGTTCCTTCGGGGGCCGTTTTCCAGCCTTCGAACGTCGAGTCCCACAGTCTCATGAGTCACCAAGGGCGCCGAGCAGGAGGGCAGCCGCTACACACACACTCACCTTACGCTCCCTGACACAGCAGATGCCCAGTCATGGGATATTTATGAGGATTTCACGGCAGCGTGCAGTGGATCGGTATGTCAGGTCTACAACAGCACAAAGAAAGCATGCTTCACTTCTTTTAACAAAAGCGGCAGGAAGGAGTCCTAAAACAAGTGGGTTAGTATTCATTTGAGCATTTTCTGGTGCTTGAAGCTTCAATAGATATCAAGATATCAAATATGGGTAATAAATACCCCTCTGGTCAATTTGAAGCTACCAAGCTTTTGGTAGATTCCGTGAGATGGAATGTGGCTAAAGGAGACCGACGTCGTCTTTTACTATCATATTATTGTAGTTCATTTTTAGCTTGTTACTTCTTGCAATCACATTCACACTTCAAAAATCACGATGTTTGTGTTTTCTTGTACAGATTATTTCGTCGAACAAACAAAACGTCTTTGGTTTCATCCAAAATAAGGTGGATACGCCTCATTGTTCACCATGCAAGTCATGTTGAAGGAATGGCATGAATTAAAGATTTATGACTCAGTTCTCAGTGTCCCGGTAAAACACGTGTCACTTCTGTTATTCGCTAGGATTCTTTATCTGAGTTACAGAGTACTGATTCAAGGCCAACAGGAGATTCTACTGTGAAAAGAACAAAAGGCGCCTAAGAGAAACAACTGTGTGGGGAGACATTGCAGATAAAATCGGCTACAGTTTTATTTGTCTTGTTATCATTTATTTCTTTTTAACCGTATAAAAACGCATAAAACTTTCTCGCCTCATGAGCTCACATATGCGGTTTAACGTATTAAATCCGTCAGACTTATGCGATTTAGCAGTGGGCAGCGGTCGACTGATCAATCAGGTTGGCAACGCGCCAATTACGTCGACTGACGCGGCAGGATTGATTCTGCCACAGCGTCATAATTTTTTTTAAGCGCAGTCCATGCAGTATTAACTAGACTTACGCAACCCTAATCAGAGAAGTAAAGTGGGGCTCTGAGAAACCTCCACACCGGCGAGCAATTTCCCGTTTAATCTTTAATTAAGCATGAGGTGCAGCGTTGATTCATCCTTTCTCACTCGGCGAGCGCTATTTTCGGCCACGGTCGCCCACTCTTACCCTCTCTGGGGAGGCGGAGAGTTTTTAAAGGCAAAGAAGGAGCTAAACAACATTGGTGTCCAAGGACAGAAGAGATGGAGGAAAGCCACGTTGGGATTGTCTGGTTTAAATAACGCGAGTGTCTGCTGTGTGTGGCTTTGTTTAATAATATGTGAAATATTTAGAGGTTCTCATTAGGGCTGTGGCAGGGCCATATTTAATCACAGGAAGCTACTCTGAATGTACAGAATAAAGGATTGAGCTTTAAGCGTAGCTATGGACTTATTTTGGCGCGTTGGGCCGAGCCGAGCTAGCTGTTTCCCTCCGTTCCCTCCCTTCCCATTCTTTCCCACGCTTTCCCGCCTCGAAGGCTACTTTTCTACTCAATTTCAATTGAACGAAATGAAATGCGTCCGTTAGTCAGCATTGATCGCTAACTAGCATTAGCATTTTAGCCTCATAGGCAAACGTTTCCCGTTAGCCTGGTGGGCACCCCTGCTTTAGGCTATGCTAAGCTGACAGCATGAGCTATTGCTCTTTGCGCTAATTAACGCTAGCTTTAGGCCACGCACCCCCTTCTACATCCCAACCTGGTTCATGCACCCCCCCAATCCACCACACGTAAAAATAAAAAGTCCATTTATAGCTGTATTAAAGAACAGCACAGTTTGCTCACCGTGATCTTTGTTTACAATATTTAATCCGCTTTTAAATGTTGCAGTGTGAACACAGAACAAAGGGCCAACAGCAACATATTAATTATTAACAATAACCAGGACAAAGCAAGCAAACACCGCAACAAAGTTTCAATAAACTCCAGTTACGTCATTTCAAAAGGAGCAATAAGAAGGACGAGGACACGCGCACAGTCTCAGAAACAGATCTGAAGGAAACAGGAGGATTTCACACGCAGCGCAGAGAGAGAGAGGGAGAGAGAGAGAGAGGTAACGTTAGCGATACGTGAGTATTAACTCCGTTTCTATCGTCTCTCTCTGTCCCTCTCCTTCAGACGTCCTGACCTGTTAGCTGACGTTAGCTGCACAAACTAGGCTCACGTTAGCCAGTGTGTACGTAAAAGGAGGAGCTGAAGTGTATTTATGTTTTTAAATGTTAATCTTTCAAAGGGTAGTTTTATAATTCACGACTGTATTTTGTGTAAAAATACATTTAATATGAATTATTACTACTTTAGACCACCATTACATGTTTCCTTCTTGCGCAACCCACTAGAGGCCGCCTGCGGCCCCCCTGGGGGGCCCGCTCCCCCACTTTGGGAATCCCTAGTTTAAAGTTTCCGACTGTTGGCTTATTATTGATCTGTGAACACGAACGGGACCTTCGGGGGAATCGCACGCTCCGGTGCGCCACAAACAGCGAGCCGTCAGTCGTGCCCGTGATTTGACGCGGTTTTGTCCTCCCCTGTAGACACGTTTTTGTCCTCCCCTGTGCGACCACAGCCGTCTCCTCGCGTGCTCAGAGGAGACGCTCTCACTCCGCCAACATGCTTTAAGGAAAGGACTCTTGGGTGAGGCGGTTCTGGCTTTTGCTGCTCGGTGCGCCTGTCAATGCACGTCGGCCCTCGGGCTCAGCTGCTTTTGTGCCATCTGGGTCACCTCGGCCCTGTCGCCCATGGTAACAACACCCTCTCCAGGTTTCTGCCTCTATGGTAACCCACGGTTTCACATCGCTGAGGCGAAAGCTGCTCTCACGTTAGCCGGAAATTTTTTTCAGTTTGACAAATGTGGGAAGGCGAGTTGTTTGACTCGGGGGACTATGACGTTCCTCAGCTGACGGAGTGACGTCAAATAGAAGACGGAGCAGATTATGTAATAACTCGTCATGGAACACAAGTGTGCTTGTGTGCATCCCCAAAACCTGCTGATGCAATTATTTAAAGGTTATATAGCCTCTTTATAGCACAACTTTTAAGAATTTTATGCACTTGGAGAAGAGATTAGCTATTGTGTCATTTCATTTTTCATTTGGAAAAACTCTCTAACTGTGCTGATTTATTTATTACTCGGTGTATAATAATAGAATCAAAGGTTCAGACAAGTTTTTTACACAGAACAAAGAGAAGTAAAGCCGCAGCGAGTCAGTAAAACATCATCTATGATCCTCTGACTATGAAGTTGTGGTTTCCGTGGAGACATTAACATAAAATCCGTCCTGGGTTTATGATAATAATGTTTGTGTTGTTGATATCTGGCCCACAAAGTCTTTGTTTGACTTGGAGGAAGTAGAAAATGTCTGTGAACAGTTTCTCCAATCCTTCGCTTTATGTTTACGTGGAGAATCGTACTGTGGAATTATGAACAAAAGGTTACTCCCCAATAAAAAAAATTAAAAAAACAATAACAAAACAAAGCCCACAACGCCAGAAGTAACAGCTCTGCGGTTTTTCCTGTGAGAGGTGCTCTTTAATATCCACTCAAGCATTACAGGAAGATCCCAATCACTCTCAATCATGACAAAAAACAGAAGTCAAGAGTTCTACTGAAATCAGGGCCTGCATTACAGAGTCGGGGGAACCAAAGAATGAGCGACTGCCAAACAACTACAAGCAGAAAGGACCTCTGATGGGCAGGATTGGAGGTTTGATTCCAGGCCCTGCTGGCAGCATGGTTCCTGTAGCTATGACTACAGCGTGTGGACGGTGTGAAGGTTGGCTGCCGATGGGCAGGTGTCCCTGTGCGCCGTGGCTCCGGTCATCAGTGTGTGAATGGGTTAATGGTGACATGAAGTGTCAAAGTGCTTTGAGTCGGAGGACCACAATGGCGCTACACAAGTACGGTGCCTTTACCATTCAAGTGGTGCAAGGATGAAGGAAATGTGTATTTTACTATGATTAGCAGAAGACTGGGAGAGAAGGAATTCACGCGGCGAGGCTCGGTTCTTTTGTGCCGAACACAGAATTGAATTAACATCTCATAAATGATTTATTAAGTCGATTGGCCCCCATGTGGCAATTTCAACAGGCCAAAAAAACAAAAGGAATGATTTTGCGTTAACTGGGATTCCGTTTAGCTCGATATGTGTCTGCTCAGGTTAAATATATGGAGATCATGAGCGCACAGTGTGACGCATCACTCAGCCACCGTTACACTGGCAGGACGCTATAAACAGGAGTGAATTGGGTGGACGGCCCATTGTGTGTTTTGCATATTTCCAACTACGTCGAGAAGAGGAACCGCCTTCGCTCGGCAACTGTCAACCTTTTTTGAAGTAAGTGTTCTCCCCTCCTCCCACCAGAGCCCCTTTATCTCACTCGTCCCGCTGCTCTCAGTTCATGCGACAACTCGCTGGGGGAGCATCAGGTGTGAAGGCTTGACGGCCTCCCTCCGCCCTTTTCTCTTCCCCACCCGGCGCTGAGGAGGCGATGAGGACGTCGTGAAAGGGGGTGTATGTGTCAACAATTATTTTTAAAAAATGTGATGGTGTAAGTATGTCATGAAAAATATAAGATCTAAAAATATAAGGTCAGAATGTGTCACAGAGTCTAAAGATATCAGGCAGATAAATGTTTTGCAAAAATGTTGGAGATTGAAGTAGATTAGACTTGAGGACACCTTTTCCACATTAAGTCGTCAACGACAGCAAAAAAAACAACAACACACACACACACACTGCATACTGACACTTTTCTCCAGAAAACACACACACAGACAAAACGAGAAGACTCTGAGAGGCGGCAACATTCAGAGGGAGTGAGTCACGGCAGTGGCAGCTGTCAGCGTCGCAGTGATGCTCGGCTCGCTCTGCTGAGAGAGACTTATGTTCATCACCGGGCCCCTCGGTGCCACCATGAATAAAGCATGAGGCACACGCAGCGAAAGTTGTCGGCTTCTCCCTGACCTAGATCTGCAGCGCGGGGGAGTCGTTTCGTCCCTCCGTGGGGTCCCTTTGCCTTCGCCGTCTCCCCTGAACAGATATTGTCTATGTTTTTTTTTTTCCCCCTTTGGATATTTGCAGGAAAAATCACCAAGTTGCGAAGGTTCATTTGCAGAATAAACCACCGGATCCTCAGCACAGTGCTGCACGCGTGGAGCCGTTCAATGCTCCCATGCTTTGTTCTTCTATCTTCGGCACCTCGTGAACCAAAACGCCCTCACGTACGCGATTGTGTATTTTGAAGGCCGTCCGTTACGCTGTGATTTCAATGGACTCAGAAGCTCATTCACTGAGCGACAAAGGAGGCCACGCTGTCTCAGAAGGAGAAATTTTAAACTTTTAGATGTGGCATATTTGTGGGGTTACGGATTTGTTGCAATGACTTTCTTGTGCACCGTGGAATCTGTGTCTGTAGGAGAGGATTTGGAAGTAAATTTAGAACGTTTTCTTAATTCAACGTTGGGATACACTTGTTTTTGTATACGATATCACTTATTTCTATACGATGAAGACCGACTGAGCGAAGGAAACAGTAGTTTTTACCAAATAACATTTCCTAATTCGGATTTATGTATCACAGACAATGTATTATCTCCTCTGCAGTTGTAACTACAAACATCTACTCTTAAAACGCAGCTACTGAGGTACTGCAAAGTCATTTGATCGGTCAAAAGATGTTTGGATAAAAATGTGGTTAACTTGTGACAATTTTATGGGCGCGTCATGGTTACATAACCATTATTGTACCAGCACTAAAGTGGCTTTGCTTCATGTGTAACCGCTTTCAAATACGTGTTTTATCAAATGCGTCATTTGTTGACATCTCTTGATCTGCCTAGTTTACCAAACCCAGGCTCTCGTTACAAAGTCAGCTGCGTGCGTCGTGTGGTGAGAAGTGTTTTCTTGTTTGTAGCAGTCGTTTTTGGCACCATGGTGTATTCCTCGGCTGGGTGAGCAACAGACCTCCAGTGAAGTGTTTATGTGAGGGCGGCTGAGGACAGAGGGAAGGATCTCCAGGGCAGTGAGCGAGGCGGACTTAAACACGCTCATAACGATGGCTTATTAACGGTGGTCGGAAGAGGCCGGGGTCAGAAAGGTCATGGCAGGAGAGTGTGTGTGTGTGGGGGGGGCGTCAGGTGAGCAACTCGGCTACCAGAAGACGTCACGCTCCCCTGCAGCAAGGTTCAAAAAGGTTCACGTGAAGTATACAAGATACCAATACACAAACTTGCATTACGATTGAGAGCATTTCATTGGTCCGTATTTAAGATAATTGGGTCACGGTGAAGTTAAAATTCAAAGAATGTAGTCGAAATACTTTGTTCGTTGTTTGTTTATTAAACAAAATGATGAGATTAAACAAGGTCAAAATATGCAGAATTGTCTTAGTCAAAGGAGGAAAACAACGTGAACATGTTGAAAAGTCAAAATGATGACTCACATTAAAAGGAGCATTGCTATTTCTGTTGCAGACATTCCCTGCAGGGCTCCTTCTACTGGCAGAATGCTCCTTCACAGGAAACCAGGCTTGACACGCTGTTTCTCGTCATTTGGGTGAACCGACCCTTCAAGCTTCAGCGCTGCGTTTGCGCGTTAGTGGCTACAAAGGGCGAAATGTCCCATCGTGTAACGTCAGGAAACGGCACGTTGAAATACCTGCGAGACAGGTGCACGATGCAAATAAAAATAAAACCACGCGAACAACGTGGCTCCGGGTCGCCACCTCGCATCCGTATCTTAGCCAATAAATCATCGGCCTTTTACGCCGCGTTGCATCGGCGGCGCGATTGTTGTTGCCTCGCTGCAGTCCCTGATGGGGGAGGGTTGGGGGGGTCTTTGCTGGTTTTTGACATTTGAGCCAAAGGCTGATGGCAAACTGTGTTAGAGAGACACAGCAGCTCACCCCCCCTCCCCCCCCAGTCTCCTGCCAACAAATTATTCATACCGATAACATTTACCGCGTTCAAACGCCGCCCCCAGCCTTCATCCGCCGCCCTGTCTGCGAACCTCAGAGCACCTGTCTCAGGTGGACTAAGTGTCCCAGTGAAGCACATGGGGGGGGGGGGGGGGGGGGGGTTTGACAGGAAAAAAGAAGAAAAAGGTCCATGAAAGAAATAAAAAGGATCTAGTACGTGATCCGTTCCATAAACACACAACATGATGCAACGTGGCCCCGATAACGATCACACTGCTCGTACCTCCTTACTCTCTGTGGCTGCAGACCTAAGAATTAATACTGTTAATCAGTACATTAGATCAGTAGACGCTCAACTTCATCAGATAAATAAAAAATAAATAAAAAAGCCGATCAACGGGTGTCCTTTCTCATCTTCTTCAGCGGTCGGGTGGAGGGCCGGAGGTCGTCCGGCCCGTGGGCGAAGGCGCAGTGTTCGGCCTGCAGGGGGCAGCGCTGAGGGTGGTGGTCATAGAACCAGCAGGGGCGGGTCTTCAGCGCCCCGGGTACGACGGGCCTCCTCCTGGCGTCCGCCCCGGAGGACTTCCTGTCCCGCCAGTCTCGTATGTACACCCTCCCTCCTTCTACTGAAAGAGAAGACACGACAACGTTGTCCCTCCGGACGTCCCCTTTGGTACGAGAAAGCACAATGAGCAGGTGAGTGCGGCTACCTCTGAAGACCTGGTGGTTGTTCTTGAGCAGCGTCTGGAGGCCTCCACACTCCTTCTTCAGCCGCTGCAGGGTTTCCTGCACCAACAGCCCAGCGGCCTCGCTCACGGAGAGGCTGCCTTCAGGGGGAGGGGGGGGGGGGGGGGGGGGAGAAAAGAGCAAAGAACAAGAGAGTCACACGAGACCAGGAAGCAAGTCTTTCGATGCCACATTCATCAATACGTTTAACACACACCGCTCGAGGCCTGCGCAGGAATAAAGCTGCGAGCTGTGAGCGAGCGCGAGTCACCGCCGGGCCGCGGAGGCTAAAAAAGGCGAGAAAGGTGGAAAGTGGGAGACGGAAAGTCCTCCGCTGTGGGTTTTTAGCGACGAGGCGGCAGATTGCTGAGCAGCGCCGCGCTTTGGGCTCCGCTGCAGGACATTTTCTGTATTTCTTCAGTTGACCTTTTACCCCCAGAAAATAATTCAATCAGGACTGACCTTTGGTTCGTACAAACGACAGTGCCGCCCCCTCCCTACCATTTCTCTGACATATCGGAGCAGGACACACTGCAGGACTTCCAATGCTCCTTCGTGCCTTTTCACAACGATATTGGTATGTGACTCTGCAGACATCACAATGCATTGAACAGGAGAAATCCAGTGGGAAATGTATCTCCAGTTCAGTTGCTATCTTAAAGCTAATATAAAAACATTCATATTAAATCTTTTCAATTTGTTTATTCATAACGAGGCAGCAACTCTACAACTTCAACTCGGAACTTTTCATTCCAAAACACACCGTCCTCCCAAATACAGCTGGTAAAATTGCCGAGTTAAAACCCCCAAAATATATGCATCAAACACTCCCCACATTCCCAGACGCTCACGCAGCCAAAGACCGTCCTGTGCTGCACAGCGTGAAACCGGGCAGACGCCAGGGACCTCCGGGTCCTTAATACAATATCAATACAGCATTTAGAGCTGCCCTTTACTGCCCACGATCTTAATGGGGATTAATGGGACAGGGGGGGCAGTATTGACAGAGGCGACTCTACTTGGACTGAGACCAACGGAGGGGGTTATTAATGGCTCGGTTTGACGCGCAGTTGGGACTTTTTACTTTTAGGGCCGAGCATCCCGCGTGCAGAGCGCCGCGATGGCGAGTGATTGATTGCTTGTTGTTGAGGATTGTTTTTGCTGCTTAAGGCAATTCAGAATCAGGCCGAGTGCAGACAAATTGGCTCCAAGATTGCCGAGTGCGGGGAAAAAAAAAAAAACATTTGAAAGGATCATTGCCATGAGCACCGATGCAATATAAGGTTGCTGAATTTATTTTTATTCTCAGTAAAACCTGAAAATGCTGAAAAATTGTTGAGTATTTTTTTATTTTTAAAGTCAGAATTATCTAAAGGGGTCAACATAAATTAAAAAGTTTGGGGGGGGGAAAAGAGAGGGGAAGGAGGCTCTTTCTGCCACACAGAGTAATCTTCTTGTTGTCTATAATCAAGCAGTTATTCTTGTGAAGTAAAATCCTGAGAAAAGCCGATAAATACCCTCCCACTCATAATTACAACGCTCATAATAACCATAATCACAAATCAGCTGCCTCTGAATAAATGAGAGAACAGGAACATAACATTTATTTTTGATTCCCGACAAAAAATAAATTCTATTTCCATGACGGAACAATGTGCCAATAACTCCTGGATCATTCCAGCCAAACAGTTTGTTCACTAAAAACTGAAAACGGGCCAATTGGAATGACCCTAAACGCTAAATTCACACCTCCAAATTGCTCGTATTTAGCATTAATTTATACTGTAATGATTAAGTTGCTGACAAACCTCGTGTTGACAGACAAACCGATCAATTGACTAACTGCTGTGGCTCTAATATCAGGAACGAGGTATAATATTATGTGTGAGGGGAGTTCAGTTCAGCTGTGGAGGAAGATGATGATGATGATGATGATAATAATGATGAGTCTGGCAAAAAGCGCGTTGTTAATAGCATACTGTGGAACACACCCACTCCCTCTTCCATGCAGGCTATTAGCACTCAGGGCAGATACAATGGTTGCACAAAAGGAACATTACAAAGAGCGTTCTTTTGGATTCACGTAGACTTATTCAACCTGACTTTAGAAAAAACACTTCCAGGTGCAGTGATGCGGCGTTTAATGCGAGCTACGTAGCGACTTTCGTTCTCAGCACGATTACATAACTACCCGAGTCCAGTCAGCAGAGCGGCACGCATGAATTAATAACTCCACTCGGATCATCCTTTGCTTTTCTGAAAAACCAGCGAGAGGAGAATCAGACCAATCGCACCGGTTAGGAAAAGTGAAAAGAAAATAAGTTTGGTTCCACGGTTTGATTCCGAATCAAAGGCGACCTCATTTCCCAACACACACACACACACAAAAAATAGCCTGTCAATCACTGCTGGTGTTAAAGGATTCATTTTTCACTCCGGAGAAATACAAAAATAAACAACCTCATATATTTTAAGATGGATACAGAAACCTCAAAGCCCTTTTTCCCCATTTAGGTTGGCTGAGCACTGGATTCACCCTTTATTCCAACAGCAGATAACTGGTGGGAATACCTCAATACAAATGCATCTTCATGCATAAATCATAGACGCTGGTGCATTATTCATCAAGTCATCTCCACGCAGGGTCACGGGCTCCCTTCATTCGCTCTACCTTGGAATTTCAGCAGTGACATCCGTTAATGTTAGTAGTCCTCATCTCCTCGTGTCATTTATATGTCGTGTGTGTGTGTGTGTGTGTGTGTGCAGCAGCCGGGGATGCAGAGGCGTTGGCGAACGTGACACGTGGGCGGGGTGTGTACATGCGTGTGCTGTGAGGCAGCGTGCGTATGTGGCACTCTGATGCGCCGCGCAGCAGCAGGAAGTGGCTGGCAGAGGGTGAGATACGAAGTTCAAAGAGGCGGCGCTGTGTGTGTCACGCAGGCACCGGTGACTGATGCAGAGAGGGAGGGGGGCTGGTGTCGAGGAGAGATGGGGGGCGGCAGGGGGGGGGTGGGGTTCGGATAGGGTGACTGGGGGCGGCGGTGAAATGTGAGGAGTGATTCATGCTGCCCTGCGAAGGCAACTACAAGAAATACAAGAGGTTTGTTAGGAAAACGCTTATTCGCTACGCTAGGCTAACCGGCCTTACAGCCGTTTCCTCCCAAACCGTACTAAGAAGAAGGTCATGGTGAGCTAGCGACTGCTAGCGACTGCTAGCCACAGCTACAGATGAGATTGAACTTCAGCCAAGTTTATATTTTTTCCTAGCTGTATTTAAAACGTATGCGTTACAATATACTGGTAATTGTGTTATAATAATGGTTGCAAAAAACTAGAACAACGCTAAATAAAGACTCGGACTAAACTCCCGCTAAAGCCAACGTAGGTAGCTTAGCATATATCTGAAGGTACAATCTCAAATTCGGGGCAAATTTCAGCTAACTTTAAATCACACATAAATAGTCCAATTGATATCTAGCAAAATAAAGAGTCATTTAATTCATGATTAATAATAATATTTTCTTTGAACACACAAAAATGTGCAAGAAAGTTAAATCCAACACGTGTTTGTCAGTGTGAGCCTTTTGTTGTAATTCTGTTCACGAAAAGACGTCATGTTACAGACCCTTTGCCCTTTTTTACTCAACTTCTGAACCTGGATTTCTTTTTGACTCAGGTGTTTTGTGGCTTGGGGTGGGGGGGGGTTTACCTCCTTCATTCCAGCCGGTGGGGGTCGCCCCGGGGTCGTCCTCCGCCATTCCCAGGAGAGCGTTGGCCACCTGCAGTACCACGCCGTCGACCAAGTCCCGCGGGAGGGCGGCGCAGTTTTGAACCGCTTCGACCCGCTCTCTGGGCTGGAAGCCCGCTCCCCAGCCGCCGCCGGGGTCCCCGTCAGCGTCTTTGTCTCCGGGGCGACCGCCGCCGTCACTCGGGGGGGCAGCCCGGTGGCTCTGAATGTAACGAGCCCTTCGACTCTCCGCCTCGGCGTCGTCCGACGGCTGGTAGTTTCTCGACTTCCCCACCAGACACACCTGCGGGGGGGGGGGGGTCCAAAAGTTACACCTCAAAATGATCAACACAAGTGTGCGTTCGTTTCAATGGAAAAAACAAGTGTCCGTGTGTTGTGGAGCCATTAATGGCTGCCAGCTGTGAGAGACGCGTCCCTTAGGGAACAATAAAGACTGGATTTATGTCTGTCCGTCTGCACTAAGTGAGGCTCAGGTGGAGAAAAGTCAGAGATGCACGGCGAAGAACAGCGATGCATTTTATCATCCTTTTGCTGACCATTCTAATGAGGTTTTCTTTTGGAACGGAAGTCAAAGGAATCAGCTACGAGGTCCAAGAAATAACCTTTTAAAAGAGTCTATGTACCTTGTTGTCCACGCAGACCACCGCAGTGGTAAAAGTGTTAGAGGAGCACTACGCGTTATCAGCTGGGTTCCTGTGCCCTCATCAAGTTGCATCGTGGGAGTTTTTTATTTATTTTTTTTTGCCTCGTGTCCGAAACAAAAAACACACACGACAAGCGTCTAGGGATGGAAAGCAGTGAGCTCTGACCCGCTTGGTGGACGGTATCCTCAGGCAGTCCTCCTCGGTGTTGAAGCCACTGACTCGGCTCACCTCCGCGATGAAGTCGATGTATTCTTTGTACTGAGACTTCATGCACTGGCGTCGCTGGTACTTTGCGTAGAAGTCAAAGAAGCAGCAGGGGAGGACGAAGTACCGGCAGGAGTAAGAGGACCTGCAGTGAGAGCAGAGACCCCTTTACAACACTGAATCCTTACTAAAGACGGGAAACAAGAATCCATTAGCAGAGATTATCATCTGTCAGCACGTTAAGCGAATAGCAGGAGGCTCAGGATCAACATCGCCACCAGGTGGTGGACCTACGAGAGGGAGAAGGCCTAACGCGCGCACCCACATTCACACGTCCTCCCTCCTGCCCGTAATGCGATTCTAAATTAGAAAGATCAGCTGGCACTCGAGCGGCAGAGTGAGATTGTGTCTGTTGATGACTCGCCTGGCAGCTATAACAGGAATCCACGGTGTGAGCTCGTCCGAGTGGTTCCCAATCAGCCAGTCCGCGCCCGGGAATAAGAAGCGCTCGCTGGGAGTAATTGCCTTTTCCTGAAATAGCAAAGACCCCCCAAAAAACAAACAAACACACACACAAGAGCTCTTCAGAGCTGGGAGGAAGATGCATGCGGCTGTGATTTGATTGCGAGCCCATTAATGGGGATTGTCCCAAAAAGCACTTTCTTTTGCTCAACCTTTCGATATATCTCGGCACAGCTGTCGGGGGGGGGAAATGTATGAAAAGGGATCTCGTCTCTGAGCCTTTCGTGATCAAAGCGGTGGCTTTCAAATGATCAAAATAACACGATGCCGGCGAAGCCAGTGGAGAATTTACATGAAAACGTTTCATATTCAGCGAGGTGACAAATGAAGCAGGTTAGCGCCACTGAGGGTTCAAAGAGAGCCGCCGAAAAATGGAGATTTAAGGGTGCGCCGCCCCCCTCGGGGGGGCCGAGGAAGATCGGTCTGCCACATCTGCTCCCCAAAAATGCCTCAATAATAGATGACCTGAAATAGAAGCAGTCAGCAGCTTGTTGTGGAGTGAAGGGCGGAGTCCAGGGGGGGTGACGAGCCAATGCTTCTTTTGTCCTAAACCTAAAAAGGTATTAAAAGTGATAAATGGACGGTAAGGGATTCTGTCAGTAAACTAATTTTAATAGTTGCATGACTATCAATAAAAACAATTTATTTAACAAACATTTAAATCATTGACCTTGACCTGAGATGTTTTTTTGTTTTTCTACCAGCAACCTAATTTAAATTTTGCGCGTTAATTGTTCAAAAAGTTGTCTCCAAAGTTCCCTCCGTTAAAAAGTGGAACGCGCCTTCCCTCCGCGGATCAACAGCACAAAGCAGCAGCTGCAGTGAGGGGGTGACGGCGGCCGATTAGACACCTACGTGGATTCTCAGCTTCATGTGAAAAGATAATAACACCAATTAAAAAAAACCTGAATATGGTAGCAACGTGTCCGCCCCGCTCGCGCTCACCTCCAGCAGAGTCTGGGGGCCGTACATGTCCCAGATCTTCCTCCTCCGAACGTCGATGCCCCTGCCGGGATGCTGCAACGCGAGAAGGCACGCAGGTCAGCGGCTCACCTGGTTTGGTCAATGGTTTGTTGATCCCCTCACAGTGGCCTCCATCATGTCGAGGATTAAGCTGACTGGGAAGATTTCTTCTTTGGGATGGCTGTTTTTGTAATTAGTTTATAAGGATCTACCTGATAAGCATCGCCAGTCAGCCACAACATCCGCTTCAAAAAGGATTCGATTGATTAAATAGCTGAAAGAAAATGTATCTGCAGCAATTTTAATTATCGCGTCATAATTTTTTCTTGTTGAAAAGCTAATTATGTGCCTCTTAAACTATGAAGAGACTGTTTTTTTGTATTTAATGTGACACTAAGAGGCGGCTTCTGACTGTCCTCGGTTCAGTTTTAGTTTACAGCACACATAAAGAAGCCCTTAAAGCAAACTTCCAACTCGTAAGCAACTTCACACCTCATGACTTTCTAGCGCACACAGCCAACATTTACGCCCCAGCTTACCCCTTCGCCGGTCAGTATGTGAACCAGGAGCCCGTTTCCACATCCCAAGTCCACAAAGGACTGTCTGCTGGTCAGACCTTTCTCCGCTCGCTCCTCGGCCCACAGCACCTGCATTACAGCGACAGAGACGCAGCCTCACTGAGAGCCTTTCGCTCGCCGCGAGGGCTTTTCTTCTATTATAATGGATAGAAGATATACATTTTTTTAAACTCACAAGGAGATATGTAGCAATGGCAACATCCTCATAGACAAATTTCTCAGGATCTGTAACCTCTGGCCAAATCTAGAGAGCATGACACAAATGAACAATAATTAGATGTCAACAGCATTGTAGATGTGTAAAACCACGGCCTTTACGCCGAGCAGACTTTACCTTCACCATGGCCTTGTACTTCTCCTTCAGCTGCTGGTACATAACGCTGTACTTCTCCACCGGCAGCAGGGACAAGGTGCTCTTGAACTCGCTGGTCTTGCACTCTGTGCCCCAGCGCACCAGTTTGGGCAGCAGGTCGGCGGACAGCCAGGGCAGCTTCGGGTAGACGACGCCATCCGAGAACCACTCGTCCGGAGCCAAAGCGTGCAGCTCCAGGGCCCTGGGGAGGAAGGCCGAGTCGTCCAGTTGTCATTTTAATTCACAAATTCTAGCCTGGAAATAACTAAGAAACGGTAGTCATTTTCCCCCTGCGGGCCGCCATAGTTTGACGGGTCGTGCTCATTCAGCTCACTCACCATCCCTCACCGTCCTGGTGGAGGAGCTGGAACTGGTAGACGTTGCCCCTCTTCAGAGACACACGTCCTTCTGAATCCTCTTCAAATGGAAGAAAGCTCACGAGTTGTCTGCCAAAGTCTTAAAAAGGGGACAAAGAGATTTCTTTTTTTCAAGAAAGCTTCTCGTGAGAGAGCAGAGCTGGATGCAGCATTTCACTCATCTGCAGGTTTACCTTTGAGTACGACCTCTTTGTGCAGGTTTGTCCCGTAACTGTTTACTTTGGGAATGACGGTCCTGACAGTAGAAGACCAGGGGCTTTCTCCTTCGTGCCCCTGAGCCGGTGGGACCTCGTTGGTGATGAAGGAAAGCGCCTCGTGGAGGAGTTCAGGATCATCCAGCAGGAAGAGCAGAGCCTCTTCGCCCACATCGGTGCTCTCAGTCTCCGTAGTTCCGCAAAGACGCTTGTTTACGACGTGAGGTTTCTTTATCCACACGTCTACAGCCGACCAAAAGCCTTCGGGGAGAGTCTTACATTCTCCCGGAAACGTTATCTCAAAGAGTTTTGGCATAATTGGGCGTCAGACACGACAACGAGCCATGTGTTTACAAACGAAGGGTTGACTTCCGGTTTTGTTTTTAATCTGAGGATGATAGAAAAATAGAAAAAGGAACATTTTAAGATAAAGCTTGCTAGTAAAATTAGTTTGCTTTATGTAGAAACTCACAGCCTCAAATATAATAACAAATATGGGGGCCTTATTTCCGATGAAAATAAAAAAGAACAACAAAAATTCTGTCGCCATATGATGACGTTGCAGAGGCGCCACATGTTGGTTTCTATGCAGCAGGGGGCGCTGCCTTTCTTTGCCTGCATTGAATCTGCTGCCAATCGGGGATCCTTCGAGGAAAGAGAAAAGATTTTGATGACTACTGACGGTTGTATTTTTTTTTTCAACCAACTAACAAACTAATTTTCAACAGGATGACCTTGCTGTTGCTATTAAGGATATGATTACTTTTTAGGGAAAGAAAGCTTGAAGAAAACTATTTCACATTTAATAATGCATGATTAATACATGTTGTAAATAATGCACAGAATGTATAAAAGCTTATGCTTAATGTAGTGTGCAATCAGTTTTGCATATGCACTACATTAATTGCCTGCATGTTCAGGTTTATTTATTATTGTACTTCTGTTCAGGATAATCAAAATTTTACCTGTAATTCTTTTTCTGTCTCTTTGTTTTTAATACCTGCATAATCCCTTAAACATTTTCTGATATCTGCATTATCGATGAAAATTCTGTCCGACACTTAAGACAAGTCTTAGGGGCCTCTCCTTTAAATCCACATCAGTGAACGCTTTTATGTAAAGACCAAACACACTAGATGTGTCACGTTATCACCTGTCACATTCCTTTTTTTATCACATAATGCAAACAGATAAATCAACTTGCCTGATAATAGTTCTCTCTGAACTGTCCACCAGTCATACGTCATGTATCTCCTTTCTTTGAAAGCTTTGTTTCATTGTGTATCTGGATCACATTTAAACCTATGAGCAAGAAACTTCGTACATATTGTGTTTCACTTCACGTCCCCTCCCGCCGAGCCTTTCTCTCAGACCCCAGAAAACAAGACATGGAGAGATTCCCACACTGTAATCCGACGCCGGGGAACTTCAGCCTCAGAGATTTAAGACGGAAGAAGGAGTGAATACGTCTGGCCCACACACACACACACACATACACACACACACAGGTTGAAGACTCTGAACATTCTGTAAATAACAGGTTTTTGTCTAAATACCTGTTTGGTTGGTTATGGCTCTTATTCCCCCCATTCATTGTTTGTCTTTGCTATTATTGGGGATATAAACAACTCTTTGGAGAAAAAAAAAGATTTATTCCTGCAATAGATCACTCTCAATCTGCTCCAAGCAAACTGTAATCTGTGTCTCCATCTAGTTCAGCTGGAAGCGCATGAAAGAGCTGTGAAGCTGCTTTGAAACTTTTGTGTGTTTGTCCGGGAAGGCGGGCGGGGAGGAGCGACGAGGGGGCGGGGGGGGGTACTGTGCCACAAAGGGGCAAAGTGCAGGCAGGACGTCCACAGAAAGCTGCCTGGTTTTTATTCAAATGAACAGCCAGGCTGAGAAATCCTGTCAAACTGGCTCGGCAACAGCAGCTGGACGAGAAGATACACATTGTGGTTTCTTTATTTGACTCACGGCTCACGTTTCTGTTCCCCACAACAAAACGAGCCACAGATAATAGAGGTGATGAATTACGTTTAGCTTGTTTATGGAAATGATGTGAGCTTCAGCATGACTAACTGGACATTTCCCAAACTCAGTTAGTCATGATGAGAAGTTAATGACTTCTGATCAATTAATGAAAACAACAACACAACAAGTAACGCTGTGAAGGCATCAGAAAAAACTTGTTTTCATTTAAATTTAGATTTTATTGGGCTTCTTCTCCTACGGCGAAGGCCGTCCATTAAAGTGCACCTGCAATAAACCCTCATGGAGGTCAAAGTTCACTTTTCTTGATGTAACTTTACAGCCCTTTTAGAAGCTGCCATTGTAAGCGGGTTGAATTGTGTTGTATTTTAGTGAGGGGTTTATCCGCCGATGTTCAGGATAAAACAATATTTACTCAACATTGCAAAGATCATAGAAAATGTTAGAAACTAGTTTTTTAACAAAGACAAAGGAGGAAAAGGAAGCATCCGATATAAACACTACAGATAACTCTATTAGTGTGTTTGACATCGTCACGTGGTCATGATATCGGTGACCTACATTTATGCCGTTCACCTTATTACCTGCGCAGGTTTACTGTCACGTAAAGTCCCATTGAGTGCCCGAAGGCTCGGGCGAGAGAAGCCAGGAAGAAGAAGGTGTGTTCGGGGGGGGAATTCGCTGCCAAGGAGGCGGAGAAAGAAGCGGAACGCACGCAGGTAACTCGGAGCCTTCACACAGACACGTGAACGTTTGACTTAAACAAAAAGAAGAACACAACGAGCCGATCTATGTCGGGTTGGTGAATTCATCTGAGGCTGGTTTAGGAAGAAGAAGAGCTTGTGGAGGGAGAGAGAGAGAGAGAGAGAGAGAGAGAAAGAAAAGCTGCGTCTGCTTCGCCGGAGGTTTCGGTGCCATCATGGAGCACTTGTTTCGGGGCGGGTTCCATTACGAAAAGTAGCCGTCGATGAGCAGAACACTTTTGAGTTATTTTTGATTAACGGTAAGTTTTAAGATGATGCATGTGTATATATTTAAGGGGGGGAAATGCGTTTTGTTAAAAAAATTATTAAATTCAGAACGTCGATGAGCGTATCCGGTTTCGAAAACGTCTCCGTGAGGTTACTTCTTTATTCCACTCTACTACATATTTACTCACTTCCTACATAAACGTGGCAATTTAAATGATAATATGTTGCATGATGAGGGATACATCTACACCCATCAATCACATCCTCCAGCTACAACATGAATAATTTAACAAACAATAACACATTCGGACACACAGCATCCAGGTGTCACTTATTAAAGTCATGGTCTTCAATTATTTGATGACAGACCGGAATAATCGTGTGACCTAAACTCAAAGCGCTAACTTTTTTCTTTTGTTTAAAAGCTTGGCTATTGAGGGTTGAACTTTATTATTGGCCATTTTGAAGATGCAGCTACTGTACTAAAATTTAAAATAAATCCAGCCAGTGTTCAGCCGCAGGAAGCTATGAACTGAACAGCTGCACGGTCAACGGATTCCTTTAGGCCGAGAGGATTTTCCAGCATCTGGGCAGGTTAAATATTGATCGTTGTGTACATACAGAGAACGACCACAGAGGCCTCCCTGTTGACCAATGTGCACCTTCTCCCTTTGGAATGTGAGTGGGACCTGTTGACAATCGGCCCTCCTGCTCAATCACGCTGCGTGCAAAATAATTGGGTGTCGTCCCTGAAAATTGAACGCATGCCCGGGCTAGCGCCCTTGTGTACTTGTCGGATAATCGAGGCATCGGGCTCAAGTGATTGCTGGCAATGTTGCTCTGCAGGTTGTGCGGTGGCGTAGATGGAGTTATTTGTTTCCAGGGTAGCCGACGGGGGAATGTGGGAGGTCTTCCCTGACTCATACCCGCCGTGCTGATATGCAGGTGATTTTATGGCTGTACAACCCATGACAGCGAGAGTTAACCCTGGAAGAACTCTCCATCTTTTAACTTTAAACGTATCAAGCAATGAGGAAGTTAAGCAAACGTAATCATCCCCGATTACTGCGCCTGTGACTCTGTTCACTGCAATTGCATTAATTGTCAACGTCATCGTTCTTTTCAAGTGGCACAAATTAAAAGAGACGGGGTTTAAAGGAGGGAAGCGAAGCTCCATTTGGCCATTGAGGAGCAGTGACGCTGCTGTCGACACGCAGCAAACCTCCCGCAGTTACATTAGTATTTGTTGAACAGGATCCTGTCCGACTGGTAGGTGCACAAGATAATGTTTCTACTTCTGTTTTTGACGGTAGTTGTTCCCTGTTATTGGCTGACACTGAATCCACTTGTTGATGCGTACAAGGATCTTTCATCTGTCCGTCTGTTTTTCTTCTCGTCTCATCAAATGTTCCTTTTCCTTGTGTGATTTCCCGCCTACAAATGACACCATGTTCATGCTCTCTTAGTTCTGAAAAGATCCAGTAATCAGGTTAATCTGATCAGTTGCATGAGAGTCCCTCTGACGGCACTGCAACAAACTATTTTGTTTAACACTCCACAGCAAGGTCTTTGTGTTAGGTCTCCATGGTAACCTAACAAGGCCCAGTTACCATTAAAAGGGCTGTTTAATGAGATGAAGATGACCCAGATTAAGCACTGGTTTCTAATTTAGGGTTCCCAGACAGGAAAACACGATTCAGTGCTACATTTCTGCTTTAACGAGATTTAATAGAAGGAATTCAGTGCTCTAAATGCACAAAAGGTCTGACGACTGCCGCACGACCTTTCAACCCTCCAGGCAGGTGGGCCGGGTGATGCTGATGGACCAGGAAACTCAGTGGCTGTACCATCTCCTGGTTGAGGTCCAGCTGGAGAAGTTCTACACGCGCGTCCGAGATGGCCTCAACATCACCCGCATCGAGCACTTCAACTACGTCAAGGAGTCCGACCTGGAGCAAGTCGGGATCAGCAAACCCGGTGAGCCAGATCCCCTTATTTGATCGTAGCCCCGCCGGTCGCGGATCAATCTCAGCTCAGTGTCTGATCTTTGGTTCAAGACCAGAGACTGCAGTTTGAATTGCATTGAAAAGCATTGTTTACTTTGATATGAAGCAGTACAGCAACAAATAGTTATTCATCTCTCGATATTTTAAACAAATGTTATTGTTATTTGTAGAGTCTATAAAGTGACAAGTGAAAATCATCCATCAGTTTTCCAGAGCTCAAAGTGACGTCTGTTGTCAATTAATGTTCTGTTTAATTATCAGTTCAATATGAATATCAGCACTTTTATGAGGTTACAGCTGCTCTGACACTCTTATTTGATGCACAAACCATGTCAAGAATTTTGTTAAATAACGGGAATAGTTAATTAATATGTTGATATAAAACAATGCTATCTACTTTATATCTAAAAGCTGTTTTATATTCGACAGATTCATCATGTTGGATATAATTCAATTATTTTCTTGTTTTATTCTGCCAGCACAAAGAAGATTATGGGAAGCCCTGAAACGCTACAAGACGAGTTCCCGAACCCGGCAATGGCTTCCCAAGGTTTTCACACGCGTAGTGCATCAAAGTTGCTGTAAAGTTCAGCTCTATTGTTTTCAGGAGGGAATCTCACCAGTCGTATTATCTTATTAATGAACTGAAAGGCGGGCGGCGGTCGAGGTCCAGACGGAGGGGAGCAGCGCGGCCCGGCTCAGCCTCAGGCTCAGGAGGGAGTCAGCCGGACCCTCCCGTGTCTGATCCAGGACAGCGAGCTGATCATGGGCGAGAAGCTGGGCTCCGGCTCCTTCGGGGTGGTGAAGAGGGCCGAGTGGCACACGCCCACCGGCAGAGTGGTGAGGGGACGTTGCTACAGAACACTGTTTGCGTGTTCGTGGGCGTGAATGATGCTCAATTATACTGGCCACAGCTTTCCCTCGGGAGAAGGCGGAGAACTTAAAAGGAGATACAGCCAACTTTCCCCTATTAGCCACCACCTTTCTAGGATATGTGGTCTCCTTGGGTGTAGGGGCAGGATTGAGCCTTCCTCTTGTCATCGCCCTTAGTTGCCTGTAGCAGTGAAGTCCCTGAGGAGCAGCATGTCCCGGCAGACGGACACACTGACCGACTTCCTGCAAGAGGTGACCACCATGCAGTCGCTGGACCACCCCAACATCATCCGACTCTACGGCGTGGTGCTCACGCAGCCCCTCAAGATGGTGCGACGCTCGGGTGTTCAAACGTGGACCCGACGTGTTGTTGGTTGTTGTTGTTGTTCAGGAGCTCGATTGACAAAAAAAACAAACAGCCCAACCTATTTTTCCCGCTCCTCCAGGTGACCGAGCTGGCGCTCTCGGGCTCGCTGTACGACATCCTGCGCTCGCGCCAGTACGACTACCCGCTGATGCGCCTGTGGTTCTTCGCGTCCCAGATCGCGGCGGGCATGGACTACCTGGAGACGAGGAGGTTCATCCACAGGGACTTGGCCGCGAGGAACGTGCTGCTGGCATCCAGGGAGATGGTGAAGATCGGGGACTTCGGCCTGATGCGAGGCCTGAACAAAGAGACGGATCACTACGTGATGTCGGCACACAGGAGGATCCCGTTCGCGTGGTGAGGGCCGACGGCACCGTTGGCCGCGGGAGGAAATAATATTCAGGATTCTCACTAGTTGGGTCTTTTGCTTGCAGGTGCGCTCCGGAGAGCCTTCGCGTCGGGACCTTCTCGCACTCTTCGGACGTGTGGATGTTTGGTGTCACCATGTGGGAAATGTTCACCTACTGTGAAGAACCCTGGTTCGGCCTTTCGGGCAGACAGGTACGTCAACATCCACGTCGCGCATTCAATGCCTGCATTCATGCCGGGCGCTCGGAATGCGCCTCCACGCCCAAATGCAGTTAGCTTTTTTATTTCTTGTGGGGTTTTTTTTGTGTATGCGACGCGCTCGCTGACTCAGCGTCTGCGTCCGTGACGTTGACTTTCTCGGGTGCAGATTCTGTGGCGCGTGGAGAGGGAGGGCGAGCGCCTGGAGAAACCGCCCGATTGCCCCAAAGAGCTGTACGCCGTCATGCGGAAGTGCTGGGCCTGCAATCCCACGGACCGACCCAGCTTCCTCCAGCTCATCAAGATGGTGGCCGAGGTGTGAGGAAATCAGGGGCGGATCTATTGGTGTCAATAATGTCGCGTGAAATGCAGGATATTTTGGTAAATCTTTGCCGTGTCTCCCCCCCCCCCCCCCCCTCACCGCTTGCAGGCTAAACCAATGGAGGTGCGCGCGACGAGAGACTTCTCTGAATCCAGAAAACTCGCACTGGCGGCCAACGACCCCGTGACCGTCATAGAACACGGGTGGGTGAGGGAAAGGAGGGAGAATACTTTGACCCGGAACAATGAGCCTTTGTTAAGATGAGACGGCTTTAAATTGGCTGCTCGAAAACCGCATTCCAGCATCTCGCGCAGTCCTCGAACGAGTCCGTCAGCTGTCGTGTTATTTCATTCGGACATTTAACGCAACAAGAATTGAATTGAATTTAAACTTTATATAGCTACTTTCTTCCTTTCCCTGTGAACAGGCCATTCAGATGAGTCGAGCTTTGAAACCTGCTTACCAAATTTACTAACACACCCGTGTAAGAATAGGATAGAATTTTTACCGGCTGACCTTTACTCTCTCTCTCCGTGCAGACTGGAGCTGAGCGAGTGGCGAGGCCAGAACCAGAAGACGCTGGCGGTCGGCTGGTTTCCCGCCAGCCTCGCCGCCCCGGCGGCCACTCCCAGCGGTGGCAGCGGCAGCGGTGGCAGCGGCAGCGGCGGCGGCGGCTCGGGCCCCGTCCCTTACATCTCGACCCCGCTGAACGGCAGCCTGCACCACGCGGGCCACGGGGACATCAAGCCCGAGCGCTGCTGGGGGGCGCCGGATAACCTGGACGAGTCAGTGACACGTATCTATGCAGAATATGTTAATCTGGGGAGAAGATTTCCAATATTGGATGCTTCTGAATCACCTGAAAATGTCACATTGACCTTCTCTTTGGAGAACTACTGTGCCGTGTGAGATTCTAGTTTGGCCGGTCTGCAGGGATAAGAATAGGCAAAACTGGGGCAGCAGTAAAATGACTCAATGATGAATGATGATAGGTTTTAGGGTCTGTGTCACTTCAATGGCTTTTTAAGCTGTTCGTACAAACTTCCATCTCCGGTTCTTGCGTTTTATGGCCGAAGCAGCACTGGACTTTCACCCGCTGTCGGGGAAACACAGTTTTATAGAGCGGAGGCTGCCGGACTAATGTGTTTGCTGTTCTGATCCGTGCAGCAGCTGGAAGACGGGCAGGGAGGGCTCCAATCTGAAGAAGATGGAGGGTAGGTAACTTCAAACATCGGCATGTCCCGTGTCATCACTGCACGCGACCCGTTACGTTAAAACCCACACGGGTGAAAAAACGGTGACGTTTTGGGTTTGGACTGCATTAAAAAAAGGCCTCCCGGTGTCTCCAGGTCTGTCTCAGAGCCTGGAGTCCGTTCTGGGGGCTCAGCGGCCCAGGGCGCAGACGGTCGGGGCTTTCCGAGTGGACCAGCAGGGCAGACTCCTGCCCCCCGAGCTGATGGCGGTTCGCAACGCGGCGATGCAGAATGACCCCCGGCGGTTCAGCGAGGCCAGTATCAACCCGCCTCCCCGGCCGCCGCTGCCCAACCTGAAACGCTTGAACCTGAAACCCCCGAGGAGGCCGGCGGCCCAGCCGGGCAGCCCGTGGCCCGCGCTGACGTCGCCGCCGCCGCAGCAGCCTCCATCGCGGTACCCACCTCACCAGGGCAACGGGGGCTCCAACCTGGCTAGAATGGCACACATGGCGCGCTCGACCCCTCAGCTGGACGAGCACGCGGACAACAGGGAGCGGGTCAGGGAGCGGGAAAAGGCCCACGCGCAGAACACCAGGGAGTCGCTCACCGCGCAGGTAGCGAGGCCGACCGTTTCAGCTCGTGTGTAAAAACGTTTCTTGCCTCATCTGATTTGAGCGCTGTTGCTCCGCTGTTCCCAGATCATGGAGGCGGTTCACGGGGTGACCATTGAAGAGGTTCACGCCGCGCTCCAACGCAGCGACTGGAACCCCGTGCGAGCCGAACAACAACTCAAGGTCGGGCGATTAAATGTCAATAGTGTCACGTTTGTTAAAAGTTTATTTCATCCTTTGGTAGATTCCGTATTAGTGCTTGATTCCTCCCCTCCTTTCAGTTGGAGCAGCTGTACTTGCTGAGCCTCTGCTCCAGAGAAGACTGCGTGAGGATCCTCTCCAGATACCAGTGGAACCTGCAGCTGGCCAGCAGCCACCTGCTCCGATGGGCGCAGGAGGAGAGGGCCGGCCCGGGCGACAGGCTCTCTGTTAGTTTGGAAAGACGAGTCTGAAGGGATTTCTAGCAGATTTCTTTTTTTTTGCATCTTTTCCATTCATAAGCGTTGACTTGAGCAGGGGCCATTCTGGCGTAACTATGGGAACAGATGGGAGTTCCTTTGAGTGGAAAAGATAAGCTCTATGAATGAAAAGACATTTTGAAAAACTCTTTTTTTACAGAGATGCTGTTGAGCACATTTTGTTCATCTTGTCATTTTTTTTTTAATGCATTTGTACATATTGTATGAGAAATGATTGTTTATTGAATAAATGTGGTGATCTGGTCTTCATGACCCTGATCTGGAACACTAATAGGAACGTGGCTTCTGTACAACCAGACTTTGGTAAGAACCTGCATGTCAGACATTCCCCAGGATCACGGAGGTAGTCGTGTACAGACATGCTCCAACAAGTCTGTGTTTCCCACTCTTTGCCAGACGATGGAGCAGTTTCATTTGAAATGGCTCACGTGAAAGGTTTTTCCCTCCTTTTGTTACATCGGAGGTAGGGCATAGATGACGCCTCTATAGATAAAGGAAGCCCGTAATGACACCAATAAAGTACATGTTGTGGTGAGGAAGTTGCCCAGTAACTAAAGAGCGGAGGTTTAGTCGAACTGGACTTTGGCTGATGTTGTTGATTTCCCTCTGAAACACACAGCATTTCTTCCAAGTGAGAACAGATGTTCCACATTTAGACTGTTTCTGAAGACCTTCCCGAAAAGTAGAAACGCCACCGCAAAGCTGAATTCGTATACATCTATTTATTCATGAAGTACAGGGTATTTTTTAATTGATAGACACAGAACACGGAGCAGATATAATTGATTAAAAAAATAAAAGGAAAAAAACAGTGGATTATCCTCATACTGACACAATGAACAAATGAACGTGCTGTACAACATTTGGCCGCACTTTCCGCCTGAGGTCAAGCTGCACAGAGGTTAATGGTCGCATATACAATATATAAAAGACACAGAGTTGCTGACGTCGGCGAGAGCTGTGAGCTGCATAGAACAACACCAGTAGCAAGCAACCTCACAGGAGACACACCCATGTCGTCTCACGAGAGATTACTGAATACAATAAGCAGAGCGCTGCCTCCGCGAGCCACTCGGAGCATTTCGCAAACACAAACCTGACATGTTTCTTATAATCCAGGTTAAAGCACAACGATTCGAGGCCGACTTTGAGTTCACATTCAGGTCTCTTCCCGTTTACAGAAAGTCAACGTGTGTCCTAATACCCGCTACTGACTGACGGGGAGCAACCACGGCTTCTGCTTTCCAGTCCTCCTTTACGCAGGTTACACTAGATCTCTCACGTCTTATTGCAGTGTCACATGTTAAAAAGGCAGCGGCAAATGGAGGTTAGTAAAGGGCACCAGTTTCCGTGGTAACCACTAAAGCACAGGTGGAGCATGAGAGCATTTGCACTGTAGCCTGTACTACAGTATTGTTAGACGATATGTACACTAAAATGTGAAGACAAGGTCTGGAAAAATAGAGAAGGCTGAGTGGTAGAACGAGCGCTTTGGTAACTGTTGACCAAAAGATGATCTCCCCCTAACTACCATTTATCCTAAATAAGCATAAACACATACGGCCAACCTACAACTCTACCAGGCGGTGTTTGGCGCTTTGGGATGATTGCTAATGTCAGCATACCACCATGCAGATGTTCAAAAAGTTGAATGGTTACCATGCCGACAATCAGCGTGGCTAAAGATCCTCGGCAATAAATATAAATACGGTTGACTTTCTTTTTCAGGAATTTAAGATGGAGGTAAAGTTCACCCACATCAAAAAGACAAACTACAGACTGCATGAGTGTAAGGAACACGTGGCAGCCGGTCTCATTTACTGAGATTGGATAGATTTAAAAAAAGAAGCAATCCATGGCAGGCATCTGGAATTAAGAGTTCATTTAGTCTGCGTGTGTAAAATGATCCATGGATTAGCACCATTTAGGCGGAAATCAGGTGAAGGAAGGAATTGAAGAATAACAAATGGAACAACAAAGTACATGAAGACAGAATGCATAACTGGAACTCGCTCCCATGTTGTAGTTGTCTCTTGCCGTTTTCCGCTTAGGAAAACACTGTGCTGCGCTGGTTGGCCTCCCCGACCTTCTCAAAGAACATGAAATCCTGCAAAGTGGCCACAAAAAAGGAAATTAATTCATCACCTTCTGACTGAGGCAGCATTTACGTTGTGCAGAGGGGGCGGGCACGGCCTTACTATGAGGAAGCAGGCTCCCATGAGAACAGCTTTTATCTTCACATCCAAATCCAGCGGGAACTGGATGCCAAAGTTGTCGGTGTCTGTGAAGACTTCCTTCAAAAGGCCGCTCCACTGCTTGCTGATCCGACCAATGGGCTTGTCACCGTCCTTGCTTTTCAGCTGCAGAGCGTCAAGAACAACAGTGTCCATCAGCGTTGACGCGTTTACCAGAAATTGCCAAACTCGGATCGGAACTCTTCCGCGAAACGCGAAGATCGTAACCACCCGCATCTCTGTGTGGTAAACACGGAGCTGCAGCTGGTGAGCTTGGCTCGGCTTAGACCGGCAACTGAGGGGAAACGCCTAGCTCACGCGAGCGGCATCGACCTCCCTCCGGCACCACGATCCTCCGACCTCACCTCAAAGTTGACGTCCCCGCAGCAGTTGCAGGCAAAGCAAGGCCCCTCCAGTTTCAGCAGCGTCTCCTTGTTCGGACCCTGGATGGAGAAATTTGGCAGGAAAGGGTGCCAGTCCTGTTTGACGTAGCCTATGGTGGTGCCCGGCGGTGACTGGACCTCCATCTGTGGGTCACACGCAGAATGATATACACACACACACACACACAAGACTGGAAGGTTTTCGCAGAGAGCTTAAAATCTGCCCTCATGCCGATGACAGTGACAGCTTTCAATACAAACATCACGGGACAGCGGGGAGGATAATTGAAACTCCGACGGGCGCCATTGTGGCAACAAAAAGGTAACAAGCCTCACATGGCTCCTGTCCGGCCAGCGGACAGAAGCGCAGTGTGTGAGCCATTAGCAGCGTGGCGTCGGGCCAAGAGGGAAACCTACTGGAGGCAGATTGCAAACGGGGAAAAGGAGCCGTCTCAGAGACGGGAGGGGTGACGCGAGGAGGGAGGGTCTGGGAGATAGTGTGGACGGACAAAAGAGCCATTTATAGTCCTCAGAAACTCCGGACCGAGCAGACCGCTCGCACAAAGACGTCGAAGCGCCACACGAGGAGAAGGGGGGAAAGACAGAAGCCGCTGAACATGAGCGGTGAGGCAGCAGGTGTTTGTGCTCATAGCAGCGAATATGCTACATCGCTGCCATTAGCTGCTTTAATGCTTGGCGCGAGTGGAAACATGCAAACTTGGGTTTTTTTGCATTTCTTTCCATACCAACCAGGATATCGGGATATACAAATAGTTTGCCAGTTTTCCAGATATCCTTCCCGACAACAACAACAACAACAACATTGCAACAGCAGTTTGAACAAGGACTGTTTGTTTAGCAGAAGGCGGGAGGCTTCAGATATCTCAAAATCTTGACCAAAAGTAAGACCAAAGACTAAAGGGTGTGGTCCAGAAAATTTAAATATTAAATCAACTCCTTTAACAAGTAAGAGTTAATTATTCTCCATGACAAACTCCTCCGCTTATTAATACGGTTAAATATTAACAAGACTAATAATGGAAAAGCCCTATCACAGTGCTTATCACTTGTAAGCAGAGTGAGTAATCAATTTAGGTCCAACTGAACTATTGGTCACAATATGAGGCTATTAACCCCCCCCCACACACACACACACACACACACCTCTTGCAGGCAGCAGGGACACCAGCAGGAGACGCAGCGGAAAGGCCGTATGAGACGGATGACCTCCCGGTCCATGTTGTCCTTGATCTTCATGTCGAAGCTGCGCAGCGAGCCGCAGCAGTTCCTGGTGCAGCAGTCGTTCTTCTCTTTGGCCTTGTAGATCTTTTGCCCCAGACTGTTCTTGATCTCGTACTGGTTGTTGGTCTCAAACCCGATGAATGCTGGCCGGGTAGAGAGGAGTTTGTGATTTATAGCGGAGAGGTTTAAAGCTCACTGCGGCAGGTTATTTGGCGTTTAAACAGTGTAGATGTGACCGAATGCAGCAGGCCTTACCCTCTAGGAGTTCCACTTTTTGATGGATCAGAATCTGGTCAATCTGAAAACACAAGAGGATCACTGCTAAAAGATATACAACCTCACGTCTGATGCATTCCTCTTAAAACAAGAGGCAACGATGGGACTGTGGAGGGAGAAGTTTGTTTGCAATGCGAAGCAACATAATCTGCGTATTATCAATAAACCACCAATCGTTGCATTGTAGAATCTAAACTTTACATTTTATGGCTTTGTGTGACATTTTTATTTCCCTTCAGCATGTGGGATGGTTGGTGAGTGATCCCTCTGGACCAGTACCCACCTAATCACAGTAGCCCATTAGGGTGCCACGTGTCCTCAAGCTCCTTATCACTCATTTCTATGAGTCGCGGCCTCATTATCAGCAAACCCGCTCGCTGGGAAAACAGCGAGGGACCTCATTCCAGAGGTGAAGGAGTGGCGTTTGAATCATTCGTCTCAGTTCAAGATAAAAAAAATAAAAAATGAACATATCCGAAAACGGGTTCGGCAGCGTCACCAAAGCGATCGCTCCGTCCTACCTGTGTGAGGTACTCGAGGCCCGGTGGGACCCCGACAGGCACCACAGCTGGAGACCCAACCGGGGCCGGAGAGATCCCTCCGTGGGGGGCTCCGTGAGGGGCGCCGTGAGGGGCGCCGTACTCCGGTGCCGCGACCGGGCCCGGCTGATACATGACAGGAGCTTGGCCCTGTTCGTAGCCCATGTTGAAGCCGACCGGAGGGGCTTGGCCGGGGTCTCCGTATCCGCCCGTAGGACCCGGGTAAGGGGCTCCGGGGTGGCCGCCGGGCTGAGGCATCGGGTAGGGTGCGTTGCTGTGAAAGCCTGGGTAAACTGGCGTGTGGGGGGCAGGAACAGTGATTAAATATGGCAGTGTACAGCGCCGCCCCTTTATTTGACTGAATTTGAATTGTGCCAACTGTTCATTGTGAACGCTTCAGCAGGAAAAACTGATATTTAAAAAAAAAAGAAGAAGCGGAACCCAATCTAACAAAGAAACGTGTATTGCGTTAAAAGGTCAAGTTCTAACCTTCCAATTGGATAATGAAAATAATAATAATGATGAGAAACATGAGGTCATTGCACCACAGAGGCAGGGTGGAAGATGTTGTGATCTGTTAATGGCTGATAGCAGCTGCCCTGTGGTCACAAGCCTGTGAGAAAGTGGACCATCCTGTTTTCAACCCCCCCTCCAGCGGGGGCCAGTAAGCTACTAATAGCCAAGCGATTTGAAGCACTTCCAAAAGGAGCCAATACGTAGCCGGTACTCGGCCACGCGACACAGTAAACAGCCCCGTGGTCTGGTCTGGTTTTTAGTCAAACAGGCCGTTTAAAGAGCTTTTTTTGTTCAAAAACAGTACAATTGCTTGATAACGGGTTTCATTTGGGCATCAATTCAACAACTTTGGACTCTTATCAGACCAGAGCACACTAGACTAATCAGGAATTTATTTTACAGCCAGTTTACAGCGTTCACTACAGTTTTAGTGGCAGTCTGAATGCTTATTGATTCGTAAAAAACTAAATCTCTGGTCGGATGTTTGAGCAAAAGTCTGAAAAAGGAAAAGAGCTTAAATGTAAACCTAAAAGGAAGTGGACGCGCCGATGAAGCGCATGAGGATGTAATAAAGTGGAACTTGACTTTTGTGCTCAGTCATATTCCTCTCCTGGACATTGTAATCAAGTCATTTTAGGTTCAGCTCATGCGTTGAGTGTTATTTTTATCTTGTCATTTTTTCAGGAAAATATAAAGTCCCTTGTGAGAATCTTCCGTCACATATTAATGTTAACTGAATGCGTTGGAGATATGAACTTTGGCTAAAAGGAACGAGCCTTCTGAAGGTGTAACCGACCAAACTGGTTTTAGGCCGGTGTGGAGTTTCACAGAGGGATCTTTCTTGCTTACGGTCGTGGGGCATGTGAAACCCCAAACAGATTAAAGTCAGCAAGACTTTCTACGAAGCTTCTGAAGGCAAATTGCAGACACGAGTAATGTGCCCTGTGAACTTTCAGGCTCGCAGCTCCGCCTCTTTTCACATTCCTTTTTTTCCGCTTGCAGAAAACATAAGCAAATTAAAAGCAGAGCGTTCCAGAGACGGAGCAGCCACCGCCCCCCCATCCCGTTTCCATCGGGAGTGGAGCAGGACCAACAGGAAAAACCCAGAGGGCTTCAACCTCCAGTCCAATGTCAACATTCTGTGGATTTCTTTCAAATGTCACAACGTGCAAGTTGTCCTACTGAGAGGAATGGGCAGGCTGAGCAAGCTGACTATTCACTTCACTATGATTCACAGGAACCGGAATGTCCAATGGAAACTTTAAGAGTCACGGTGGGGAAATAAGTTCACCGAATGCAGGAAAGTTTTGACGTCACGAAGCATTTTAACTTGTGTGACAGAATAAATCGGAAGAAACACTCACTCGCGATTCTTTTCATTGTCTGATTCATAAATCAAGTGAAAGATGGAAATCTGAAAAAGGAGACGTAGTCATTGTTCTTCCTTTGAACGCATGAGGCCGCTTACCAGGAGCAGACATGGCGAGGAGCTGGGCGAAAAGGTTCAGGAGACGGCAGTAAAAGCAGGTCCACTCCCGAGATCTCTAAAGGAAACTACAGCAAGGAAGGGGGCCAGAGAGGGTTTCATGAGAAAAAAGGGAGGGGTTTGAACAAACACAAAAAATAACCCTACACTGAATCTCAGATCAGTCACACAAACACATTGATTAACTCATATTTTTACTGTAAATCATGCGTGTTGTTGTTGTTGTTGTGCTTCCATTCACATGCTCAGCTCATTGTATCCTGGATACCTCCATTTAGCTCAGTCAAAAACAACCTCAAACCATCACTAAGAATTGCAGATATCCACCCGAAGATACATATTCATTCGCTGTGTCCTTAAACTTGGTAAAGGATGGAACGTCCAGATGCTTTTGCACTTGAAGTGTTTTTTTTGCAAGGATTAAAAATGGCAGCTAATGAAATCTTACTGGCAGAGAGACGGATGCTGGTGCAGGAGCAGATTATTAGATTGGAGCACCTCCAACCCCCCCTTGTTCTCCCTGCTTGAGAAACAACATGCATCCGAAATAACGGTGGGGGGAGGAATGCTTTAGCAGAGGTCATTTAACTGCTACAAACGGATCCCCGTGTCTCTACCGTTTAGAAAGAACGAGATTCAAACCCCCGAGTGGACTCGACGCTGAACTCCTTAAGGAACCAGTGAAGCGCGGGTCTAAATAAAACACCTTCTCAACCGCACGACTACGAGCGCCTCGGCCCTTTCCTCCGACTGAAGCTTTATCGATCAGACCAGAGCCTCTCAGCGCGCCATCGTTCCGCTCAAAACTTGATAAAACACGGTGACGTTTGACGCCGGAGTCTCACCTCTCCGGCGGAAGATTCCTCCTCCGGGTCCCACGAAGTGAACAAGTTACTTGAAGGGTGGAGGAGGATGGATGGTCCGCTTACTGAGGAAAGGAAGTGGCTTAACTAACGCCAACCTGTTAATCGTAGCTGTCGTGTTGTTGCGCTCGTCCCTCCCATAAAGGCACTTTATGTCTTCCTCCCCCCGCAGACTCACTGGCGGACTTTACGAAGCGCTTCCGCGTTCTGCACACAGGGAACTGTAAATGTGTTGTTTTAGATGTTTCACAGGGTTTCTGGTTGTTCCCGGGACACGTGGAAAACGTGTAAGGCTAATGTAAATGTTTTAGCTTTAATGGAGAGACGGGCCCTCGGGTTGTAGTCATGGCAACAACCAGCAGAGCGCGCCAACACCTCGCTGACGACATGTCCGCGCGGTCGCTACGCCGCCTTAAATCAGTTAACGTTTCTACCGGCATTGACTAGCATTACTAACTAACTAACTAAATGTATTTTAGACATAATGGCCAATCCAAAAAGAGACTGCACTGAATCAAAATTAGCTAAAGAGAAGTAAAATAAATTTAGCGAAGACAAAAGGCAGAATGACAAGCGGCCATGTTTCCTCTCCACATTTCAAACTACAAACGGAATAAACTATTATACTTATTTTTGAAACGATATAATGTGAATAAAATAAAATTAAATATACCAACACTGAATCAAATAAGTACGTTACATTTTAAACTGGTTACTGGACGTTAACTGGTAATTTCAGACATAGTTAGATAAACATTTTCAGGTGGTTTATTACTTATGCTAACTTAGCATTACCTTACCGCAGCTTTTCAGAACCTTTAGCCTGCTGCATTTCATTTTACATTTAACACACAACTACAGAAAAATAGCCTTGAAACACAATTTATAACTTACAACCTAACTTAGGTAAATAAAAGGAAGAAAGTGAAAATTGTACGCTAGCAGCCAACTAGCTTAATACCTAGCGTTAGCTAGACATCTTTTCTCAGAGGTTGTTGGAGACACAAAGAAGGCCCAAAGAACACTGAATATTGGGCTTCCAATTGTCATGTTTTAAATAGATTTAACATTTGCCTATTTTGTGTTATACGTTTAGAATGTATTCTGTGCATTGTAGTATACTTTTCTATTTGACACCTGACTAAATATATTTAGGCAAATTCCGGTTTCAAAGAGATAATTAACTAATTAACTCTAGCTGAGGAAAGGTTCTCACTTTTGTGAAGGGGCAGTCTTTGTCCAGTCTATATTTGGCACTCGCTGCGATGCCTGATACTTATAGGGCACTGGACCTGGGCGGGGTATGAGATTCAACACACAAACACACACGCGCACAACATTTCCATAGACACACACAGGGATAGGGGCTGGACCACACTTTTGTGTTCCTAAACCATTCTTGAGGACCTTAAGCGTTTCTCAACATGTGTATGTACTAAAAAATATATATATATATATATATATATATTTGTAATACGTGAAAGTTTACTTTATATATATATACAGTTTGTGATGCTTATTCCATTTCTTGCTGAGAGACATCTAAATCAATAGCTCTCTTATATTTGTACACTTAATATGCAGCTTCCGTCCGGTTATCTTCGTTTATCAAATGGAAGTCACTTCTCCTCACATATAATGCTCCATAAAACCACTACTTGTCCTTTGTACGCTTGGTTCTTTGATGAATAAGTGCAAGATATGCTGGGAGATTTTGTTGCCTTTGTGGAGATGATTTCCAATATGCTGAGCCAAGATTGTTTCATATCCGCGCTAGAGACAATGTAGAGTGGTTTCAATCCTCTCAACTAACAAACTAATGCCAAGAGTTTATTAAATGATGCTATTGATATATATTTGATGCCCAAATTCAAATGTTAAACATGGCACACTATATATTAGTACAGTTTTAACCTGAATTGGAGTAAACAAACTGGTCCTTCCAGCCAACTAACTCAACTCTTGCTAAACCGGTTCCTGATGTCCCCATTTCAAAGGCTAACCCTTCAGTTTATAACTTCAGGATGACATGTGTTTCTGTATTGTGATAATACAACACACACAGTCACACACCCAGCCAAAGGCTACTAATGAGGCCTGTCCCTGATAATGGGAGTAATCAGTGCAGCCTATCTGGCCTCGGCCCCTGCTGACATGATGCCTGCCTTGCCCTGGTATGCTTGTACACGCCTGATCTATCAGCACTTGCTCTATGTTTGGCGGGCCTCGGTGTCCCAGAATAGAAATAATTAGGACAGGGCGGGAAAGGAGGAAAAGTGAAAACGTGTGCGAATGAGCATAGCTCGGAGCGGACCCCCCCCCTCACCCTGCCAACCCTCCCTGCCCCACGGCCTGGCAATCTCTCATCCGCCCCTGCTTCACTGTCTGCTCTCTGTTTTGCTTTGTGGCGACGGAGGCTGCGGGCGGGCGGGTGGAGAGAGATGTGTGTGGTCTGGATTGGGTGGCGATCGGCCGGGGGAAGTCAGGCGAGGCGGAGTGATCAAGTTTTCCAGATTACCGCACACACACCGGGGTCCCGATAGGCCCACTATCTCTGATCTCGCTGTCTCTGGGCTTCTCTCTCAAACCCAAACACAAGGAATCAATGCAGGGGTGTAACATTTTGTTCTGCTAATTCTTATGGCACTATCACTCTTAGGAGAGGATACCAATATCTTCATGTGGTCAAACACCTCCGGTTTAAATGCAGATATGAGGCTGATGTATCGCCCTAAGACACTTACATTCTCAACAACGACCTTATCTCACTCCCATCTCCCCTCAAACCGGCTGAGGGGAAAACGGAGAAGGGAGTTGCATACGTATATGAACGTACGTGTGTCGAGGCATCTTGTCAGCGCCTAAAATCTCTTAAGCGAGACCTTAGAGGTTTTGGCACTAATGATGACAATGCCAGGCGGGAAGGCGGGAGATGTAATTGGCACGTCTGAAGCCACACATAGTCACACACACATACACACACACACACACACACACACACACACACACAAACACTGGACGCACGTTTAGCCTAAACAGCCACTGATGCCAGCCCCATAATATAAACCCACCCATGGATGCACGGCTACAAATACCCTCCGCGCTGATCAAGAGCTCATAAGACACCGACCTGCACCCACAACCAGCTTTGAGGACCGGACTCCGCTGAGGAAACAGAAGATTTAAGGTGAGCTCCTTGCTCCTTTTTAAATTGAACTGCTGGCGTGTTCATCGCTTGTGACTCTGGTTGTGTTTCCCCGTGCAGATGCTTTGCTCCACATGTGTGCTGCCTTTCCTGGCTCTTTACATGTTGCCAGAGGAGACGTCCTCTGCTGCACTGCCAGGCGGACTCAGAGTCAAAAAAGTAAACTTTCACGTTGTACATTTTTGACGACCCCAAATACCTGCAAGTATACGATTAATATGATGATAATATGATTGTTGTCGGCAGGAGGTGGACTGGCTGGACCAGGAGATGTTCCCCCAACCGCACGATGAGCAGGGAGACCTGTCTGTGGGTGACGCTGGGGAGACGGACAAGCGTTCCCCTCATTCTGAGACTTTTCTCGCCGCACCGGAGCATGTTTCTCCCCAAAGGACGAACCAGTTCCACCACAGAGCCAATGAAAAGAGGTTAGGAGAAAGGGACCTATTGTTTAAATGGGTGTGAATTAGTTTGAAACACTTTTGTACTCACACATACAAAAAGCTATATAAAATGAAGCTTGTGTCATAAGTCATTGATGATGATCAGAACTTTTTCATCTGATGTGTAGTGATTCATGTGTAGAGATTTCTAAATTCTGCTTCCCGGAATTGATTGCATTGGTTTTTTTTTCGATTTTTGTTCTTTTAAATAATACAAGTGTAAAGTTTAACATGTTTTTTAGAATGTGCGGTACAGACTGAATGCTTATTATGAAACGTAGAACTTTCTGGTCAAATGAATTGATTTGGACCGCTGTGTCTACAGGAGGAAGGTTGCTCCTCTGGACTCCATCAGCAGCTTCCACATCTCCACTCTCCGAAACCGAAAAGTGAGTTCCAAGAGAAAACCGTACATCCATGTATATCACTAGTTCAATTTTATCATTTCAATAGACTGTGGACAGTGTATGTTTCCCCTCTGTGACTCTTGGATCACTGATATTTGTAAGTTATTTGCATGACTTGCCTTTGTTATATGCGACTTTAGACATTTCAATGATTTATAGCGTGGATAAGTTGTTAAGACACTGATCATTTGTATGTTTTTGTTCCAGGATAAACCTGACATTTACTCAGAAGAACCCAGAGAATAATGCTGGAGCTCAACATGTTTACTCAGTAGCAAAACATATGTGAACTTTGTATTTTATGTTCCATATTAATTCCGTACTTGATGCTGTAGCAAGTGACAAGCCTGTTGACCTGCTCCCTCTAGTGGTAGAAGATGCAAACATGACAAACACTGCTGTGTGCAAATAAATGCGGCAAAACCACCGTTTTAAAATATCTGTGTTCTTTCAATACAAAATGATTTCAAATACCATTGTTATGTTCCCAAAGACTTTTATTTTTCAAGCTACAATTAAAGAAAACAATATCAGACTGCAGAAAATATAGATTTTGCTTGGGTATTTTCTCTCTTCACTTTCACATATGTACAGTTGTCAAAGAACAGGATATGTACACAGAATTGAAGTTGTAGAGAGAGTGCAACTGCTACTGGAGAACAAGACTCTCCCACCAACAAAAGAAAAAAAAAGCACATGGTAAAACCAAACAACATAAACGAACGCCGCCACCTACGCGGCGTCAACATATTTTCTGTACACTACAACTTTGTTCTCGATGTGAGACAATCTTATGTCCATTCTCTGACGCGGGGCGCATCCCTAATCCCGCTCCTCAGAAAGCTAAGAAATAAACAGCTTACATGAAAACAGAAAAAAACAAATATTTTACAACCATTCATAACGCGGGCCGCTGATCTCGTAAAGCGCCGCCCAGCCCCTTCGCCACCAAGCGACCCTACGCCCTCGTATCGGGTGAGTTTTTAAAACACGGGGAGAAAAAAAGAAGAAAAAAAAGAAAGACTTGAAAAGAAAAACATCAAAATGTAGCATTCCGATGTGAATGTTGTTCATGGTAAATGGCTATCATTGATTAACAAGCCAGACAGGAAGAAACATTAAGCGCTCAGTCATGAATGTACACAGCTACGTGCCAAGTACAGATTTAAACCAGCCGTAGCCCATCACGTCCCAAATACCCCCCAATATGCAGTGGGAAGGTATTTGGGTTCATATTTAAAAAGTGCACTGCTGCGAGACTTGTCCGTGTGCAATTTGAAAGGTAGCAAATTCAGGTACATTTGCAGTTGCAAAACAATAAATGAATAAGAGTTGACAGATTCTATGAATTTAAAGACCACTTTTTTTTTTTTTTACTAGGAGAGTGAAATCTCTACGTTTTAAAGTTCAGTGACCATCACTGACGACCAAAACAAAAATGCAAACTCAAAAAAGTAAACCGCCAGAATACGATCAAAAATAAAATGAGCTCATCATCCGACATCGTGACAGACTTGAACAAATAAGAGGGGTGACGTTCTCCACCTCTTACGCGACCAATTTTGCCAATGTTTAAAACTTTGATTGATTGAAAGTTGAAAGGAAATGGCTATCAAACAGAAAACTGTACTTCTCGAGTTCCCACGGGGCCGTTTTTCACTGATTTGTCAACATTCTCAAGAAATACTTTAAAACTCAAAATGCACCTCTAGAGGGGATGAGATTAAATGTGACAGTTTATGTGCACACGACCGGCACAGTATACAACAATGAAGCCAATTAATGAAACAATCAATTAGTAAAAAAACACAAATGAGTCTCCGTTGTTATTGTTGCCGTCTGTCCAGTTCTTCACAGTAGCCAAAGAAAAAAAAAGGAAGAAACGAAAAAAAGGAAACCGTGAGGGATAAATAAGAATGGTTGTGATTGTCAAAAGAAATCCTACAAACTGACAATAAAGTTGCCATCCACGTGATAATTTAGGCTGGTTTGGCTGTAGGCATCAAAGAAAACAAGTGTCAAGAGGATAGCAAAAAGGGGGAGGAGGCAGAGGGAGAGAAGGCGGAGGTGGGGGGGGGGGATTGTTCCTCGTCCCTCACAGCCTCTTCCGGTCTACGGGTCTTTTTTGTGTCCAGACCGCCTCAAGTCCCTGCACTTGTGGCAGTAAAAGATGTCTGGAACGTTGGACTTCTTGATCTTTGCACACGACAAATGCACCCAAATGCCGCACTGGTTGCACTCGATCATTGGCCGCCCCGCAAATGGCTTCCCACAGTAACAGGTGATCAAGTCCCATGAATCGTCCCCTGTGTTGATGAAGAGAAAAATAGTTATGAGGTGTGACAGCTGGCAGAAACAGAAAGAAGAAAAGAAAACCCCCAAAAAAGCCAACCAGCATATTGAGAACGGGGACAATTAAACATTGAATCAATAGATGTGGGACAAAGATGACCTTAAACACATTTGTTATTTCTAAAAAAGGACCAGAAGCACGCGTTGTACCTGATTCCACCATAATGTCTTCGTCGGCGATCCAGGTCTCACCCTCGCTGGAGCTCATCTCGGCCTCCCTGATGGACTCGTCGGGCTGCAGCTTTCCGAGGCTCGGGGCTCCTTCCCCGTGTTCCGTCGGCTCCTCCCCCGCGGGTCGTACCTCTGAGTGTGTGTGCTGCGCTTCAGAGTCTGTCTCGCTTTGAGCCGTGGCGCTTTTCAGCTTCTTGGGCTTCGGCAGTTTGGAGTTTTTGCTGCGCTTGATGCGGGCCCTTTTCTCGCCTTCGCTGCTGCCGCTGTCCGCCGCCGTCACGCCGGAACCCAGCGACAGCCTTTTCAGCTTTTTGTCCTTCTTGCGCTCGGCCTTGGCGCTCGCCTGGCTCTCGTACAGGGAGTCTTTAAGGCGCATCTTGTCCAGCAGAGTGCTATCAGAGTGTATGCGGCGGATACTTTTGCCCTTGTTCGCCCGAGCTTTGCGAACAAACGTGTGGATGGTGTGGATGTCGGAGCTTCCGTCGGCCCAGGTGTTGCCGGTGGAGCTGCTGCCTCCTCCGCCGCCGCCGCCTCCTCCTCCTCCTCCTCCTCCATCCGCTGACAACCCTGAACTGTGTGCGGAGCTGGATGACGTTGGGGACCAGGAACTTTCCTGCAAGTCAAAAAGAAAAAGGATTTGAGCTGATCTTGAAAGCGCAGGGAATAGGAGTGACTTCTAAACATCCACAGCGGCTCACCTCTTTAGGACTGGGGATGTAACCTGCATACGCCAGGACAAAGCTGCAGAACTTGTTGAAGTCCTCAACGGTCCTCTTTTTCCGCTCTGGGGGCTGCAGAAAGCAGGTGTCTTAGTTAGCGATGGGAAGCACACACGCATACATGGAAAAGGTAAGGTACGAGTGGTATGTACAGTGCAAGGCACTCACCAATGGTTCCGTTTTGCACGATAACAGTGAATCTAGGTCAGAGAGAGAAAAAACAACTATGTTGGTCACAAGTGAACCAGTCTTGCTTGTTGCACCTTTTTGCAAAAAGAAAAAACGCTCATGCACAGAATTACCAAGCACTTATGAGACACATGTGGGCTAACGCTAGCATTAGCTCACAAAAAGATCAATAACTTAATAGGGGTTATTAGTGATGACAAACGTGTTACGCACATCCAAGGAGCAGTGTTTGTTAACTAACGTCGCATTGAACGTGAGAGGTGATTTAACTGGTGACCGTTACAGCAGATAATCAGCAAGCCAGTCATCGGATCGTCAACGCTGGTTGACCGTGTCTGCAAACAACCGCAACCGGTGTCACTTGATCACCATCTGAACTTCACACAAAGTCTGGGGCATTTCGGCATGAAGCGCGAATACTTTTTCGTCGATTCGATGTGCACGCAAAAAAGACAAAAGGCCGCTTTGGCCAAAGGGTCGCTAACAAAACTCAAGTTTGTTGGCTACAAAGCTTTGGAAACTGGTCCTGTTGTATTGTCTGGATGCTACCTGCTAACGCTAGCTGACACTCGGGGGAGAAGCTAAAGGCACGCTATGCCCTTTGCAGAGATAAATACAATCAGGGTAGCGACTAGTTGGTTTCTTAATATGCGCATACATGTGCAGGGAGGTGCATTTGAACTCGATATTGCTAATTGGACGTTTCGATTAGACCTAACTTATGCTAACGACCGGCCACTCGATCAGCTAGCTAATCGCGCTGTCTTTTTTTGAAATGGAAGTGGGAGGCTTATTAGCAATGTTAGCTCGGCGTTAGCAGTGAGCAACGTTTAATCGGTTTCAACAAATGCGGAAAAAAACAATGTTTTTCGTGAATGACAGGTGGTAACATTTACCTACAAACCGACTGAGGTCACGGGTGTTTAGTGTGAGGGGTTGGGTATTGTTGTCTATCCAGCTATTCGCCATTAACGTTAAGCTAAGACAGATCGGCGCGTTAACTAACTAGCGAGCTAACGTAACTATGCAATGCATACGTTTACATTAGCGTCAGGTCAACAACATCGATCGTGGACAAAAAAGACACTATTCACTTTATCACAACTTTCGGGGCATTTCGTCGACAGAGCATAAGTTGGTATGTTATTAATACAGCATACGCAACCAAACGTAACATCAACGGCAGACACAACTTACGTTAGGATAGCCATCTTAACGGCCGCAGAATACAACCGATTTCAACTGTAAAAAGACACACATCCCACGGGAGCGGTTCGTTAAATAGCTCGCAGCTGATGGTGGTGAAACGTACCTTGGTGCTCGGACATTATGTCAAGCATTGTCGCCTCACCGACCAGGCCCCGATCCGAGGGAACAGAAGCAGCAGGCGAGCTAGCCGGGGAATAGCGGCCGTCGCGCTGTGCCTCCCCCGGCGTGGCTGCACCTTACCGCCGGGGAACTTTCGCAGCGGCAAACCAAGGGCGCGGAAGCCCGAAGAGACTCTTCCTCAACAAAACAAAAATACTACACTGCGGGTCGAAGTTGAGGGGTTCCCTCGCCGGGGATCCGTTACACCAGTAAACGTTAACGCACCACAAGCAAACCGCCTGTGAACTGTCGCTATACTAACGTTATTAGCCGGACAAAATACTAATTCCTCTGTCGCTTAACGAGCTCGCTCTTTTCTTCGTCCCTACATTTATATAACCTTCCGTATCAAAGTGGAGAAGAATCGTAAAAAAGGAAATCCTTGGATTTGAATCAATGTAGGTCCATAATGCGAACTTCTCCGATGAAGTTTTTTTCTCGTATCTTCGTTGTAGCTACACAAAACGACTGGAGTTTTGACTTTACTCCGCACAGTCTTCTCCGTGCGCGGCAGAAACCTATTGAGGCTGCCAGCGCAGTGTAGCACGCGGGGAATGCTGGGTAACGCAGTTTGCCATGAGGTCAGTGACAGCACCATGAGTGTTGATGGACTACATTTCCCATGCATGGTCAACAGTGCTCTGAGGGGCGCTCTGGGATATGAGGTTTTTTGAAACAGCAATGTTACTTAGCGAACCAAGTTGGACTCGGTTTCGACAGACACAGCTTTATTACCCGTGGAGGATACGCTACGGGGATTCTGAACTTTGAGCAATTTCTTTCTTCTTGAGTTAAATTACTTAGCGTTTAGTTTTATTTTCCCATGGTACCGATGTTTAAGTAGGTGGTCAATCAGAGGCATGCTAACTAACGTTAGCTGAAGCTAGCTGGACCTTTACAGTTTACCTTAACGCTTTGATAGTCTGCGGTTAATGCAACGTTAGCACAATGTTGACTGAACTATTGCAAGGCTCTGATGCTGGAGGGTTTATCATCATTCGAGGTAAATGTTTTGTCGTATAATTTAATCTAAATGGCGAACAATGACTGAACTGGAGCAATAGCATAGAGTAAAGCCATGTGATTTATACTTGCATCGTTAGATTCTGCTAGTTGTTCTGGTAGACACCTCCTGAAGAGCTTCATCAATGCTGCACTGAACAGGTAAGAGTTATTTAAAGACATGTATGGTTATTGGTTGGTTGTGTATTTACTATTAAGTCTAAATGTTTATTACACTCGTGTATTTCCTAAATACATTTAGTTTAATAAAAACTACCGTGACCTATGATATGAATAAAGGGAGGAAGATGTCCATGTCCTTGGCTTTGAGGTCAGTGAGGAAGAGCTGAAAGGATCACCTGTTCAAAGGTAAGAACAATTTGTGCTAAAATGGTTTTAGTTCATCTGCTTAGATATGGGTTAATCATTAAAGTGGGGAGTTGTCGTGGCGTGACACCTTACCACTTATTGCTCCACCGGCAAAATGTGAAAAAGCCAGATAAAAGCGTCTGCTAAATGATCTGTAATGTAAAAAGTCATTTATCAAGCAAAATGCAAGGTTCTTTGCAGTGTGAGCAATTGTTGCTTTTCTTCATTTTAATTCATTGAAAATGAATTCTACAACTGTGTAACGCTAAACACGTTTTTGTCACTTCAGGCTACACTTTCACAATGCTTATTCAGACCCCCTCGGCTGGACTGATCAACCGACTTTTACAGTCCACCAGTTCTGTTTGGAGGAACTCGCGCATCTGCTCAAGCAAACATCCCACCCCAAACCAGCTACCTTAGTGATTGACTCTCTGTCATGGATTTTGAGACACGTCAGTCCTCCTGCTGTCTGCGCGACCCTTCATCAACTTCGAAAAGGTGACTATTCATCACATCGACGATCTTAATGCACGTGTTTTTGTTGTGGGACTGAATGAATGAATGTATGACATCCAGGCTGTGCACGTCATTTCAAAGTTTTCCTTGAATAGAAATCGAGGAGTATAAAATATTCGTCAAAGGAAGCTCTCCATACTTTTGTGGAATACTAGATTTATAGCGGCCTTGTATTAGAACAAAGTGTAACTTTGGGACTATGTTGTTTTTTCACTGTTTTCCTTGTTTTTGTTTCTACTGTGTTTTCATTAGGGGGAGCTGTGAGAGCTATTGTCGCTCTGCTTCATGGGGATATGCATCAGAGGGGTACTGTGGGAAGTGTGTGCCACTTGGCCTCTTCAGTCATCACAGTAGCACCCGGGATGAAGGGCGGCGACGCGGTGGCAAAGATAACAAAGCGCTCGAAATCGGGGAAGGTTGTGCAAGACGTAAGCAATGTTTCCTTCAGGATGACTGTCTCGTCTTCCGTCGTGGTTGAAAATGGTTGATAACTTTGTTCCTTGTCCTTTTAGGAGGATATTTTCACCATAAACAATGATCTAACAGTAGTAATACAGAGCAAGCATAGTCAAGTTGGACACAAACAGGCTGACCCTGAGGAACAGGAGGTACAATATATGACATGCTCATTAACACCGTTACACCATGAATGGACCAACAGGTGAAAGTGTCCTTTTACCTGTTTCTATAGATGGACCCTACGGCACACTTGACCTTCAATCTTCGACTGTCAAATAAAGAGCGTGAGGCCAAAGAGAAACTTGCGCTACCTTTTGTCTTCAGCAAAGAGAAGTAACTAACTTTTACACAACTCTCCGATTTTTCAACTCTCTTTTACTCTCTTTTTGCCGCTGACTGTGTTCCATGCGTCTGTTCAATTTGGTAAACGCTGTCCTCTTTTTCTCTCACAGGAAAACGGCTCTGCTCCACTCAAGCCCAGGCTCAGGACGAATTCTGTATGAGCCTGATGCCAACGATGACTACGACCAGGAGGACCCTGATGATGATCTTGACGTGTAGGCTTCTGGAACCAAACCCGCTGAAGAAACAGAGGATCCACGTTGCCTGTCATCCTCGCTGATCAAGACACTGAGTCGTTTTCAGTGGGGAAGATAAAAAATATTTGGTGCCATCTGGAAGGTATTAAATAATGTAAAATATCTCTGTAAGAAAGCTTTATTATGTATATTAAATGAGTTTTATCCAAACGTGTTTGTTATATTATTGAGTACCTTGCCTTGGAAAAATGTGGTTGGATAAAGCTAGTTTTTGTAATTCATAAGTTAATAACACACTGATTTCTTCATAAAATGTAGTGCTGTACATTTGGTTGTGGAATCTCAGATCCAAGCTATAGCAACATTATCTTTACACAGTGATTAGTTGCATTATTTCCCAAAATAAATATGCTGGGTCACATTTTTTTTGAAATGATACAATAGAAATAAAATTCTGTTACACTTGTTTCTGACTTTTATTACTGACGTTATCCATCCATCCATTGTCAAACCGCTTATCCTGCACACAGGGTCGCGGGGGTGGCTGGAGTCCATCCCAGCCAACTTCAGGCGATAGACAGGGTACAACCTGGACTGGTCGCCAGCCAATCGCAGGGCTACACAGAGACACACAACCATTCACACTCACATTCACACATCTACGGGCAATTTAAAGTCCCCAATTAACCTGATCCCCAGAGCATGTCTTTGGACTGTGACGTTATGCTCTTTTATAATTACAGGATGCTTTTTACCTTTACAGAGCCTAAACAAATCTCAACATAATGACCCATGAATGAAAGTAATATATGATATGATTATATTGTCTTATTATCGTAAGTGATGACAATTTTGATTGCATAATGAGCAATAGATATATCAGTAAATGTGCCATGTCTGTTTGTGTCAAATTATAATTTGGTGAAAGCTTTTTCAGTTATGTGAAAATCATTAATGCGATTTGCAAAGCCGCGTCAGATGGGATTGTTTACCAGTTTCCTAAAAGTCATTCATTCGGTGTTAAGTGAACTTTATGCCCTCTGCATTTATTGGCAGTGTGTAGGACCTCGTGCAACCGTACTAGATAGTGCGCTTACAAAATGCACAGGTTCTTTATCATGTTGGATTGCTTTACGACTTCGCGGTGACATAAGTAGGTTTATGGACGATTGGTTGGCATTAAGATAACGTCCACAACTTTGTAAACCCGCTACCAGGAAATCGTGTCCACATTAAACTGCACCAAAAACACATAAAGGGTAGCTGAAAATGACAAAACTGACATTAAAAGAAGGTTATTTTTCACACGATTGCAGGTCCACGTCTGTTTATTTTCTTTCCACGTGGACGTGCAGCGCGCAACCACAGGATTCCTCCCGGAAGTGACGGATAGGCGGCGATGGCGGCTCGCAGTTTCATTCCGGATTTCTACTGGACTACAAACTGATTTTAACCGGGCCGGTTAGACTTTCTGGAACTTTTGTAAAGCCGACTCTCTTCAGGCGCCGGGCGGAGGGAAGTCGCGTTGAGCAGGTGCTCGGTCAACAAGCGAGCCCACATCTTTTTGGGGGGATATTTCTATCCTAGTTTCAAGGTGGTCACCCTGTCGAGCTAGCGGTAGCTTGGTGGCTACAAGCTAACGTTAGCCGGCACACAGCTAGCTCCCCAGCTAGCTTGTCAACGAGCTGCGTGCTAAAGGTCCATACAGCGGCGGCAGCCGTCGCGCAGCGGCTTTCCCCTTCTCGACCGCGTCCTCGTTCGTCTTTCACAGTTACACGGCGGGTGCTTTCTATTTAATGCTAATCGTGCCACAAGTGTGCAGAGCGAGGTACTCACACGTTTGCTTGGCCTCTTGTTAATTTGAATCGCTAGTTTGGCGGTTGTGGCTAAAGACTGGTTCTGCCTGCCACTAGCAAGCAAGTTGCCCCGGTAGTTGATCCAACAACTAAGGGTAGGAGCTCGCTGTCAGCTGAGAATTTAAGTTTGGGCTACCGTGGGGTCTTTGCGTGCTCGTCAACATGCTGAAGACCCGGCAATGTTTACTTGGCATCCGCACTTTCCTCGGCGTAACGTCGAGAATATGGGGCTTCATCATGTACATCCTCAGGAAGCACCTACGAACGGTGAGAAGGGGTTTGAAAGATATTTGTGTGTGTGTGTGTGTGTGTGTGTGTGTGTGAGAGAGGGGGACACACAAGTTGGCAACATCTATAAGTTGCAATGCTTCTCATGTGCCTAATCATTCTTTTTCAGATCACATCTAAGGAGTCTCAGTTGGCTCTCAGAGAGCTTGACTACTTGCGTGTCTCACATGTGCTGTAATATTGTCCCATAATGTTTATCCATCCTGATTTATTTAAAAAAAACAAATCTGTATATTCCCGAAAGTGTGAACGAATCCCACTGACTGAGTAGCACGAGCCTCCCACTCGATAACACCAGTGTTGGATGTATTGGGATCTCATTCAGCAGGGAGATGGCGAGGAACAGCTGAGCGGATCTAAATTGTGTAAACCTGCACAAGTACATTAAGTGCACCAAAATGTGCAACTGCAAGAACCTATTTCTGATAAACAGTTGTTTTTCCCAATAGGGCGAGTAATCATTTAAGTGTCTGACCAAACACACTGGTGTTAAACAAAGATCGTGCCCTGGTGTCCGTGTTGGAGGTGAAAGTGTTGCTGGATGGCTCGTTCGATTAGTTGAAACCTCCCACACGCAAATGCCAAATTTTGAGGAGCAGCCCGATGAGCCCGCAGGTCGCCTTCCATCGCTCGCCAACCGGCCCACCATGAGCGTGGCCATTCAAGGCGTCCTAAACTGCCTCCCCGATACTCAGACGCACACGTAGGTGTTGTTGATTGAAATGTGAGCGGACTTCGACTCCGGCTCAGCGTCAAGCCCACAAAGCTCGGAGGGAATGTCCTCCGCGCCCTGTAATCGTCTTGCTGTTGGACGTTTGTCCGCAGTTCATTGTGAGGCAGCAACGCTTTGCTGGTCGTCGACGGGCCCCCGAGAGCGTGAGTGGTTCAGTCCCATGTTGTGGCTGAAGTGAGTGGGATTAGGTTGGCACAGACGGTGTACTGTTCTCCACCCCCCCCCCCCCCCCCCACCACCACCCTTCTCGCTCACAACGTAGCACCGTTGTTTACAATATGCGATGGCCTGGAACAATGTCACCACGCAGTGGCATTGATTTACCATGCATGGTGATGTGAGGGGTTCTGTGGATTCCAGGTGATTTCGTGGGTGATTGGAGGTGAGGATGTGACGACGTAAACAAGGGATTGATTTATTGAGTTCCCATTTGTTGTAACTGGGGCGACTCCTTTTTTAAGAATCACATTATATCCTCGTTAAATGCGTTTTCTGTGAGTGAGGTAGGACTTCAGGGGGTTTCTGTTCGAGGTTACCACAATCCACTCCGTGACCTGATCCACACACTTGGATCAATAAAAGCTCCATTGGCTTATGAATATTAGGCCCTGGTAATCGTCTCCCCGTGTCCACAGATGCTTATCTCCTGCTTGAGGTGAACCGTGTGCAGAGTTGGTGCTTGGACAACTCTGATAATCAATAGGACCCTAATCACACGTGTACCTTTTTAAGGGGGAGGGCTGCACCAACTGTTCTGGTTTCAGCTTCTTATCGTTAACTTCATATCTTTGCTTTTCGGACTATCGGACAAAACGAGCATTTTAGAATGTCGACTTGTGCTCTGGTCCATAGTCATTAATCAAGGAAATACGGTAATTCAAAATGTTGGTCTCGGGTCAAAGGATTGAGTGTGGGCTTGCGGCCCTGGGGTCCAGACGGACGCTCTGGGAGGTGCGGCGAGCTGAGCGGAGGGTGAGGTCGCCCCCTCCTCCCCCGCGGCGCTCGGCAGCACAAGACTTCCCCCTGAGCTCAGTCTGCCAGGCAGCGGACTCGGAGGGAGGCCCTGTCCAAGGCGTAGGTACTGAGGCTCCGTCAAAGTCACCCTGCAAGTCCTGCATTTCTCCCCCCATGCTCCACTGACACCCACTGACAGCTGGGGAGGGGAGGGGAGGGTGGGGGGCTAAATATAGCCCCCTTGAAGGAAAAGTGCATTGCCCCAGGGCATGAGAGGGTCCTCTGGGCAGTCGTCCTGACCAGCGTAAGGGAGTCACAGAGGAGGAACATTGGGGGGGACACAGCTGAGTTTATTTTAGTATTTCAACATGGCGTCGCCCCCCCACCTCTGTTCTCTTACCTCTGCTCTGATGTACAGCAAAATAAGCTCGACCCTTCCGTGCACTTGTTATGAACCAGCTTTCACCTGTAATTAAATTAACGCTGGCTTATTGTATATGCTGTCCTCTTCTAACAGTGATCTGTAAATGTTTAACTGACTGATCTGTCCGGTGCTTTTACAGATAATCCAGTATCAGACGGTGCGATACGACACTTTGCCGCTGTCGCCCATCTCCAGAAACCGACTCAGTGAGTACACGACCACATTGTGCTTATGGGACGGCTCGGCCAGCCCAGCAAGCAATGCTGCTTCCACCCAGACGCGGTTTTGATTTTCTTTTATGGGAGCAACACAAGAGAGAGACGCACAATCACAACGTGGTCCTTTATGTAGAAGTCGAACCAGTCTGTTGAGGAAGGAGGGTTTGGGCGGAGAACGAAAGTTACCTGCAACATTACGAGAACGTATGAACACATGAACATCACCAGTATTTCTAGACAGATCAACTTCGTAGGAGACTCCGGACAGTCGTGTGTGTGTGTGTGTGTGTGTGTGTGTGTGTGTGTGTGTGTGTGTGTGTGTGTGTGTGTGTGTGTGTGTGTGTGTGTGTGTGTGTGTGTGTGTGTGTGTGTGTGTGTGTGTGTGTGTGTGTGTGTGTGCCGAAAGATTTGCACACTTATTGCTAGTAGCCGTAGGTCGAGCTGCTCTGGGCCAATGGGAGCGTCCGCTAAGGTGACCCACACCAGGACTCGTTCAAAAATACCAAGGATGCAGAGCCACTGCTGCACAGTCTAAACCATGTTTCTCATGACCTGTAACCAGAGTGCTAAAATGAAAAGACTCGTCCGTCTAGTTTGGCTCCAGGCGTGCAATGTAAACAGCTGTTGTCCCAGAAGGGAAACGCCGAGTTCAACGGTAGCAGCTTAACGCCGTGATCCACCCAAACGCGCTCACCAAGCCGAGCAAAAAAACAGGAAATAAATTTGGCTTCCTTCTCTGACGGCGGTGACAAAGTGTGTCTTGTAGTGGAGAGGAAATACAAATGTTGAACCCGGTACTGAAAATAAGACTCCTGTGTGCGCGCTTTGAATGAACTCCCCCCTTCTGCCGGCTGAGACCTCATTCAGAAGCGCCCTCCGGAGTTGGAGGAAGGATTGCCGTTCACTTTCACTTTCCACCGTCGCTACGGCGACCTCAGCTGGCGACGCAGGTCCGGTTTCAAGCGAAGGAGCTGTAAATGGGCGCCGCTTCTGCTGCTACCGGAGGAAATGTGCACGGGGAGGTTCAGCCAGTCCACTTATTGAGAAGTGTACAAATCTTTTCGGTCCACTGGGAAACTACGGCGGCGTTAAATGGATTGTGGTTGGCCGCCAGAGTCTAGGGGATTTGTTGGAAACGCTGTGTCTCATTGCTTTCGAGCACCTAACGTCAGCAAGAAAGGTTTCAAGGAGATGGTGTCCACACTCACTCACTCACTCCCTCCCAAAGATCACTGCCTTGTTTGGAGGGATTCTGTTGTCACGGTCGATCTACAGGCTTTCACAGGTTACCTGGATGCATGAATAAAATAAAGCGTGAAGTTGCTCAAATGGAGTCCAGTGAAACCCATCTGCAGAGATCGAGTAGTCCCCAAAGGTTTTTCTCTCCCAGAATTCTAAGTGAACCCCTTGACAAGCCTTGTATTTAAAAAAAAATACATATATATATATATATATATATATATTATATAGCTGTGTTAAGTGTCTGAGCTATGGTGTCTCTATTGTGTGATGAACTCCCAGATGCAGTAAAGAGGAAGATTCTGGTCCTGGACCTGGACGAGACGCTGATTCACTCTCACCACGACGGCGTCCTCCGACCCACAGTGAGGCCTGGCACGCCGCCAGACTTCATCCTCAAAGTACGAGCGCTCGGCCACGCGTGCACATGTTGGAGCGCCAATGCAATGGAGCCTAAACCCCTCTCCCCCCCTCCCCCCTCCTCCACATGCAGGTAGTCATCGACAAGCATCCAGTCAGGTTCTTCGTACATAAAAGGCCGCACGTCGACTTCTTTTTAGAAGTGGTGAGTGTCCGCCCGTGGTCAGTTTTATATGTGCTTTTGAAACCTCATGTCTCAGGTCACCTGATAATCTTTAGGATTAACATCCCACGTGATGTACGAAGCACTTTTAAAACCAATGCATTGGGTGCTCTGTGTGTACACAGGTGAGCCAGTGGTACGAGCTGGTGGTTTTCACAGCCAGTATGGAGATCTACGGCTCCGCAGTGGCCGATAAGCTGGACAACAATAGGAACATCCTGAAACGCAGATACTACAGACAGGTGCTGCTCTATAATGAATTCTTAATGGAATGATTCTGCCTCATGAAGTCTTCTCATTTCCTGACGGTGTCCTATGTGCCGTTGTTTTTTTTTTGTATTTCCGCAGCATTGTACATTGGATCTAGGTAGTTATATTAAAGACCTTTCCGTAGTACACGATGACCTTTCCAGTATTGTCATCCTGGACAACTCGCCTGGTGCTTATCGTAGTCATCCAGGTAAGTCTCGAGGCTTTAGCATACACCTATTTTGTATTTTAGTTCATTTAATAGCTGGAATTCGTTGCACATAATTCTCCCAACGCCGTACGCAGGCGCTTCGGGTTATCGACGTAGCAGCTGAGCAGTTCTTATTCAGAACAAGGCTTGTATTGTAATAAGGCGACCGCACATTCGATCTGCAGTTCCTCTTCAACAGAGCAGCATGAAGTCCCAAACAGTCCCATTTCACTGACCTCTCACTCTTTTATTGCTGTCCAGACAATGCAATACCAATCAAGTCCTGGTTCAGCGACCCTAGTGATACAGCACTTCTTAACTTGCTGCCTATGCTGGATGCACTAAGGTAAGATTCATAATGAAGTTGGCATGAGAGCAAATGGACAACGCAACCACTTAGACTCTTGTGTACAAATGTGTATCCTCTGTATTCAAAAGGACCTTTGTGTAGTTCAAACAGTGAGCTAAGTGGTGCCATTATTTTAGTGGATTGCAGTGGACAGCTTATTGATGTTATGATGAAGGAGACTATAGTTCAGTGAAGCTGTTGACATGTTGTTTAATACTCCCTTGAAATTCTCATTTAAATGGTCTGATTAATGACTTTAAACTACAAAACCCTACAATTTCCACCGTTAACCTTTTTGACTAAAGTACACTTCGTACATCGCTCTGAGATGTCCTCAGGAATAATTCAGCGATCTGGGGTAGATGCTTGTTTATTGGCTTTCCTGCTGAAAATCCCAGTGTTGTTTCCACACATTTGTTTGCTTACTCCAACATGGCAATGTACTCGCAGAAAAAGAAAGCAAATTGTGATTGTGTTTCGCAAATGATGAGCCGTCCCTTTTTTAATGGCTCCGCCCGTGAAGCGTTCGATGTCATTGGGTTTAACGGGGTCTCTCTCTCTCTCTCTCCCCTCCAGGTTCACTGCTGATGTTCGCTCCGTCCTCTGCCGAAACCTCCACCAGCATCGACTCTGGTGATTGGCTAAATCGAGCGGGAGGGGGGCGGGGCTTGTTGACCAGCCTCGTCCCCCTGTGCCGGCTTCCATCCTGCCCTCCGTTCCCGCCCAGGCAACCCACCAGCCCTCTCTGAGCCTCTCAGACGCGTCCTGGGGAGACGAGGGCTGGGGGGCGACCGCCTGACACGGGATGAAAAGTACGTGGTCACCAAGGAGCCCACAAACTACTGAGGGGGGTGGGAGGGGCAGCTTGCTTCTTTTTTTCTCGATTCTTTATTTGTATGTTTTTTTTGTTTTTTTTTCAAAACAAAACGGAGCCTCTCTGCCTTATTGCTCCTGATGCTGACTGTGTGCATACGGAGGTGAGCTCGTGTACGAGAGTCGGAGTATGTCAGTCCTTTTTTAAACTTTTTTTGAAAATCTGGACGGGGGAGATCAGCAACGCAACGAAAGACGATTCTACATCATGTCTCCTTCTCCATCATCCTTAGACGTTGCACTTAAGCAGACGATTGATTGGCCTCTCAGTGCGACTGAGCGGGGGGGGGGGATGGAAAGCCGCCCCATTTTTAGATCAACCTCACGCGCCCAAAAGGTAATCGACTCCCGAGGTTTATTTCCCCCCAACAAGGATGGACTTTTGCTTGCCACATACCCTCCACAGGCATTTTTCTGGACAAATAGCCGAGCAGCCTGAGATCTTTTGTTTTAGTTTTTCAGCCATAAACATCGCTCTTTCCACAAAGCCCCACGTGGAAAAACTGGACTGAAACGTGAGAGAAAGAAAAGAATCTGCTTGTAACAGTACGTGGACTGCCGTGCCGCCTTTCCATATCCGATTGTTTCTCAATTATGGTCTGTGACGATATGACTTCTTCAAACCACAACTTTTTGCCCCCCTTCTCCTTCTCCTTTGCCATCTGACGCCATCTTGATTTCAGCGAATAGGAATTGCACTTCATTTTTTTTTCTCCCCTTCTATATATATATATATATATTTTTTTTTTTTTTGTTGCAGTTGGTTTTGTATTTGATTCAAATTTGCAGCCTTTCGGTTTTCACCCGCTCCGCTGACTGTATGGGTTCAACTATTGGACTCCAAATGCCTTGTGAACAATGTCTTGTTGTCAAGGCTCACACCGGCTTCTCATTGGCTCTGTCTCCAGGTCTGTGTTACTAATAAAACACTTGTCAGTATCGGACCATTCTTATCTAGCTTGTTCTTTTTTTTTTCTTTTTTTTTTTGAATCAAATTCATTCTGCAGACTTTGCTCTGGGGGGTGAAAACAAAAAAGCTTAAGAGGATTCCCTCAATGTCTGCTGGAGGCAAGTTGTTTTTTTGTTTTTTTGCCCAACAGCCTGCTGCCATCGTGTGGCGTGACGGGAAACGGCATTTGCCCGCTCAGTATTCAGAGAAACTGTATTCAACGTCGATGCCGGTTTTTCCAACAAAAAAAAAAAAAAAAAGCTACTCGTCATCAAACCATAATGTGGAGGATGTTTGTCTCCCGTCCAGAAGGAAGCTGATCCTCGGCCTTCAGATAAAGGCAACTGACAACTCACGTGCTTGTTTAAGACCGATTGTGTCATATATGGCGCTGAATGGCTTGTATGTGGATTGACAGCTCAGCTGTCTGTGTATTTGGTACAGCTGGCTCAGACAAAAATACAACATGTAATAAATAGTACCTTCATGGTTCAAGGTTATAAATAGTTGAGCTGTTTTTATTTTTGGGTGGTGGAAGCCTTTGGTGCTTTTGAGTGTTTTTTCTACTGAAGTTTGTCTTATCTTCACATTTTAAATCAATGCTGCTGGTCTAGCTTATCCTTTTTATAGTAAGTCAATGTAATGCAGTGTTCCACAGCACAACCTGCTACATGGCTGTCAGGAAGGTAGGTAACTGTCAGTGGAGATGTCTAGAACTTGGATCAGGAGCCGTGTAGCTGCTCAGTGGTTGCGTTTACTTCGGGATGATCTCTTGTTGAGGCCTCGGTGATCCTGTGATACGAGGAAGAGACAAAAAAGGCACGACTTAAATTGGTGCTTCTTTATGTCATGGGTTGCTGCATCATCAAGAATTGACACCCACCATTCATGACGTAGACCCGTCATACCTTAAACTCTCACATTTGCCCCCATAGTATAACTAAAGGATGCACGGTAACCCGAAGCTGCCGTGAGTGACCATCCGTACTCACAAGTAATGTATTCAGCTTGTATATGAACTTCCAAAGACACAACTCCACCATGATCACATAAGTTACCATTCTGGTTTGAAAGAAAGGGGTCGTTTTCTTTATCAGAGGTGATCATTTTAAGAAAAGTTGGTCACAGTAAGGAGCTTTCTTTTTAGGAAGTCTGCAAATCAAAGCTCATAGGGGATTGGGGAGGAAAGAGTCACGAGCACAATATGCTGGTTAGCGACTTTTGTGTGACAGGTATTGTATTGTGTTTTTGATTAAAATAAACCCAGAGAGGAAAATCCGCATTGACTCGTCGTGGGATTTCCCTCCTTAAATCGGCTGAAAGGCCCGAACAATGCGGTCTCACCTGTTCTGATGAGTCTGCCCTCATGTTGCGGCAACAGCCGAAATAGCGAAACTTCGAAACAATTTAGTTATAACTGAGCTTAAATAACGAGTGACACTCATTCTCAACGTTGGCCACTTTGCAGAGAACCTGATGAAAGTCTTTGGACTCCAATTTTTTTAGACCACCGTTTTCTATTCGGTCCAAATTCCAGTTTATTATCGCGTGTTGTGTTAGTTTCTTGTCTCTGTGCTAACTGCTGGGCCGCGGTCATATGACAAGGACAGCTGCCGCTTCACTCCCCTGCCCTGCGTCTTTATGCGCAGCACTTGATCAAAATAAAAGTAGTTCCACAAAAGCGATTGCATCATATGATTGAAAGCACCTGGAAACGTGAAATGTCAAAGCGTTACATTGAATTTGAGTAAACATACAATATCAGAACTTGGGGATAACGTTGTCTGGGATAGGGCGGAACCCACATCGCTAACTAGACTCTCTGCAACGTCATGTTGTTATTGTATCCCTCCGCCGCAGTCGCACTAGGAAAACAGCTGTGGCGTGCTAGAAAGCTAGTTAGCATCGTTTGTTTTTGTCGTGTGTGACAGCGATTTCTGAGCAGTTCCTCCGACAAGATCGCAATCGCCCAACCTCGGAGAGACCGACTCGCTGTCTGTCATCTCGTTTAAAGATGAAGTTCCAGTACAAAGAAGAGCACCCTTTTGAGAAAAGGCGGTCCGAGGGCGAGAAAATAAGGAAGAAGTATCCGGACAGGGTACCCGTAAGTAGCTAACGTTAGCTTGGTAGCGCGAGCTATGTTGGAACGCTAGCGCCGTTTAGCGAGTAGCCCGTGGCACGCAGCGTCCCCGCGTTGGACACTTGGCCTTTCGTCCGTGTGGCTTTGTCGTAGCCGCACTCGAATGTTCTTTCGAGCGTTTCTGTTTGACCGCCACGTTGGTTAAACGGTTCGGCAGCTAGCCGACAGAGCTAACGCCGGAGGTTAACCAGAAAGAACGACGGCCGCCGCCGCCCCCCGAGAAGGCCATCAGGGGATCGCTGCCCGTTATCCTTCCGACATATTCTACAAATACGCTGCTTAGAATTAAAGATGACATCGGGTAATAAAACGCCACGCGGGGTGTAATGACCGTGGGGGGGTTAGTGGGAGTCCGCGCTGTGTTTACGGAGGGGATTTGGTTTTTTTTCCGGCTGTGTGTGTTGAAACTCCAAACGGCACCGCACCTTAAAAAAATATAGTACCTGTTAAACGAGACACCTGTTTTACTTTAACCTCGCCTCAAAGGATGCGTCGCATCTATTCGCATTCTAAAAAATAAATTAAAAAAATAAAATAAAAACAGCCCGGCCGAGTGGAGCCCGCTGTCCGGTTAATGCGCAGCGGACGTTTCGTGATGTGTCGCTTTTACACGGAAGGGAAACTAAAACGGTCACCTGAAAAACATCGTGACTCATCGCTCCGATTCATCTCAGTCGTCGAGTTATCCAGTTATTTCATCCAATAGTAAAAAATAAATAAATGAGCTTTTCCCAAATTCCTTGAGTCTTAATGTGTCGGAAATATGGTGTACGAACCAATAGTCCGAAGCCCACATGTATTCATTAAGCTGTTTTGGGACACGATGAAAACCAGAGGATATAAGATAAGACGCTGTGAATGAAATGAAGTGTACTCGTAAGTATATGTTGTTGCTTGTTGTTGAGTAACCGTTTTCAGTGCTGTAATTACGTGATGCTGCTGTTGAGGTGGCAGGTAGCCTTCATGTAGTGGTCCTATTATTAGACCCAAGAGAATAAACCAGGAGCCTATGGTCAGTCCTCTGTTGCTACTCTCTAGGTGTGAATTACTTTTCAATATACCAAAGTCCTTCCAACCGAATAATTACAAAGTTTCCCAGGTGTTTTAAAAAAAAAAGCATCTGGTTTAAAAATATTTCAGTTCTCGCTTGACTGAGGAAGTTGGCGTATTCTCGGATCCCTTTTCTTAGAAAGGTCACACAATCTACTGAGATACTTCTCACTTTTTGTTCAGTCTATCGTGTACTAGATTACACGGCTACGGATATTTTGTTAATGTTTTTTTCCTCTTTCTTCAGGTAATTGTGGAGAAAGCCCCCAAAGCCAGAATAGGCGATCTGGACAAGAAGAAATATCTCGTCCCCTCCGACCTGACAGGTAAATATTTGATGACCTGCCAAGTTCCCGAGACCAAGTACAAACATACAGAGTGCAGTAACAACTGAAGTTTTTTGTCCATTGTCATTCATCAGTGGGACAGTTTTACTTTCTCATCCGGAAAAGAATCCACTTGCGAGCGGAGGATGCTCTCTTCTTCTTTGTAAACAACGTCATTCCACCCACCTCAGCAACCATGGGACTGTTGTACCAGGCAAGAGTCTTTTTCTACCTCCGTGACCCGCTCTCGTCGCAGATGCATGTGTGCCCCCTGTACAACTTTTGCCGTCATGCTAACATCCCTTCTTCTTACTCTGTGACTCAGGAGCATCACGAAGAGGACTTTTTCCTCTACATTGCCTACAGTGATGAGAGCGTGTACGGGAGCAGCCAAAGGGAAATCTGACCCCGCTACCATCCCCCTCCAACCACTACCCACCTTTCTGAGACCTCCACCATTCATTTAAATATTAAATCCAGCTAAGCAGCCTAGAGTTATCGGAGTGGAAATGTCAGATGCACTTTCGCCACCTATACATTACCCCTCTCCCTTCCATTTATGTTCTCATTATTCTGCAGTCTGAATTGTATTTGCCTCCTCTTTTCTTTTTTTCAGTAGTGTCTTGGGTTAAGTGCCCTTGTGGCCAGTTCTTTTTCTAGTGTAGTATTTGTACATCCTACTTTACTGAAAAAACTGAGAACCAATTAAAAAAAAAGAAAAGAAAAAAATGTTTGAATTGGGCTATAAAATATAATCACCCCAGAGTTATAATCCTGGTCATTTCCCCGCTGCGGGACCTATAAAGGATTGCTATTTTAAGGGAAGAAAGGTATGCAAGTTCAAATCCGCTCTCTTATTGAGAAGATCGATTTATTGTTTAGTCCGCTTGTAGGGGTTTAAAGTGTACCTAGAGTTTAGTTTATTCCAGCTGAAGGTTCCCAACGGAGTAAAAGGATAACTGTTTTGCAGCAGTTCTTTTCCTAGAAAGAAAAAAAGAAAGTGTCTGGCTGTTTCTATAGAACTCCCCAATCACTGAAGTATGTGAATGAGAATTGTGTGACCTAAGTGAGGAGTAGAATAGAATTCAGACTAACAATCATTCTCCGCTTTCAGTGGTGAGACTTATGTTGACTGCTACTATGATTGTTGATGTTGTTAATTTTAGATGGCTTATTTTCTAAAAGGTATTGTAAAGCTGAGTAATTTTCTTTTTTTTTAAGTTTGTCTTAAAGATTTGAACTCTGTATACAGCTGCGTTGCTGGCTCTTTCTCTCCACTTATGACCATACATGATAAAATGTGACTAAAAGCTCTGTTTCCTGTCGTTATTGAATATTTGAATGACTTTTGATTGGTACTGTGTAAACACTGCCCGGATAATCAAATTTGTCTTGGGGCGCAACATTAAACCCCCCCTGGATCTGTAATATAGTTCAGCTTTTCTTCCGGTATTTGCATGGGGAACCTTATCATTTCAGATTGTGTGCCTGCTCAAATACTGTGTGTCTTATGAGCTGGTGTTCACCAGTAAATGTTACACCAATCAGGAGCAAAAGTATAAAGGCCACGTTATGTGTCCTTGTTTCTTAATTCGTAAGCAATTTTAAGTTACGGGTTGAATATGAAACTTGAAATGCATTTATTTATGATATAAACAATAAATACATTTCGGTATCTCTTAAGAGGTTATAGCTGATTAAACACCACGAGAAACAGACCAGGTAAAACCTTATCTTACCTCGACGAGGAGCATGTCTCTGTGGCGCAATTGGTTAGCGCGTTCGGCTGTTAACCGAAAGGTTGGTGGTTCGAGCCCACCCAGGGACGGCGCATCTTTTTTCTTCTTAACCAACGTCAGCTGCTTTGCATGTTACGCTCTGAAAAATCACACTCTCATTTGCTGCAGTTGTATTTTTTCTTTGAGCTTACTGCAAAACGTCGTTGGTTCAAGGAAAATTGTGATAGAGAATTCATTGGGATTTCAAACAAAACGTACACGGACCTGGTTTTATTTATAATCTCATTATGCATATCGCGAACAATTTCACAGCCAAATCCAAGAGATGTTAATGTTCGTTCTTGAGGATGTGTTAAAACAGTTAAATTAACGTTAAGTAATGCCACGATATAGACCATAAAAATCCCAAGTCACGATATGTTAATGGCGGAAATGAAGCATACGTCTAAAACGTATTCAACAAGATGACCACACATCGATGTACAATATAACGAGAAGTTTAATTTGTTTATTTAGACTGAGAAATGCAATATTTCCGCCAAAATACAGAAGATACTCTAAATCCCAGAATGCAATTCAGTGAGAGAACGCAGTCGTCCTTTGCCCCGGAAGAGCAACGTCACATCCGGGCTGTAAAGCTCTCCGTCTGTTTATATTTTGATTAGAAGTTTTGAAGCTATCTGCAGATACAGTAACGTCGCCTCAGATTGAAAACCACGAGACGGTTTGGTTATTAGAGAAGGACCTATAATACAACAAAAGTGAGTTTTATTTGCACTTTGTCTCTATGCCACAATAGGAAATGGGTAACGTTTGTGCTAAGGAGCTAACGTTAGCTAGCAAACTACTGTTAACGTTTGCTATGCTAGTCATTTATAAGAAAAATAAAGCTTTTACTACTCATTTGCATATTTAAGCCCCACTTATCCACCCTTAAAATAATATCGCACCCGGGGATTCAATGCTATTTAACTAAGTATACTGTCGGTTAACGGCAGCTAAAGCTGACAATGCTAACTATTAGCCAAATGGCAGCTAACCTAACGATAGGCCTTTAACCGGTAAGTTACATCCGTGTCGTTTCCAACGTTTCTGCTTTTACGAGCAGTGAGTATACAGAACACCGTCTTCACCCTTAACCCGCGAGCTTCTTGTAACCGTTAACAATTGTTGAACTGAACCCTAACCCACACCAGCTGGCCCCGCCGCTGCCTGTCACCATGCCCGCCCTGTTGGAGAGACCCAAGCTGTCCAACGCCATGGCCAGAGCCCTCCACAAGCACATCATGAGGGAGAGGGAGCGCAAGAGACAAGGTGCGCGGTTACTGTCTGTCTGTGCGGTTTAAATTCCAGAGGTAAAGGTGTATAAAACTGACACCAAACTCTTTACCTTTCTCTATAACCTGAAATGAATGCCCACCTGGTTATTTAGCCTATTTGCATTCTACATCAAGGACTGAACCTGCTGGTCATTGTCCTAAATATTCATCTTCATTCTATATCTATTTTATATACTATAATTATGTAATATGTTATGCTCTTTGCGTGTTTCTATGCAATTCAGCAGACAACTTCACAAACCAGAATATTGACTTTTCATATTTAAAATCTATAAGAGCAAGCAGCTTATTACATGTTATTACTAAATCTATTAAATACAATTTGAAAGCATTATCAACTCATCAATTGTACTGTACGTGTACCCCCCTAATATACCTGCTCTTTGAGAGTAAAAAGCCTTGGCCAACTGAGTACCATGTCATACGGTGCTGTAGTTATAGGTACATTTTATAGCTAATGAGGCTTAAGTAGGAGATTTGAATGTCGCCACCACCACTAAACAACATGGATATCATATTTCAGAGGAGGAAGAGGTGGACAAAATGATGGAGCAGAAGATGAAAGAAGAGGAAGAGAGGAAGCGGACCAAAGAAATAGAGGAGAGGATGTCTTTGGAGGAAACCAAAGAACAGGTTCGTCAAATTTAATACATTGCAACCGCAATAGATGTTTTCACCTCAATGTGGCTTTGACTTCGTACCTTGTGTTGGAACAAATGATACGCTGCAAATTGTACAGCAATTTATTCGTCTCGTGCTATGATTCACAACCCCAACTAAACTTCAGGTAATGAAGATGGGGGAAAAACTTCAAGGGCTCCAAGAAGAGAAGCACCAGCTTTTCTTGCAGCTCAAGAAGGTACTTCACGAAGAGGAGAAGAGGCGCAGAAAGGAGCAGAGGTAGTAAGGATGACGCAGCGTTTCATTACTTTCATAACATAAAAGTATGATATCATTTTTTTATTAAACCCAGCTATTTATTTTTGTATCTTTTGGTATTCAGTTGCATTTTTGTTCTTTCTAGTGACATCACAACATTGACATCAGCCAGCTACCAGCCCAGCCTGCCCATGCACGCAGGGCAGCACCTCCTCAGCATTCAAGGTCAGGAACACGTAGTAACAGGCCAAACCTCATCTGGCTTCTCTGGAACGTTGTCAGGCATCATTTGCATTAGTCTGTGTCCGAACACTGGTCCCTCTCTTTGCCTTTCTAAGGCAATCCAGTCAACCACAGTCGACCGGGTGCGCTACTTGGAGAACGTAGTAAACAGCTGTTCCCAACTTCTGTGATTCCAGTGAGTAACGTGGCATTTCTCATCTCGCCGCTGATGTATTCAGTTTTACCCAACCGTGGTCTTTGGGAGATGCTCGTTTTGTCACCGGTACCGCGTATCTGACGCCTTTTGACCCTCCTCCTCCTCCTCTGTTAGACACGTCACTATCAAACCCCCGGGTTCAGCTCGGCGCCGGCGGAGCACGGGCAGTTCAGCGGTACCCAGGGGGTCCATGAGGCCTATGGGGTGGCTCAGGCCCAGCATCCCTCCACCTACGCTGCCGGACCCTCGGTACCTGTCAGTTTCGCAAGCAGTTCTCAGATCAGAGGTAAAGGACACATGTTTGTTTCGGTGGATCTAATGTAAAGAAATGGGTACATCGAAACAACTTCATTTCTGAAGTGAAGTACACAGAGTCTCAGGTTTTGTCATTAGAAAATAAATTCCTCAGGTCAGTAAGGATAGCTGAATGTCCTGCTAAGATCAGTCATTTGAACCAAAGTGGCTGCAGTGGTTCACATACAAAGCGGCTTTTGTTCTCCCACAGGCGCGTCTGCGTTTCAGACCATGCAGTACCTCCCCCACCAGCAGCCTGGCTACCCCGTCCACAGTCCCTTCACCTCCCAGCCTGGTCAGTTCCTTTACTCTTTTATTGCCAATGAGTGTTTATGGCAGAAACCGTGAACAGTAGTCTAGAATGAAAAGCAAATTGTAAAATAACCCAATTGGGTGTGTTGTATTTGATGTATATGACTGATCGCATCTTCTGTGTCTCGTGCAGGGTACATTCCTGGCGCAGGGATTCCCCTTCAGAAACAGCTGGAACATGCCAACCAACAGTCCGGCTTCACCGACGCAGTAAGAAATGAAGTTCCAGCCTTTTGCTGATATACAAAAGCTTCATCACTAAAGGTTCACAAAGCAGATGATTGCGACACACTTCATAGAAAAGTTGGGGATTATGTATCGGCGGGATTGTTAAAGAAATATCCTACAAATTCTTACGTTCTTATCGGACATAGTATAAAGGTTATGAGAACTTTGGCCCAAAACTTTCCACTGTCTACATGATGGAACCGGCTAGTGGAGCTTCAATTCCGTCTCATTGATGTTCTCACAGGGAGCTTTGAGGCCCATGCATCCACCGTCCATGCACCCTTCCAATCCGGGACTGCTGCCCACACCGTCGCTGGCAGTCCAGATTTCTACTGCAAAGGTGACGGCCAGAACCGCTTTAAAAACAACACCTATTAGTAGCCTCAAACACTTGCACACTTTCCACTAAACCCTTCCTGGTGATACCTTCATCACTCCTTCCTAATACTGGGCAAGGGAAAGCATATTCTTTGCCGATGAATGCGGTGTATCTCAGAGGCTTATCTTCTCGCGCCCCCCCGCCAGGCCTCCTCCAGCAGGTGTGTGTTGCGTTGTGCAGTGAGCGTTGCAGCCCGACGGGGCTGCGATATTGTTCCTCCAACCCACTGACTTTCCTCTTGACGTGTTTCCTGTGCTTCTGCTCCTCGATGTTCACTCGCATCGTGGTTCCGTGTTTCCCTCCCGCAGGCCCCGTTTCAGACGTCTCCCCAGAGCGCTCCTCGACACAGCTTCCTCCCACACAGCCAGAGCGGCCAGAGGTTCTACCACCACGGCAAGTAGCCCGTCTTCATCGCCCCCGAGCTTCACTCGCCGTTCCCGGAGAACATTTTTGGACGAGTTGGTCGACTCCTCCGCAGTGAAAGCCGTTTGGCTGGACTATGCCTTTTTTCATTTCCGTTTTATTTCATGTACATTTACGTTTCTTTTTGGCATTGTTTGATTGATTCTTGGTTCTCATACATGTGTTTTTTCATAAACATCTAACTTTGATTTTTAAATGAATTGAATTCAAGTTCATTTTTAGAAATGGATGATTATTTGTGGAGAAGTAAAAAAGGAGAAGTTCCAGGTGCGAATACAAGGTGCCCACCTTTTTTGCTTTTGAACTCATTCAAGCTATTCCCTGAGGACGAACATGTTGTACTTTTTAACTTTAATAAGTCCTAAACTAAAAACGACATTATCTTTCACCTTTGTCTACAGATTGTTATTTTACTTCCACTGTATAGCTGTTCTGGAGGACAACGTGCACTAAAATGTCAATCATTTGTATAAAGCAAACAGCATGAACCAGAAATGATTCTTTGTTTATTGACATCCATAGTTACAACACCCTCCAAGGGTTCAGAGTCTCTGCAAGAAAACAATTAAAATGGAGGAAAATTATTCAACAATACTTAGCTGCTGAATTTACACTTTGTAGATTAAGTCTACATGTTTCCCATAAAATAACACGCACACTGATGAACACTGTTTTACCACGTACGAAATTAAGAGGACCATTTCTTTTTTTGTTTCTCCCTTCTGTTCTTTAACCTCTTATGTTGCTAAATAAAAGCAAATGCCAAGCTCCACACTTTGTGCCGTCTTTATTGTTTTACATCACTCACAGTTGAGATTTGCTGACACAAAGAGAGGATCATGTTCAGTCCGTCTTTCGTCTTCAAAATAAAAATGATTGAACCTGGTACTCAAACTGGAACAAGCCTCGACACAACAGAAAAGGGCATTTTCTGGAAGTCGACAGCTTTACATACACTATACTACAATATTTAGATTAACACGGATTAAACATCCACACAAATGTCATATTTTCTTTGACTTTACACTGTAGAAACTGATGTTTAGGATCGATGTACAGAATGGATGTATACCGATGTGGCCTCAGCAGAATAACATGGACGTTGAGTTGTTACCAAATCAATCATGGGGGCGCGGAAGAAGTGACCCTTTTATTCAATGCTTAGGACCGGGAAGAGCTAAATAAAGCAACAGAAACACGGCACCTGCTCGCCTTAAAGGACAAAATCACTCATGGTTTCCTAAATTACAACATCTTTTAAAGCACCAAACCAAAAAAGCAGCCTGTAGCATAAACATTTACCAGTCAAAATACCACCTGTTGCCGTGTTCTATTTTTTATTATTATTTTATTCCCACTCCATTATTCCTCTAATAACTTGTATAAATCGTTAAAACTACAACAATATGCTACAATGTGCGCATATTCTTAGCATAATAATGTATCACAGTCCCAGGGAGCTAATTGCTATACTTTGAATCATCTATGTCAGCGGTTCCCAAACTCAAGAATGCCACGGCCCAATTTGAAATCTGAAAATCTTTTGCGGCCCACCCAAACCTTTAATCACAACTCCAACCTTTGATCAAAACATAAACTAGAGATGATTAAATGACCTTAACAATTTAACCGATTAAAAATGTATTAACTGACAATGTATGTTTTGTATACCATTTTCTCCGGAGCTCATATATATTTACTTTAATACTACAAGAGGGCGCTCAATGTGCCGCTGGAATTGTTCAAATATTACTTAAACTGAGAAAAAGATGTGCGTTTTGTATCTTATCAATTATCAATCGTTAAAAAAATATAGACATTTGCAACCCTAATGTTACGACCAGGTCTTAGACGCAAAGGATAGGGATCAAAAATAGGTCAGATAAAAGAATAACACGTCATTTAAATTATAAATATTTTTATATTAATTTCAAACTTTTCAAAATTGAAAATAATTTTTTTAATTATTTATTTACTGTAAATGACCTCTCGCGGCCCACCTGCAGTACCTTCGCGGCCCACACTTTGGGAATCGCTGATCTATGTTGACTAGGACCCCGCAGGAGGACGCTCATCCAGCGGGGGGCAGTAATGCGACTCCGAGGACGCCGACTGCCGCCCGACCTCCACCGAGAAGAAGAAGGAGAAGATGAAAAGTTTCGCCCACAGCAGGTGGGGGAGCAAAAAAAAAAAAAGAGTGAAAGTGAAGCAATTCCGACAGCGAGCATGACGGACGCCGAGGCGCAGAGCGCCCCAGCAGCGGCCCCCCGGGAGGAGGAGCAGGAGGAGGAGAAGCCGGAGAGGAAAGTCATAGGTGGGTGTAGCTGTAATTAAATATTTAGATATATTTTTTGTAAAAACGCTTTGGTGTGGTTCGTTTTTCTTTCGTTTGGGTTTTATTCGTATGAAACCCCTAATGTGAAACCAAATATTAACATTTTTTAGCAGCAGAAATGTTTTATTTAAAAATTTCCACTTAAATAGGTCGGCGGAATATTTCGTCACATGAATTTAGCAGCTTCCCATTTTCCATTCGGCGCTTTAAAATCCAAAATAATCCGCATTATTTGGGTCCAAAGGCCTTTTTTAAACGGTGTGAACACGTGACTTGGCTAGGTGTGCGCGGGGTCACGCAGGTGCGAGTCGTTTCACTCACGCCACCAATTAAGCTCGTCTTATCTGGGCACGAGGAGCTTTGGTTTCTGGGTCCAGGTGAGCGGCACCCCTGTCCTCGCACGGAGCCGGTCTCAAAGTCTTCTGGTCAATGATTGACACGCCGGGTAGATGTTTCTGGTTGGAGGCGGGGCTTCTGTTGATGTAAGCATGATCAGTTTATGATGTGCAATCATGTGCTGCTGTTATTTGTTTTATTTTTATGTTTTTAGCCACCTTGGTCCAAGGCACAGTGAAGTGGTTCAATGTGCGTAATGGATATGGCTTCATAAACAGGTACCTTCCTCTACTGAACTTTTAAACTTGATTTAGAATTTACAGTTGACTTTTCCCATGAGCCATGTTTTGCTAAGTGAGTTTTATTCTTCTCAGAAATGATACCAAAGAAGACGTGTTTGTTCATCAGGTGAGGCAATGGGTTTTCTTTAGTCTTTTGGGACTTTATGTGGAACCATCCTCAGATGTTAAATCTGTCTCCTCAGACCGCAATCAAAAAGAACAATCCGAGGAAGTTCCTTCGCAGCGTTGGCGACGGGGAGGTGGTAGAGTTCGATGTGATTGAAGCCGCCAAGGTGAGAATCCACGGAATCCATTTAGTTGATTGCCGTTAACGTTTTAGTTTTTTTTTTTTTTTTTTACCTCTCACTGCCCCCCTCCTCTCTCTGGTGTCCCACAGGGCTCCGAAGCAGCCAACGTAACTGGTCCGGGCGGCGTTCCGGTCAAAGGCAGCCGCTACGCGCCCAACAAACGCCGCTTCCGTCGGCGATTTTTCCCGCGCAGCCCAAGGCCCGGCGAGGAGGGCAAGCCGGCCGACGGCCAGTCGTCCGCGGCTGAGGGCGAGGGATCGGGGGAGAACGACGCCGTGAGACCTCAGCAGCAGCAACCGCAGCGCCGCCGGAGGCCCCGGAGACCACGGCAGGACGCACAAGATGTAAGCCGAGGGATTGGTGGTTTTAAAGCCAGCTCTTAAATATTTAGAAATTTGCAAGTCTAAAGTTTTTGTTTGCTTGCTACGTCAGGGGGAGGCCGGAGAGCCGAATGACGGCGCGGCGGAGGGCGACCAGACGCAGCGACCGCCGCAGCACAGGTTCTGGCGGCCGTACCGCAGGTGAGGACCAGGCAACGCCGGCGTTTTTTTTTTTTTTTTTTTTTTTTTCCTTCTGCATGGCAGACCAGCAAAGCTCACTGGTTATTTTATTTTTTTGTGTCCTGGGATTCAGACCTTTCCGTCCGCGCCCGCCTCCCGATCCGGCTGCGGACGGCCTGCAGCCTGCAGGAGGCCCGCAAGCGGCCAACAGCGAGCAGGCCCCCGCTGCCGCCCATCAGGATGCCGACAGCAAGCAGCAGCAGACAACGACGACGACCGGCGGCGGCGAGCGGGCCGTTCCGGAAGAGGTCCAGGAGCAAGGGGATGTGAGGCAGTCGGAGGCCTCCGAGGGCCCCCAGACCAACGGGGAAGCACCAGAGGGCCAGAAACAACAGCGCCGCCAGTCCAGACGGCGCAGGCAAAGGAACTCTGAGTCCTCAACATCAAAAGTACGTGAGATCGTCGTTGCTGGTTCAGGTTACAGGTCCCCTGTGTGTGTGATTCAGAATCTGGATGTGGATCACATTTTGTAAGGGAGTCTTTTGGGGTCTTTGTCTTTGACACAATGGTTTTACTTTCCCGCTTTGCAGAACGATGCAGAGAAGTCTGCATCAGAGCCTGGTACCCCCCCTCAGAGCTCCAAACCAGGCGACCTTAATTCCACATCAAAATCTCCAAAGGGCTCTCCCAAAACCTCCCCCGAAACACAGAAAACCCCTGAGGTACGTAGCCAAACTTTATTTTTATTTTTTTTAGTTGACTGCACAACAATTTAAACTGCCTCCTTCCCCACAGCAGCCCGCTGACACGACAGTCGCAGCACCAACGGAGTGACTCCGGCGAGAGGACAGTCTCGTGACCCTTGGTGAGAGGGGGGTGGGGGGGTGCCAGGGTGTTTGGTTGCACTTCTTGTGACACTGACTTTCATCATTAACAAGCTGTTTCCATTCCTGTAAATGTATTGAGGGGCATTAAAGGAATGGCGAGCTCACTGTTCCTCCTGTGTTTTTAAATTTTGATTTGCCTTTTTTTTTTCCTAGTTTCGAGGGTTGGAGGACTGGACCCGTTTCAGAAGGCATGCACTGCTCTCCCCTCTGCACTTCTCCGGCCCCCTCCCAGTCTCTCCCCTCTGGCCTCCTCCCCTCTAGACTCGGACAGTCGGAGAGGGCGGAGTAAGGGAAGAAGGGGGATGCATGTGGCCGCATATTTAGAAATTGAAAGTACATCTTTAAAAAGACAAAAGGGACAGAATGGACAATCTGCTTGGCAGCCGGGTCATTCCAGCCCCCCTTTGAAACAATATTTTCTTTAATATCCTGGATGGGACACATCAAGTAATTTATAGAGGAACCAGCCTTGATTTTTATTTAACTTTTTAAAATTTGGTTGAAGGGGGGGAACCAAGCAGGTGTGAGGTTGGTGGTGCATTATGGGAGTCAGTTTAGTTCTTTTACCACCTCAATCGATTCTTGAGACGTACTACTCCCTTCATCTCCTCAGTTGAGGAATGTTTGAAAAGAAACTTTATTTTTCTGTTTTAATGATTTGTTTTTTTTGTTTTTTCTTCCGAGGGGATTATGTGCAATGTCGGTAGTAAAAAGGCAAATGAATAAATCCTGTTTGCAAATCTCCGGATAAAGTCCTTTTTTTGCTTATTTTGCGAAATGCAGATTAGAACAGGCATGAAAATCACTCACCTTTTGTCGGAATTTGCAGTTTTGAAACCAAAATAGGTGACCTACGTGAATCGTGTAGATACGATGAGGGGTTTTTTGGGGGGGGGTGGGTGGTATTTAGTGAATTGCGAACAGGGTGAGGGACTGTTAATAATAATTTTAATATTTTCTGGTATAAGCTAAGTTACCCAGGAGCTTTGTTGACATAGACTTAGCTAGCATCAACTTAGCTAACGTTAGCTACAGCTTGATGAATTGAGTCGTTAAACACAGCAGGAGGGAACGCGGCGTTGGCCAGCTAGCTAAAGCTCCGGTGGAAAATGATTAGCTAACGCGACCGTTTTTGAGGAGGTAGATTTTGAGGTGAGGAGACTGACGAGGCAGAAGGTAAAGTGTTCTATCAATAAGCAGATCTGCAACCCGTTACGCATTCTGACTTACAAAGTACGCTGGTACGATTTGTCACTCTAAACTACGCAAAAATTTGTCTAAAATTTAGACTTCTCGACCAGCACACATTATATGCAATATAATGCATCACGAGTATTTAATGACTTGTCCCCTATTGTCAATTCCCATCCCCCTCTCGTCGGTACTCAAAGATCCCTGGAACAACCAGTTGAAACCCCTAGAAGGGTAATATCCTCATCTTTTTCACCCTTGACCCAATTTCATGCCTGTTAGATGTTGCTTTTGGCTGCTTTAGATTTCTTAAATTTTATTATTAAACCATAAACTCACTTTCCAGAACTAGGTATACATAACTGAGTCCTCCTCAGGTGTTTACAGTAACATTAATATACAGTATTTGCCTCATTTTAGTCCCAACATGACCACAGAATCTTAATTCACAAATTACAGATACACTCTGAAAAACCTCAATACAAATCTCCAGAAGGTAGTGATACACCCCGATAAAGGATATACGGCAATCTGCACACACGCCACAGAAGAGAAACGTATGATGCGGTGTGATTTAGAAAAAGTAACCGTCGTACTGTTCCTGGCTACCTGCTACGCTTAGAACCTCGTACCTGAATATCAAAAAATAAACGTGTGTGTACAAAGTAGCTTTTCAGGAGGTTGAGCTGTTTCTCATGACCAGAAATGTGCGTTGTGATGGCACTTTGCCTAAAGATCAGAACGAACTACAAGCCCAGTTAGCCGATGAAGACTTAAATGTTTCTACACATCCCAATAGCTGACTTGATGCCAAAATTGTACTTGTTTGATACCTACATTTGATATACGTGATTAAAAGAAGCAATGTTCCTTCAAACCCACCAGTCCTGTTCCTATACTTTAATGCAAGTATACGTGACTATGGCTGTGTGTTTGTGTGTGTGGGGAGGGGTCATACATCCAAACTGAAAACTTTGGATGTCATCATAAAGTGCAGTCTCTCCACCTCCGTCGGTCGGTGTTGCCATCGGGAATAAAGTCGTACCACAGGGGCAGCCGATGCCTCAACAGACCCTCGTATTCTGTTCCTCAAATACAGTAGTCAACTATGAATCCAAAGGTTTAAGCCTCCATCGAGGCTCAATTCGCAGTGGTACCTGAAAAGGACAATTCCAAAACACCCCAAATTGTCACACTGCTATCACTGCTTTGGCACCGCAATCTATATGAATTAAACAGTCGACCTCAACGTACAATACAACGTGTCAAAGTAAAAGTTTGGAGTCAGGGCCCCAAAAAGTTCATTCCAAGCTCTACTCGGTCCCTTCTCCCTTTCAGGCAGGAGCTTTTTCAGTTGATGCTTTCCTCCCCCAAAAAGTCCAGCTCGGTGCTGGCCTTGTCCAGATCCAGATCCATGTCCATCATCCCTCCTACAGAGTCCTGGTGGAAGTTCGCCGCGATCTGGTCGAAGGTTTTCCCCCGCGTCTCCGGCACCCGGAAGAACGTAAAGATGAGGAAGAAGAGCAGCAGTGCCGCGAAGATCAGGAAGACGTAGGGCCCGCATAGCTCCTGGAGAAGGATGGGGTTACATCCAGGTTTTTAAAAAACAAATGCCTCCATGGGCATTTGCTTGGGACACCCGCAACATCTACTCCAGGTAACAAATACTCACGGCAACGTATTGGAAGCACATGCCGATGATGAAGTTGGCGGTCCAGTTGGAGAAGCCGGCCACGGCCATGGCCGCCGGCCTCGGACCCTGAGAGAACAGCTCGGCCACGAAGAACCAGGGGATGGGGCCGGGGCCGATCTCGAAGAACGCCACGAAGCCGAAGATGGCCAGCATGCTGATGTAGCTCATCCACGGAACGCTGTCCTGTCGGGTGAGGAGGAGGAGGAGGAGGAGGAGGAGGGGATAAAGACGGCGTCAGGCGAATCGCGGAGGAAGCGGGCGTGACGTTACCGGGGCACTTTAAAAGGTGGACTGACCAACAAAGCGAGAGCCGAGGTCATGACGACGGCGCAGGCGCACATTCCCCCGAGTCCCACCATGTGGAGCGTCCGTCGACCCATCCTCTCTATCAGGAAGAGCTGTGGGCAACGAGGAAACGCCGTGTTCTACTTTAGTCCATAAAGACGACGCCGATGTGTCTGAGCAAAGGCGTTAGGTGCGTTCTTACCGAGACCACGGTGAAGGCACAGTTAACCACGCCTGCTCCTATGGTGGCGTAGACCGGACTCTGGACTCCCGCCTTCATGAAGATACTGGTGGAGTAGTAGAAGATCTGAACACAGGGGAGCACAGATTTACGAATCCGCCCGTTACACTGCACGGATTCACTTTTCTTTTTGGGACTTTATGACTCACTGCGTTGACCCCGGACAGCTGCTGAGAGAGCTGCAGCAGGATGGAGATGATGATGGGCTGACGATAGAGCGGAGAGCGGAAGAGCTCCAGGATGGAAACCTTCCTCTCCATGTCCATCTTCCTCTTCTCCTCCTTCATCTCCGCCAGCATGACGCTCACGTCCTGACGGCCCGTCAACCTCCTCAGGCCTGCGTTGAAGGAGTGAGAGGTGCGTACGTTTAATTAGAACATTCAATGTCACATAAGCTGACCCCAGAGTACTTATTCCAGATACTGAGGTGTAAGTCATCAGCTTCAGGGTTAAACCATCCTTGTTCAGCCCAAAATAAGGATTTTGTGATGCCACCCCAAGAAAATCCTTGGGGTTAGGATTGATCGCGCCCTTTAAACAGATAAAAAGTCCTGAAAGCGACGGCGTCCTAAAAGCCGCGTGGAGCTCTCTCCAGCCCCGCTCACCTCTCTTGGCCTGGTGCTCCTGGCAGCGGATGATGTAGAGGAAGCGAGGGCTCTCGGGGCAGAAAGGCAGAAGCGCCATCTGAAGTACGGCCGGCACAATCGCCAAACCCAGCAGGATTGGCCACAACTCCTCAACGCCAAGCAACGACTCCAGGCCGAGGATCTGCGCGGAAGGAGGGGGGGGTCAAGTGTGACGGTCGTAAAACGCAAACAAGAGAGAGGCTGTTACGAAATATCCACGGAAACATCTCGGCAACGTCGTTGCGTCAAAACACGCCGCACACGCACCTGTGCGATGAGGATGCCAGTGACTATGGCCAGCTGATGCAGCGTGCCCAGGGCCCCTCGCAGGCTTGTCGGAGCAATCTCGCCCACATACATCGGCGTCAAGCCCGATGCCAATCCTGCAGAGGTGAAAAGGTGTCAGAATCATTCAGACAGGTGCAGGGGCCCCCCAGCCAGAGCCACCGATTCCGAAACACGTGTGTTTTTAAGTCGATTCGTATCTTTTTTTGATCAGCGTCTTGTGTATTCTTTCTTGGTCGTTTTTGCATTTGTTGGTTTGTTTTTGTCTCCTTGTCGTCGTATGAATGTGAATTCCCTGCTATAAGACAGACATAAAACCCTGAGAAAGGACAGAATACAGCTCACCGCAGTAGGCACCAATGATAAAGCGTCCAAGGATCATCATTTCAAAGGAGCGGCAGAGCTTGGACAACCCCATCAGACTTCCACCAATGAAGGCAAACATGTTGTTTATGAGCATGGCTTTCCTCCTGGAAAACCCAAAACACAGACAAGGGGCTTTGCACTAATTCAGCAGACTTTACATCTTAATTTGACATCAGAGAGTCTCAGCAAAGGCTGATACACTTGGAACTAAAGTCTTAACTTCAGATTATATTCCCCAAAAGGGACACTCTTGAGCACGAAATGATGGCACATCACACGGTGAATTTCTCTACAGACTGTGTGTGCTGTTTGATGCACACGTTTACGCAGTGCGATTGTGTCGCGCGAGGAAGGCAGACCCCTTAAACCCTGCAGAGGGCAGTGTCTTACAAAAACAGTTAGCGGCTCAATCTATGGCCTAAATGTGTGGTTATTCTTAAATAATATCAGAAATATGAAATGTGACACATTTACCTTCGGCACCCTTTGCATTGTAACAGTTAATGGAAAGCTATTTTAGACCAGGTTCATCATAAGTAATGGGTTTAAATTCCATGTAGGTTTTACGAGTAAATGACTTTCTTAATATACAGACTAGAGGATACTAACAGAAATCTGTCAGCTTCCTCCCCCACCTTCTATTTGTGTACTAGACTGAAGTTTGACCTCAGAGGTCACAGCCCCTCCCTCCCCCCTCGTAGGAAACAGCGTTCCCGTGCGTCCGGCCCGCGTATACCTGCCCAGCCACTCGGACACGAAGCCCACGCAGGAGGAGGACAGCATGCCCCCGATGGAGAAGATGGCCACAGACAGCGACCAGAGGGAGGTGAGCGTCCCGGCGGGGATGGGCTCGCCGTACCGGTGCAACCACGTGGCATTGTACTCCTGCTCGATGATCTGCACAGGAGAAAGCATGAGACGGGTCCGGCGACATATTCTAACAACACGGGAGGAAGTTCTGAGTTTGTGGCACCGGAGATTTGTTCGCTCGCGAGTGTTACGTAGGCTTTGGCATTGCTGCGTTTCAGTACGCAGACGAAGCTTCAACAAACTTCTCTGTGCTCTCCTGTCGGCCCTCTTAAATGTCGAGTGTCAAGTTTATTGTCTAAACACCATCTAAACAGCGCTTGAGGCCGATGTTGTGGCATCAACAAGCTCGCGGTCGTGTCAGGAAAATATGAGAAACAACGTCTGGTTCGGCGTCACGGCGTTCTTCTTTTAACACGCCTCCATTCTTAAATGCGGCTTGCATTGCATTTTTACCTTCTGGGGCGCATTGATGACTCCGATATTGTATCCAAACTCTAGAGATCCCAGCACAGCAGTGAAGACAGAGAGCACAAAGGTTCCAGTCAGTGTCTGGAGTACAAACACACACAAAGAAACACATGGAGGTGAAAAAAACCCAACAACTTTTCTTCGGAGCGGTCGGCGTTAAGATAATAATGGCAAATATAAGAGCGCATAAGAGCTGAAGCGGTGCTCCCTGCAACTATATGTAGCAGTGATCCTGAGGAAATCGCCTCGGCCCTTCATCTTCCCGGCACTTTCCCATCAGGGTACAGGCACCTGTCTCCATGGTGACCGACGGGGGATTAGTTGACTTTTAGAAGCTTCCTGGTTAAGACGTATTCGACAGAAACACGCTGGATGCTCACACGAGAGCTGCTGCGAAACCACACACCTGTCGCGGCTTCCTGAGAAGTTGACATTGTGGGGATGCGGGGCCTCCTGACGTCGACGCGATGTGACTTTAAACCCGAATTTGGGCAGAACATGACTACGACTATTTATTTATAAATCATTTGGCAAAGTTTGCGTTTGTTTCTAGTCGGTGAGCGTTGGCCTGTGACTCGACCTCGCTCTGTTGAGTCTCCAGATAAGTGCTGCTTGGCATTCACAAACCAAAACAAAAGGCAGTGCGTGCTTGTGTGTGTGCACGTGTCCTTGCGACAGCAAAGGGGGGGTTGGGAGGGGGATCAGAAGCAGTCAGGTATGCTTTATTACACTGCATGCATTTCTTTAAAACTGCCTGGAACATTCTCAGTAAGCCGTTTACTTTTCCCTCACTATTTAGAAATCGGACTCCTCGGAACTCAAACTCCGGCAGTCACAGATGTTTATGATGAAGCAGCTCCAGGTGTTTTTTTTTCTTCTTCATGGCATTACAGATTACAGTCAACCTTCTGTTGTTGTCAAGAGAGAACTCGAGCTCTCCAGAATCACAGGTTTAAAACTTTTTTTTAAACTGGTGCACGCTTGAACAAGAAACCAGGGGTCTCACAGCACAGCCACTGCTGGTGGGGGTGTTGAAAAAGGAGCGAGCCCAACGAGGTGGCCTACAACTAATTCACGGGACTCATTTCTGACCTGCAAACTCCGAGATCTTGCTGGTCAAGGTCACTGCTCGGGACTAAACAAGGGCCACGCTCATTCAGATCAGGGCTCCTGTTGATTCTTTAGCACTTACAGTAACAACGTTCATTGGTGATAATACAATCAGTTGTAAATTATTTTCCTCACTGTGTTTACTTTTTCTCTGACCAATAAAACAATTGTTATATGTGTATTACGACTTGTATGCCGTAGACAGAGCCGTGCGTAAAACCTCTCCTCATTCAAATACGCACGCAACAGCGAAATGCGCACAGCTTTTCCTCGCCTTTTTGATTAAGCAACACGCCCTGCTACATTTGAAATAGAGAAAACTAAAATGAAATCGGAATAAATACCTCCCCTCCGAGTTGCTGAAACCCGGCCGGCATGACTTTTGGCAACTCCAGGCGCTCGGTAACGGTTGACGACAGATGCGTCTGGAGCCAAAAGGAGACACGTGAGACTCTCCGAAAAGGACAACAAGCCCCGATTTAGACCTCGGGCACTTTAACCACAGCAAAAATGAGACCAAAATGTAAAATCCCGAAGAGGAGCCCAAAGGGAGCAGTCTGCGCTGCAAGGTGTCCTCTCTTCTTTCAACTTTGCGTCCGTCCAGCTGGCAACGGAGTGACAGGCGCACACCCACATGCGCTCCTGCGCTCGTATTGAGAGGGTGAGGGGTTTGGGGGGGGGGGTGGAGGCAGGGAAGGAGGGGAGGGGAGGTGGGGGCAGTGGGCTGATCTTAAGGTCCTCTGACAGAGGTCGAGACGCAAGCAGGAAGCTTTTCTGACCTTAAAGGCGATTGGCCGAAGGGTGTGGCAGAACAGTATTACAGAGGAGGAGGTCTGGTTTGCATTATGCCAAGAGCTGACAAAAGAGAGAGAGAGCTGTGATTACATTGCTAAATTCCTGTTAAAATCAACAATCATATCTCTGGTATCATAAGCCAGAGATTTGCTGAGGGCCAAATTTGGTATCGCGTCTCCCTGTTTGTATTCCTGGTTACATAAAGCTGGCCGGCCTTTTTTTAACATAATAATATGCTCTGCGGTGTTAAAATAAACATAAAGAGAATGCAAAACCAAGTGGTGCATCATACTTTGTTCATAAGGTTGCAACGGATGAGGCTTTTTGTACCCACTGATGTGTTAAGCATCATCTACCAACGTTAAAATAATGCAGCGTCCGGGGGGGGGGGGGGAACCTCAGAGGAACCCGAGTCGGAGTCAAACACGCCGCTGTGACTCGACATTTCTCATGCACAGCAGAGAGGGGCTCGTCTTTGACGCCCTGGCTGCCATTGTCTGTCTTCCCCAGAGCCACCAATCCGTTTCTATTTAAGATCACATGCCAATGGGGTCACACACCACAGGCGCCCCCCCCTCCCCCCGTTCCACTGAACCTCCCCCCGCACAACAAAGCTCAAGCTTTCTCTCACAGGCAACAGGTGGACCCTAAATTTGGGCTGCGCCTCCAGAGTCAACTGTGCAGTTGTGCTTAGGGCCGGTTTGTGGATGGGGGGGTGTCGGAGGTTTGTGTTGTGAGAGGGCCGCATTGGGCGCTCACGGTGGAGAAATATTGTCTCCAAATCTCTCAATCAAAGGATTCAGGCCCAACCCCTTTGCGGACACACCTCCACGTCGCGCCACTCTTTCCTCGGCCTTTGCCGCCTTTGCCTTTTCCTGCCCTCATACGAGCAACGAGAGGGGGAACCCGACACCCTCCCGTGTGGAGCCAGGGGCCCCAAGCACAGTCATGTGTCTGTGTGTGACTCTGACTAAATGTAGAGTAACTTTACACCGTCAGAAGAGTGGCGTAGCGCCTACCCAACATACTTTACGAGTTCATTTGCGCCATCAGGGGGCGGACAGATGATAGCTTTCCAAAAAGTATTACATGACTTCATACAGAGGGAGCCAAGAACAATGATGGAACTAGAAGTACTGACTGAGAAAACGGCACGAATAACTGTGAAACCTCACACTCTGCAGTATTGTTTTTCACCCAAAAGCACACGTTCAGCACTATTTCAAAATGCAAAAAGTCAACTAAGTTGTCCGCCAAAACTGTTCATTGGCAGCCATTGAGTGTTGTGAAAAAAGTCACACCATAACATGGGCAGAAACACGCACACACATCATGTGCTTGCCTTCTATTACGCGTGTGTGTGTGTGTGTATGTGTGTGTGTGTGTGTGTGTGGTTTCTGGGATCAGCTGGTTGAAAATCATGTTACAGTAAAGTCTCGTGATGGATGGCAGGTGTTGCACGATGTGGTCAACGTCCGTAAGTAACACTCACACCAAATTGCATCTCCGTCATTTGTTGGCAGGAAAAATGAACTGAATGATTATGTTTCAAGACTTCAGAGACAAACATCATTGATGTTTTATCTTACGGGTGCCATGTAATGCATTAAAGAGCTGTACAAAATGACACTCGTGTTCAGATTACCAACCATAATGTCACAAAATGATTTTAAAAAAGAGCAGCCATTGTCTAAAGCTAAAATTCAATTTAAACGATTAATTGTATGGCGATCTCTGCTGTATGTGTGAAGCGGTTCTGGACCGTATCCCTTGGTAACCTCTGGACACGATTCAAAACACACACACACACACACACACACCACACACTCACAGTCATGTGGGTGGTTTTCCTGCCTCACAATGTGAATACCTTGAAGAAATAACAATTTGCTTACAGCATTCGGCTGCCACATTGTGCTAGCCCTTCTTTCTCTCCCCGCCTCGATCCCGTCCTGTCAAATCCCACCATTGTATCCAGGCCCCTTGGAGCGAGTTCAATGCGGACTCGCTGGCACCGTCACATTCACTCAAAGGTCAAACCGCCACCTGGCCGCAGAGTGGCACCGATGACGGCTGTGCACCCAGAGGGGGATAAATGCGCATCAACTTTCAGTCCTCTTTTAGGATGTGGCCGGTTTCAGGACGAGACGTAAGCAGGTCAGCGTGACCGCAGCCGCAAACGCCCGAATGAGTTTCTGTGCAGCTCTGGAAACCAGTGGTGGGGAAACTTATCTATGCAGATGATGGGCCTTTGAAGCATGAGGAAAGACCACGCCTTCCAGCACGTCAAAGCGGATTACCCAATTATTGATAATTATTGATTGTTTTAATCAAAGTGTGACAAAGTGATCCACTTGTTTTAGCACCAAGTGAACTCCAGGGATGTTGCTTTAAAGAGAAGAAAGTGTCTTGTGTCACCACTCACAGGTTTAGATAAAAGCAGCTAAAACTGCAAGGTGCTAGAAGTAATTACTTGGTTATTGTGTAGTTTGGGCCAAAGACAACCAAAGGATTACAATAGTAACAATGAAGTTATTATAGTTTTTAAATTGGGAATTTCCACAATGGTTATATCAAAATCCTGTATTTACAAATTATCACTTGATTTTCACTTGGTCAGCAACCATTGGTGTGAACGAAGCAATCGTTTTGGTTTTTAGAAAACCAAGTGGCACCCACTAAATATGTTACGATAAATTGCGGCGTTACGTTTTTCATTTCCATACCTCATGACGTCTCTTGGCTGCGTTTAAACTCAAAAAAAGATTGTCGTTGTTTTGATGCACAACATGTGCGTTAATATTGGAGAGAAAGGGGAAATAAAGAAGATTCAAACTGCGTCAACGTGTAGTTTGGGTGAGATGTAGACAGTCACAATACCGATTCAGATACAAAACCATGTCGTTGCAGCTATCCCTTTGATTTAAAACATTACTTTTGAAAATTGTAATGTTTCCGAGAAACATGAACGCAACTAGCGTTTCCGCGATGTTGAATTGAATGACGTTGGAGGCCAGGACGCTCTGTGATTGGTCAATGGCCAGATTTAAACCCTCCCCTTGCTCTTTGTGGGATTCCCCGACAACAACGTGCTCCGCTAAAACTCAAAATATTTTGGACTTTTATCTGCTATTTCAGTTCGCCTCCTCTACACCCACCTCTGACACATCTCTCTCGGACAGCGCTAGCGGTACGTAGCAGGTACCCGTGTAGTCGCACTCATCTTATTCTTTACAAAAAACACCCGCAAGCCACTTCATTTGTCCGATGAAAAAAGTTTTACGACAGTTTAGCTAGCGGCCGTCCGTCGAATTCCAAAACGTAGTGCTAACGTAATTAGCAACGTAGGCTAACGCTAAGCTCGCTAGCAAGCGGACAGCTATGGGAGTGATGTTTATTTTGCGAGCCCCGTTGTGCAGTCGACGTGATTTGCTTTTCCAGCTCATTTAGGCATTTAAGTCATTGACGTTTATTACTCCGAGTGACTTTGTAACGTCAATTGCCAACTCATTGACCCCGGTGTGTGGGCCTCCTGCCTAAAGATAACGTTAGCCGTCGTTAGCCGCCGCGACGGTAACGTTGTACCGTGTTTGTTTGTTCTGAGCGGCGCTGATTTTAGAGCCAGTTCTCGTCTCAGAATGTGCTAAAGAATCTGTGCTATCCGTTTGTACTGATTTTGATGTATTAAACTGCTGATCGACACCAACGTCAGAGAGCCGCTAGCAGACCACAAGGCCCAACTTTCATCTTTTTAATTGAGGATTTCCTCTTTTGGAAGTATACAGCATTGCATCATATTATTTTTATTTACAAGACTGAACGTCAACGTGCGAACTGACAGAACCGGCGAAGGCAGATGACAACAACTTCCAGTAAAACAGGCCCTGTCTTCTTCTCCAAAGTGGGGATTTTTGTAAATTATTTAGTTCTAGATCTAACATTTGTGAATGTTTATCAGTCTAAATACAAGGGCCCTTGGCAGCTAAACGGGAAACTTGTTAAATGGAGAGTTTGATTGGTCCGATTCTCGCTTCCTTTGCTACTGTAATTTGCCTTTTCCTAATGGTCTCTCAGCAGGGAGGCCAAACGATGATGGAAGGCACCGGCTTTGAGGGATTAGCCTTGGGCCAGGACCTGCCTGACAGCCAGGACTCCTTCGCAGAGCTGTGGGGAAATGTGTGAGTTGTGTTCTTTTTTTATCTTACTATTTCATCTTGTGTCAATTTACCACCAAATAAAAAGAGTAAACTAGTTTTGTCTTTAGCAGTGTTTCCCCCCCGCTCCTCAACCTTCCCTTGGCTCATCATAACGTGTGGCAAGATGGGAACATGGAGGCGCTGGTAAGCGTCACCAGCTCGCGCCTCTTAAAAAAAATAGAAGATACCTGTCGCGGAAAACTTCACGAATTAACATAGATATTTTTTTTTATGCAGACTGACTGAATCTTTTTCCCCACTGGTACAACAGCTGCCGGAGGGTTTCGATGAGAAGCTATTCGAGTTCCCCCCCGAGGTGTCCACTGCGGACGGTGTGACTCCCCCCGCCTCCACCGTGCCGGTGACCAGCGACCACCCGGGCGAGTTCGGATTCCAGCTGCGCTTTCAGAAGTCCGGCACAGCCAAGTCGGTCACTTCTACTGTAAGTAAACCTCAGCTAAAGAATAATACTTGTTAAATATTGGACCATCTGATTACATGTATTTCAAACAGACTAGTATCTATTGCAGTTGATTTCGTGTGTGTGTGTGTGTGTGTGTGTGTGTGTGTGTGTGCCAGATAACATGTCTCAAATCTATTTACAATTGTTTCAATAGTTACCACCAACTTCCACAACAGACACCTGTGTTTAGTGCAAATGAAATATCCAGTCCAACAGGACTCGGAAATAATTATTCTGCAACCGAACAGGGCAAGTATCAGCGGTTTGAGCCACTTGAAAGAGACAAAAGATTTTCTACAGCTCCTCGGTGATAGCGTTTACTAAACTGTCCATACGTGGTTAAAGGAATGTTTCATAAACTCTTCTCTTGTGTATCGATTTAACTCCCATCAAATCCAAATGAAATACAAAGAAATTTCAAACTCCAGAGTTCTGTAAGTTGAAAGGATTCACTTACAGTTGACTCACTCACCCGTCTCTCTAAGGCTTTATCAAATACAAAAAAATGTCAAACACAGAAACCATTTTGATTAAACCGCGTTAATATCTTACCTCAAAATAAGTTTAAAATCCGTTCTTTTTTTTTTTTTACACGTCATCGTGGCATTCATACGGCATCTCATTCATTCTGACTATTAGCCCGATTGTAGACCCGGTTCCCGCATTCGAAGAGCCAATGGTGGTTCAGTCTGAGCGGTGACTCACGCTGCGGTTGGCTGGGTTGGTTGAGGTTCGGGTGATCCGCCCCGAATCTCCCGCCCCCTGCTGCTTGTGCCCCGGTCTGTGTGAGAGTTGCTATCTGGTTTTAAAGCCCAGCTCTGACATGACGGGACATGTTCCTGCGTTGTCTTCCTCCAGCGCGCAACGTGTTAAAATGGCCAAAAGCCAGATAAAAGGTATAATAGACATTTTGATAATGTCTGCTTTGTCATTTTATCTACTCTATTCTTAAGTTTCAGATGTACTTTTATAACAGTATTGGATATTTAAACGTTATAGTAGTGTGCTTTAGTAGTTTTTTTGGAAGTGCTTGGCATTGGAGTCGTCACGTACATCCTCAGTGACAATAACACTTTAATAACACGTTTCTCTCTGTGCTTTCTCTCAGTATTCTGAGATCCTCAATAAGCTGTACTGCCAGCTGGCGAAAACCAGCCTCATTGAAGTGCTGGTAACCAAGGAGCTTCCTACGGGGGCTCTCCTGAGGGCCACGGCCGTGTACAAGAAGTCGGATCATGTGGCCGAAGTGGTCCGCAGATGTCCGCATCATCAGAAGGAGGACGGTATGGAAATCACTTTTGGTGACACGTTGCTTTATATATAGTGCGGAAGGATGTTTGTCTTTTCTACAATTGTGAGCGTTTAACATCTGAGCGGACTGACTTTTTTTTTTTTTTTTTTCCTATTCAGCTGCAGACCACAGCAGCCATCTGATAAGGGTGGAGGGCAGCCAGAGGGCTCAATATTTTGAGGATCCCAACACTAAGAGGCAGAGTGTGACTGTCCCTTACGAGCTCCCACAGGTGCGACCGCCCCGCTCGATTTGTCCGAGGGGGAGCTTGTCTTCTATAGCAGTTATTTTTACATTCCTAATATGTGAACCTCAAATGTTTTCTACGTGAGTATACGATCCAACAACAGTCTTTCACATTCTGGCCTTAAAAGTCAATGTACACAGATGTGTTTCACAAAAAAAAAGGCTGCATTTTTGTCTCCCTACGGATTCTATTGGGACTCAAATCGAGTAAAGCTGTCAGCTGCCCCCGATTGTACACAACAACGCGAGCTGCCGCTGACGTGGGGCGTTTTCTCTTCCTTTCTCAGTTGGGCACCGAGATGACAACGATCCTGCTGAGCTTCATGTGCAACAGTTCCTGCATGGGGGGCATGAACCGCAGACCCATCCTCACCATCCTGACCCTGGAGACTCCAGAGTAAGCGCTGCTCCTTGTAACAAATGGCAATGTGGCTGTTTTGTAGGGTATACACGAGTTGTCAGCATTGCTTGGTGAACATTTGTGTTTTCTTCTCAGGGGACTGGTTTTGGGCCGGCGGTGCTTTGAGGTGCGTGTCTGTGCGTGTCCAGGCAGGGACCGCAAATCTGAGGAAATCAAATCAAAGACTCAGATCGGCACTAAACAAACAACTAAACGAAGCAAGTTTTTATTGCGTTTCTTGAGGTATCGGTCTCTTGCTTTCCATTTCCTCCTCTTCTAACCTTGACTTTTTGTTTTTAGAGAACCCTGCTCCGACCCCCAACACGTCTGAGAAAAAGGCCAAGTCGGCCTCCAGTGCCGAGGAGGAGGACAAGGATGTGTTTGTCCTGCGTGTAAGTCGAGATATCCGCCCTTATAACGCCGGGGAGCTTTACAAAATCCTTCCGTGTTTTTTGATAAATCTGCTTCGATTTCTTCTGCAGGTTCGAGGTCGCGAGCGTTATGAGTGGTTGAAGAAGATCCACGATGGTCTGGAGCTGCTGGACAGAGAAAGGTAAGAACCGCATCCTGCCTGAATATGTCTCCGCATGGTCGACACGTTGAGGCTGCTACTCTTCCACAGGATAATTCACAAAGTCACACCCTGGATTTTAGCTTCATCTGTACGGTTGTAGAGATTACCTGCCACTAGAGGTCACTGTGCAATGTTTAAATCTGACCCCTGACTGAGGTCATCGTGTCCTTGAAACGGTTTTAAATTGCGCCAAATCTGTTGCATCTTCCTTCCTGACGCCGGGCGGATTTGTCCCGCTCTCTGTCGCAGGCTGTCCAAGCCCACGGTGTCCGTGAAACACGAGGCGGCGGCGCCTTCCGGCGGGAAGAGACTGCTGAGGAGCGACAGCGAATAAGGAGCCGTCTTCAAACAAACGTCCTCGCCTCGCCACCGAGCTCGCAGTCTTCAAATAAACGTCCTCGCCTCGCCGTCGGGTTTATTTCAGGCTTTTGCATTAAACGGGATAATCGGGTTGGGTTGATGGATGTCGGGCTGGCTGGTTCACCCCTTTTACTATTTGTAGCTTTTTGTTTTTTGTACACCAGAGAAAAAAAACTGAATTGGGAATTGAGGAATAGACAGAGATGCATGTAATGTGATTTTATTTTTTAAATTTCCAGACGATGCAATTCTTCCCGTCTACCACTTGAGTTTAATGTGACCAAACACTGTTCATCCATTTAACCACATATTTAAACTGCCAAAACAAGTAAAGAAACCTAGTAGATTTAATGTTTTCTTATTTGTTTAATACTTAGTTTTGTAGGAGATCTTTCTATATTTTTCATTGTCATTTTGTTTTCCATGACTTTTTTTGTACCATTTTTGCATTTTGTTATACAAATCTTTGAGTAAAAAATAAATTCCTAATGTAAACTCTTTGTATTTGTCACTCAATGTTTGTTTTCTGCGTCTTTGCTCGCTCAACCCTTTATTGCACTTCCCTTAATTACACCACACTCACTTTCCATATAAGTACTTTGCATGTTTGGAAGATGCAAACACGGGGGCATATTTTTCTCCCGGTGTTGATCACGTGAAGCTGCATTTATATTTCCTCCTGTTCTTTGTTCTGAGGTATTATTTCCTTCTGACGAGCGAAACGGACTCATCTGCTTCTGATACACCGGTGAGTAGTGAGGTGTTCGTCGTTAGTGTGACACGTTTAAATGGGATTTTGGGTTTGTTTTTAAGTTTTATTTTTTTCACAGCAGCAGTCCTGCATCTGGAATCTACTGGACTCATCATGGGAGAGTTCTGTCTCAAGGAAGGAATGTTCCTTTTTGTTTCCTGTGAGTATTATTATTATTTTTTTTAAAGATGGCAAGTATTGAAGGGAGGCCAATTTACACAGCTGAATGCTGCATGTTTGAGAACACTTATTTTAAAACCAGAATTTGCTTCTCAAAGTGACGCTAAAGTTTAATCAAATTTGCTAAAGTTAAGTTAGAAAAAAAAGATTTTCAGCCTTTTTTTTTTTTTTTTCAATTCATGAGTTTTTTTCAAAATGTAAATTTTCGGGCCTCCGACGCAACCATTGTTTCTGTCCCATTTAAACTGAATAGCTTTTGAATCTTAACTCTGAAGCTGTCCCCTCGAGCTCTTAACGCAACGTCGATCGATGCTCAACACAAACGTACCGTCGGTGTGTTTCAGCTCTGGTGCTGATCTGCGGCGCTGCAGAGCAAGACTACTTCGTTCATGACTCGGGGGGGCGGACGTGGGACGAGGCCAGGAGCTACTGCCAGGTACGCGCAAGCACTCACCTCGACCCTCTAATCCGCAACGCGTCATTTACTTCTACATTACAATGTCTACGTCAGGTCTGTTACAAAGATCTGGCGACGGTGACCCCCGAAAACATCAAAACCATCGCTCAGAACCTCACCGCCGACAGCTGGATCGGCCTACGCAGGAACTTCTCAGACGCCGGCAGCTCCAGCGCGTCCTGGTCCCGCTGGGCCGACGGGGAACGCCTCCTCTTCCAGAACTGGTATCCCGGCTGGCCTGTCTTCCAGAAGAACGTCTGCTACTGTAACTGTCCGACCACCGCGACCACGACGCGCTTCACCCCGTTCACGAGCCTGAACGCGCCGAGCTCGGCCGAATTCCCGAACATGACGAACTCTGCCGAATTCCCGAACGCGACTGGCTCGGCCGAATTCCCGAACGCGACTGGCTCGGCCGAATTCCCGAACGCGACTGGCTCGGCCGAATTCCCGAACGCGTCTGGCTCGGCCGAATTCCCGACTGGGGCGGGCCCAACTGTGACGAGCTTTGGCGAACCGGCGGTGCCGGGGGGAACCGAGTGCGTGCTGTCGCCGGACCCCGCGGGGAACTACGTGGAGGACTCGTGCGTGGCCATGCTGAGCTTCGGGGCCTGGGTCGAAAGGAGCTGCTCTGAGCGGCTTTCGTTCGTGTGTTATGAAGGTGGGACCTGATGCGTATCTGATCTGTGTGCGACACAAGTCCACCTCAACGTCGCTTCGGCGAAATGCCTTTTCAAGAAGGTCTCTCTCGTGTGTGTGTGTGTGTGTGTGTGTGTGTGTACACCTTTTTTGTGAATTTCTCTGCCAACCGCAGATCGTTTCCCCGGCCGAGTGGAAGTGACCGAGGTCACGTCGGAGAGCGCCGTTCTGACGTGGCTCCCCGTTCCCAACATCAGCCACTCCCGGGTTGAAGTCAAAGTCCACGGAAACGTCACCCAAAATGTGACCAACCTGTTGACCCTTGACCTGGTCGGCCTGACGGCGGGCTCCCTCCACACGGTGCAGGTCTTCCCGGTTAAGTGCGGGAGAGACATGCACCCGCAGCAGACCGCCTTCTACACCAGTGAGTTCGCCCCCCCCGCGTACGTCGACCTTTTCGTTGTTTGTTCGTTCTTCAGGGAACTGACCGGCGATCTCTTCTCAGAACCCAACAAAGTGGTGGACCTCGTCGTCGCCAACGTGACGGAAGCCTGCGTCAAACTGAATTGGAGCAAACCGGCTGGAAACGTGGATATCTATCACGTCAAATTCGGCGGCGCGTCGATTCGAAACAAAACTGAGGGCAGTGAGGTCTGCAACTTGACCCCCGGGAGCCCGTACACTTTCTTCGTCCTCTCGGGGGTCGAGGACAACTCCATCTGGAGCGACGAGTCCAATGTCACAACATACACCAGTGAGTTTCAACCCGGCGCCAGGGGAATAAAATTCAAATCAGGCCCACAGGCAAATTTTTCTGAAGAGCCATCTGACCAGAGCGGTGACGATGTCGTTGTCTATTCATCCGGCTTTCAGGGCCCGGCAAGGTGTCCCACCTGAATGTGACGCAGAACACGCACAGCTCGCTGCTGCTGGCGTGGGAGCGGCCCGCCGGACACACCACGGGTTTCAGGGTGACGGCCGCGACGGACAGTGATCGGTATGTATCCGCATGCCGTCCACAATGTACCCTACAAACTACAAAAACTAGACCTGAGGTGGGGTAAAATTGTCTTTTTTACTGTCTCCTCTTTACTACACTACCAGCGTGTTGTTTAATGAAACCGTGACGCAAGAGAAGGTGAATGTGACGTCGCTGCCGCCCGGCACCAAGATAACCCTCAACGTGACGGCCCTGACGGCCGGCGGCAAACTGGAGGGAGAAACCGTGACCGTTGTCAGCTACACCAGTAACTCCGGGCTTCTGGTTTAGCCCCTTTTTCCCGTTGCACCATCGCGCTTTCAGAACCACCGCAAAGACTCCCACTGATCTGACTAATTGTGACTCCCGCGCAGCTCCCACGCCGATTTCGGACCTGGTTTTGAGAACCACATCCAACACCCTCAACGCCAGCTGGAATTCAGCCAACGGGGATACTTTCGACGTGGAGCTGTGGCTGGATGGCGAACGCGTTGGCCCGATCTACAGCGTCTCCACGGCCGAGAAGCCCTTCGTCGGACTGAAGGCGGCGGCCAACTACGCGGTGAGGGTCAGCGCCGTCACTGGACACCTGCGCAGCCTGCCGAAGGAGGCCTCCGCGTTCACCAGTGAGTCAGCGTCGGGTTTTTCTCCGCATTCGGGTTTTGTGGCGATAAACGTGGAGGACTTGCGGCGGAGTTTTGGCCGTTTAGGCCATTTGAACCCTGCAGCGAATGTCTGGGTTCAAATCCCGTCACTATACGATCTATGATCAAAAGCACTTTGTCGCTGCCTCACTTCCTGTTTTCCCCGCAGAGCTGCTGCCGCCGACTGACGCCAGGCTCCGGTCCGCCGATAAACACCAAATCACCTTCGAGTGGAGCGCCCCTGAAAACATAGCGAAAGTGAATTACACCGTCAGGCTCTACTCCACCTTCTGGGGCCAGGACTGGTCCCACGCGGAGAACGAAACCTTCCACACGTTTGGCGGCTTGAAATCGGGGACGAACTACGGCTTTGAGGTGCGAACCGTGGCGAATGGGGCTAAAAGTGACCCGGCGGTTGCTTCAAATTACACGGGTGAGTCTCTTGGGACCTCAGGTTGGCCGGCGCACTTTAGCCTGTTAGCAGCTAACAGTGTTTCCTCAGCATACCGCAACATTGTTCTCTTTTTTGTGAGTTTCCGTTTTGGTGTGGAAAAAAAAAAACTGACTTGCAGCCGGTTCTGATTCAGTTCGGCGTTATGTCGGCGCCCTCTTCACACGTGTCGCGCTTTGTTCCCACAGTTGCGGTGAAGAAGGAGATCAGCCTGTCTATGATGTGCTCCTCGGCTCAGTCTCTCCTCTGCGATAAGCAAAGCACCAGGGATTCTGTGTTCAATGAGGTACGTCAGTCGCCGCATAGAGGTCAACTTCAGAAGCAAAAGTTGCCCCAAAATACTCCTCGCCGTGTGTGTGTGTGTGTGTGTGTGTGTGTGTGTGTGTGTGTGTGTGTGTGTGTGTGTGTGTGTGTGTGTGTGTGTGTGTGTGTGTGTGTGTGTGTGTGTGTGTGTGTGTGTGTGTGTGTGTGTGTGTGTGTGTGTGTGTGTGTGTGTGTGTGTGTGAGAGATCGATCCGGCTCGGATTTGTGTTTTATGAATACACTTTGGAAGTGCGTTTAAACCGCTTGTGTTTTGTTGCAGTTGAACACACACTTCAGGGAGCTGTTGGGCGACAGCGTTGTCTGGGAACTTGTGAAGCAGGAAAACTGAAAGCAACACGATAGTCATTTTTTATGAATGTTATTCTTGATTAATTGGTGAAGGTATTTTAACTGGTTTGCACTGTACGGCCGCTCAGGAAATGAAATATTATGCCTTGTCATATTTTGTAAAAAAACAAGATTCAATTTTAATCTATTTACAACTTTATTGAGCTGACTTTTGTCCTTTCTCTATGTATCTGTAATGTTATCTTTGCACCAATAGCGACCTATCGTACTTTTACAATTCAATGTAAAATCATCATGAGAATTTGTTTTTTATCACGTTTGACTGTAAACTTCCTGATAGTCTTATTTCTTCCTTGACAATTTTAACAACTAATCAAAGGTCCTACATGTGTTCAATAAAGATTTCTGCCTGATCTCACAAATGTTAAAGTTTTCATTGAATTGATTTATAGAATACTTTCACACTAATAGCAACGTTCTTGAGGTTCACTACATTTTCCCCAAATACTTATGTTCAACTTTAGTTAATGACCAAATATGAATAAAAATTCACAAAGTGAGGTTGAGCTGAAAAATAGCATTTTCAAATCATGGGAAACCGAATGTCCTTCCCTCCCTTTTCCAATACAACCCAATAGCTTTGTTTGATAAGGAGTTAATCGGTAGATAAGCAGCAGAAAGTTTATTTAAAGAAACGGATGAACACAGCGACAAAGTTGTTGAGCTTCAGGTTTGAGTTTTACACAAAGCGTTTGACTGAAATCCAAAGACGGAGCTTTACAAAAAGACTCATCAGCAAAGTAAGCGGAAAGCACGGCCTCGTTTGCGTTGCATCCTCTGCGTGTAGCTCGACGTGTCGCATACGGGCCCAACAATAACAAGCCGAGCTGCCGAGGTTTTTGTTGGTTTCAAAGTCTGAGTTGACCGTTACGTGTTTAAGTGTCGCGGTTTTATCTTGATGGTTGTCAGAGGACCAAAGGTGAAACCGCGTACGTGAACCGTTGATAAAGAAATCCTAATTTCAAAAATCACTTTTTCAAACTATTTCCACGGATGCAAGATGCTGTGGAACCTGTCAGCTGACTATTTGAGTGGCGGTTGCTACGGCAACAATACTGGTAATGATATAGCATTTTGTGTTTGGTAATATTTGGTGAGTATAGGAGAAGATCCATTCATTCTCATCCAGATGCTCGGTGTAAAATAAATGAAACTGATAACAAAATAAAACACATAATGTTCATATCTGAAAGGGCATTATAAAGTGCGTCCATAAATACAGGCAGAATGTCACGTCTACACATAAATATGAATGTTGTAGAAAAAGTGCTCTTTCAAAAAAAAAATTAGTTAACTGTCAGATCTTCATCTGAAAGACGAAACACAGAAACCGACATATTTACAATAATATTTAGGCAAGAAAAATTAATGTGAAACGCATTGGCTTTTTTTTCTAATGCCACTGCTTTAATAAATAAAAACAAAAAAAAAGCGTCCCGTAAGAATTGTCAATCCTCGCCATTGTCCATCTTCTGGATGACCAGCCGCGTGCGACCGTCCAGCGGGGCGAAGACCGGGTACAGCTTCCCCCTGAAGTTCCCGGTGAAGGTGTAGATGTGGGACTTTGTCTCCGCGTTGTAGAAGGAGATCTGCCCCTCTGCGTAGTCCAAGTAGATGCCCATGCGCCGAGGCGCCATGGCGACGGGCAGCTGCGCCTCCGGCTTGGCGCACGCGTAAAAATGGTTGGCGCTGCGCCACAAGACCCAGTAGCCCTGCTCGGGGGTCATGGGGAAGCGGCCGTGGCGCTTGGAGCCGGCGGTGGTCAGACCCACGCGCCAGTAGCCGTTTTTGGCGACGTCCACCTCCCAGAAGTGGCGCCCCCCGCCGTAGCCCTCCCAGCCCAGCGCGCAGGGCCAGCCGTCGAAGCGCTGCGGGCCCGGGGGCAGTTTCGCCTCCGAGGGGCCCTCCTGGACCCCGCGCTGGTCCTCCGACAGCTGGAGCCAGGGGTGGTTGGTCAGCGGGTCCAGAACCACGTCAGCTGTTGGGGCAAAGAGAGAGAGAGAGTTGATTGACATGTCGGCTTTATCTCTCTGAGGTGATGGGGGGGGGGGGGGGCTGATCTTACCCGCTGCACTGCGAATCCAACTCCACACTGAAACAGAGACACGGACGTTACGTTGAGATCGTAATGGATGAGCAGGGTAGATGTTTGTCTAGACCAGTGATTGGGCCACGGGGTCGATTTAAAGTGTGTGTGTGGGGGGGGGGGGATTAGGAAAGACAATTCACTACTAAACATTATCTGGTATTTTTTTGGCAATCGTCTAAGCAGGAGGATGAGGGCGGAGAAATTGCTTTTCTATTAATAGATCACAAGCCAAATTAAAATGACTGAAGATGTGCACCTGAGTTGGGGATGTATCTTGGGGTTCCTGCTGTCCAGGTCCTTTGCTTCGCCAGCAGCCACAACTGTGGAACCATTTTCTGAAAAGGAAATAGCCCAAATAATTCGAAGCACCCAGCCTCGTTACGACATTGCAGTTTCAAATATCATGTAAATGTTCTGTGTATCATGTAAATAACCTTTGCCTGGCTGTGGTGAAACCACCGGCCTTATGAAAGCAATGATGCAAAACGCAACGGTTCTTCCCTAAATAAAAGTCCCGGCGGTCACAATCATGCACAGAGACGGAAAAGGCCGGCGTGTTGCAGCACCGTCTGAACTGTAGCTGGAATAAAGTTAAACCGGCTCAGACTCCCAAAAATCTCCCCTAAAAAGTCAACGTAGGACTTTGCTGCAAACACCGCACTGGCGTGCGTGTGTGTGTGATCACGATAGTGGTGAGTTTGACAATAAATCCGTTATCAAGGATGTTTATTGTGGCAAGTTATAACAGCAGAGGCAGATCGGCCTCGTAAAGACAGAATCAACAGGGTCATTTATTGGTTCTTTGCACGCATGTTCAATGTATTACGCATCGAATAAAGTTGCTTTATAACAACGTAACAAATAACAACTGCTTGTTTTTGGGGATCTTTTTGTGTCTTCAGTTTATCTCTTCTTTTTTTTTTTTTAACTAGGTCTCGCTGGTTCCTCACCGTGCTGTCTTCTTCGAGCAGCGACCAGGTGATGAACTCCAGCAGAGGCAGCAGGTTCACCAGCCGTTTCTTCTTCAGGCCGAGCTGACGCAGCACTTTTCCCAGCTCGTCGCTCTCCACGCCGCAGCTCTGGGGGGAGAAACCCAACGGTTACAGCACAGCAAACGATTACTAGAAGACGTCCCACCTTCCATCTCAGGACCTCTCACCTCCGTGGCCTTTTGCAGCTCCTTTGCCCAATCCATGATCCTCTGCTCGGCCTCCTCGTTGTCGTCGTCCTCTTTATTTTCCTTCTCTTTACTCTCTGATGATCGCGGCTTCTCCCTCAGGAACTGAGGTGAAGTTCAGATGTGTTATTTCAGAATATTTTTACACACACACACACACACAGATGTGAAAGTGTGTGTGTGTACTGACCTCGTCGACGTGGTGGAGCTCGTCGGCCCACTCCAGGATCAAGATCCGGCTCTCCTCCAGACTGCGCTCGGAGCGGCTGTCTGATCTCTGGGGTTCTTTGCCGCTGGGCCCCTCATCCGGGTCGTCGCCGCTCTGCGCAACAACAACAACAACAACAACAAACGTAACGGGTGACGTTACCGCGTCATCAGGCGTATCAGTCAGTAAACTTCTATGCTATCGGGACGACACACCCGACAAATGACCAAGCCGGCACTCTGCACGACGGAGCAAAGTAATCGTTTCCCGTAGCAACGCTTATCCACTGCGTGTTGTGGGAGGCAGCGGTTCCCCTGACCTCGTGCGTCATAAGTAAAGCACTAAAAGGAAGAAACGTGGCACATTTGTAATCCTTTATCTTCAGCCGTGAACTTTTAACAGACTTGAAATGATCAACCAAGGGCCTGTGATGTCTTTTGATCTCCCTGACAGAATCATCACAGGCCTTCCAAGGTATTCCCTCAAACCTTTCCATGTTTGATCTTTGCCCTCTAAAGTTACAGATTTCAAGTCAATTAGAAAACCACTTGTTCAGAAGGCCGCAGTCTGAACTAAAACAAGCGAGGATTTCCCCAAAGCACAAGACTCTGGTATCGTTTTACAAGTGAGTTTAAAGTTTTTCTATAAAGCTGCATCGGAGACTTTGTTTTCTGTTCCAGGCAGATCGCACAGGTCTTCCACTTCTTTTCCTTAATGAGCCGCTCACATGTCCCATAAAAGTACCAGTGCGATGCCTTCGGTTCTTACACCTCATATTAGAATGACAAACCTTTCAAATAGAGATCAGAGAACATTTTATTTTGGTTTAATATCGAAGCTATATCGTCTTTTTTCCATGTTTGTATGAAAAGGAGGACTATACTCTGAATAAATACACTTAACGCGAGCCCACTCAGCCGTTTCCTCCCTCCCTCCCTCATCTCCTACCTTGCAGACTTGATCCACTTGCTTCTTCCAGTGATGGATGAACTGCACGCACTCCTGCAGGCTGCGCAGATCCTTCAGGCCGACCTGACGAGGATGCTGCTGCAGGAAAACGCCACAGGTCACGTTTGTTGTCACCAACCCGGACGGGCAACGAGGCAGAGGGCTCTCAACCGTACCTGCGAGCGCTTGGCGAGGTTGTTGGTGGCCCTGCTGGGGGCCGAGCTGTGAATCTGGACGTCCTCCTCGGGCAGCGTCCAGCGTACGGCGCCGATGGAGCTGCTGCGGGTGGCGTTCTCACCCAGCTTCAGCGCGTCCACTCCTGCAGGCGCAGCGATTTCAAGGGGGAGAAACAGACATCCAGAAGGATGAGGGCAAGAGGAAGGATTGCTTTTCCAACAAAGGAAGTGAACGGACATGCAGGCGTGTTGATATTCCAATAGCAACGACAGGGAAGGTAATTATTAGCTTTTTACAATGCTAGAAGAATGGTGACAATTACTTACAAGTCTAAGTCTTTAAAAGCCAAATGATTTACTGTGACTATTTATGAGCATCGGATTGGATGTGAAGCTGCATGCAACATTATTATTATTATAATATTATATTATTCATCCAGTTCAGGGATGGTTTATAAGTTATCGAAATATGTGGCAGTGATTGAATAAATATATAGAAATTAAAATTATATACTTTTAGTGGTTTTCAGGATACTCTTGATGCGCTTGACCTCCATGGTGGCGTCCTCACAGCTATGAAGCAGAAAATATGTGGAAAAATGTTAAAGAAGTGAAAGCAGCAATAGAGGAATATAAAGTCCAGCATTAATACTGTAAGTAAAAATATCAAAATGCACTTTATGTATCAAAAGCAGGACGGTCCTGGAAATTGCATATATCCTTGTTCTTTGTGTTGAATCCCCTTTCACTGATGTATGAATGTGTAGTTGTAACTAGCTTTAAATATATAACAGCGATAGAGAATTTTTTTAATTTTTTTTTTATTATTTTAAATAATTTGTTTTTACTTTTAGGAAATCGTATAATAAGTGAGAAATGGAAACCCGAGGCTGGAGCTCATTGTTTCCTACCTGTGGTCGGAGGTGGTGCGGCTCTGCAGCTGCTGGTGGAGAGGACTGCAGCGCCGCTGCTCTACTATCAGCCTTGTAGTTGCTCTCCACGTGGTTCTGATCTTTGCACCTTTTTATGGCCCGTAGGGCGGCGATTGAAACGACATGCAGAGGTCTTTGACACCGAGTGTGACGGGCTTCCCGGACGCTGCAGTATTGCCTGCAGGGCACGTAGGCCTGTGGATGGATTTGGAGTTTGTCCACTTTCACATTCCTAGGGAAACCTCATACCGTTGAATCAAAAATACTGTTTGAAAAATTGTTAACCCTTTTTTTTACATTTTTCAATGGAAAAAAAATTTCAATGGGGTTTTAATGCCATGCCTTTTATTTTTAACTTTTTAACTTTTCCCCTCGTATTTCTGTCATAATCAAGATATTTCATGATGAGAGGCTCAATTAAGGTCACAACATAAAACACGATGCCTCTTTGACGCACACAGAACTGTCCGTTGAGACACAGCTTCAAATAACATGTTGAAATGTCTAAAAGTAAACCTGCCTAATAGGCAATAAATACATCACACTCAACACGACTGTATTCATTTTAGCTTTAATTTACCATTAAAGCATCTGTAACATGAGTGTGTGCAGTTGTATATTTATCGATCAACTTTGAACAACAGAACAAAAAGAGAAAGACAAATTTATAATACTAAATGATGGCTGGTATTTCTGTAATATGTTTTATTATTTCCATAATTGTATTTTTTTTTTTTTTTATCCCTTTGTACAATCATTTGTTTTATTTATACAGATGTTCAGAGTTCATGGGTGAGGATACAAAGTGATGTATTGTGTTCGAAATATGTATGTGATACAAAAATAGAGACTGTAAAACCGATTTTAAGTTAGGATGAGGCGTTTGATATATTTTAACATATTTAACCCTGGTGTGTCATTTCAAATACTGGTTAAAAACAAATCGAGTACTGATGTAAAATGTCCTTTTAACCTGAAATTAATATCTGCATTTATCTCATTTCATAATGAGTCATTCTATAAAGGGATAACGTAACAACCTTGTTAGAGTTCCTCAAACCTTGACACAATTCCTGCACTGATTACAGCGGGATGTGACGTCAACGTGGTTTATGGGAAGCCATATTCACGCAGCCATGGCAACGGAGGGCGTGGTTTCAACAGCGCTGTGCAAAAAAAAAAAAAAGCTTTTCAGGGGCGTTGCTGTGGTTTAATGAGTCACAAAGAAAACTTTCTGAAAGGAAGAAACGAGGTCCTTTATCAAGCAGTTTCAGATTTATTGTCCAATGCAGGTAAATCTGTGACACTAGAACAAATGTAAAAAAAAAAAAAAAGCCAAAAAGAATCCAACTTTTTTTAATTTATAATCCTTGTCTCAACAGAGGGAACTTGTTTGCATTTATAAAAGTGGCATCACATTTCTTATTCTACCAGTTTGAAAACAAGATAAAGTGTGCTCCGTCAGCACGGTACCTTACAAATATGTACATACAAGTCAATAAAAAAAAAAAACCACATCAGCCGTGTCGGATTTCAGATATTCAGCTTTTCCTTGCTTGCAGGACTTTGTAACATGTTTGGTTTCAGTTCCAGTTCTTAAAGAACTGCTTGAAGATGACGGTCTCCTTCCCCTGAGGAAGAATCTCCACCTGCAGCACAAAGCACAGACCCCTTTACACCTACTGAAGAACTACATCTGAGAATAAAGTACGAGCTGCTGTAAAAAGGCTGCAGGGAACCGAGCTGCTGACCTGCAACGAGCGGCAGCTAGTTAGACAGTGACAGTTTAAAAAAAACGGTACCTGTGTTTTCATCCTCGGGTACTTCATTTGTTCAATGAAGTTATCGGCCATCTGAAGGGCCACCTGCTTCTCCTCAGCGTTCGCTCCGTTTCCTTCACAATCAAGGTCTCACGTTAGCACCGGCAGCTCAGTTTATATTCATCATACTGCACGTTCTCAGTGGCTGTTAATCCTTCTTGTGTCCGTAGGAGAAGCGGTTAGGTTTGAAATGACAGAACACGCATGTACACACATTATTCTGAAACTGAATAAAAGTGAAATACAGTTAATAATGAGCCCTCTATGTCCTTCTTACTTCTATACTACTTCTATATCATTTTTGGATGCTGGTTCATCTTTCACTCTTCTCCCTGTGAAAAACTGCCATTTTTCTTTTTTTTGTTACTGTCATGCTCATTAAAATTTGATCCAATTAGATACCGAATATCACCGGCATGTAACAACTGTCACCTTCCTCGGTACTCATTTCAGGTCCAGTAGCATTTCCTCACCTTTCCAGACGAAGATCTTCCCGTTGGCGCCGTTGTCCAGAATGAAGCAGTCGTCACGAGCCAGCAGGTCCTGTGCGAACGGGCTCTTGTCCGACACTTTGGTCATCGTCATGGAGCCCGTGGCGTTGGACACCTGTGCAGCACAACGTACGCGTGCCCTCAGGACGGGAAAAAGGGCGCAAAGGGCGGCGTTCAATGAGGGTGACCGGTGACGTCATACCTTGTAGAGGGACGCGGAGTTGGAAACGTCTGCTTCCTTGTCGTCTTCTGGTGTGCTCTCGGCCAGCTGGGGCATCTGACCCAGGACCTGCTCTCAGCAACGAGGCCCGAGGATCGGCAAGAATGGGACAAGAAAAAGATTGTGTGAAAGGCTGCTTGAGGAAGTTTCCCGTCTGCTTCCAGCTGTTTTGTCCCGTCCGCCAGATGTCAAACCCAGCCGACGTTTAGCTGAAGCAAAAGGGAAGCAGATGTTCTGCCCCAGGGCCATACGGGGCCTTCTGATGCTCACGGTTAGCATGCAGACATGAGGGTCTGGTCCAGTCTTGTTCTTCTTCATTGTCAAATACAGGCAATACAAATAAAAACACGCATTTACTTTAAAAGCGTCCTTTTGTTCTCACCTTCAACATCTCCTCGGGCTCGTCCCCCTCGCTGCTGTCCACAATCCGAGCTTTGCCGTGTCGGTCCGTGTCACGGATCAGCGAGGCGATCTCGCGCACCTTCTGCTTCTCGAAGATGTTGGCCTGCGACCCGATCCACGACACGATGGTCTGGAAGGCAACGACGCCATCGTAGATCACAAGAGTGAAACACATATATATATATATATATAATGTGAGAAGGGGACATATGTCTCGGGGCGTTTGGTTCCTCACCTCTCCGAGGTCCAGGATGAAGCAGTCTCCTTTGTTGAAGCTACTCCAGGACATAGCCACCTCCTTGGCGCGGATGTTGCGTTTCCCTTTGATCTGGTACAACCTCTGCACCGCCCCGGAGCCCTGAGTCTTCCTGAAGCCCGATTCCACTCCACCCGCCTGGGGGGGGGGGGGGGATAAGCGAGGCGGGTCACACAGAGGCTTCGTGGGCTTTGGGTTTTGTTTTGATTTAGTTTGCCCTGCTGGGAACTGAAAGCCGTCACATGGGCTCTTCTAATTAAACCCAGTGGGGTCAATGAACTCTGGCATAAAGGCCCTGATAGCCACAGTGCTGTAAAATGATAAGAGCCGGCAATAAAAAAAAAAATAATAAAGAAATGGCGGGTAAAATGAGAGGGATGTTACGTTTTACAATTGACTAAACAAATATTAATTTTGAATTTTTTTTCTTTCTTTTTACAGTTTAAATGAAACTGCAATTGAATTCAGTTCGGCATTGAACATTGAAACTTTTTAAAATTTCTATTTTGAGTATTTGTTTATTTAAACATGCAATGCATGCATTTCTTTTGTATCTGTCATAATGACCCTTTATGTCTTAAATCGAAAACATTAAACACGAAAATGTCATTAATATTTTAGGGAAATTCATATTATCCTTTTTTCCTAAAGTTAATACAAAATTGTATCCTTTCATAGAAACATTTTTAAGAAATGACTAATCCATAAAATCCAGCCGATGTTGAAAAAAAAAAAAAAAAAAGAGTCTCTTGCATGCGTGTACACACATTTGAAATGAACCATCCGAACCCTCCCAAACTGTTCCTCCCTGACCTTGTAGCTGACCCCTCTGGGGAAGAGAGCCATGAACTCTGGGGACTCGTAGCCCTGGATCTGCCTGTGCTGGATGGGGTCGCCGCTCAGGAAGTTGTCCAGCTGGGTGGCCAGCATGGCGCACGCCACCTGCTCGTCCCTGGACGACTTCTCGCCTGCAACAGAGAGCAAAGAACCAATTGTTGAGCCCCAAAAGGTGCGACGGATTAAACGTCAGGTTCCTTCTTTTGTTCATTCACTTTTGGCCAATACCTTCCTTTGCCCTTTCAAAAGAGCGTTGGATAACATCGCATTTGAGTTTGTGTGTCAGGAAGTCTTTCCAAAATGGCAAGTGGACCTTGAGTTCAGTTTAAACCCGAAAGTGAAGAAGAAAAGCAGAGCCGGAGGACAGAGTGGCGACATGGCAAGAGAAAGGAAAGGAGACAAGGGCGTTAGGAAATGAAGCCAGAAGCCAGAAAGGTTAACAAAAGAAACAAAGATCCGCCGACACAGAGGTGAAGGGTCGCGGAGACAACAGAGACGAGAAGGCCAACGGTGACCGCGCAGTCCCTTGTTAACAAGTGGAGGGAGGGAGGGAGGCTTCATGGATACACATGCCCGGCCGAGCCCTCTCTGCTGTGACAATCAGCTTAGTGTTACCTAAGCACCGGATACATGCTGGCAACAACAGACACATTTGAGCACTGTGGCACTCCTGCATTTTTAATTTCCCCCTCCTCCCCCCCCCACCCTGCTCCAAAACCCCCTCCCAGTTTCCCCTCCCTCTCTCATCATCCCTCCCCATCCAGCCTCTTTGCTCACATGTGTCTTTTAACTTTTAATCCAGATGTTTCTCTCTCTCACCTATCCACATGTGGAGGTCGGCTCCCAGCTGCCCGCGGTTGTCCAGCACCAGGTAGGAGTCCCCGTTAAAAAAGGCCCCCACCTCGGAAGGATCCAGGGGCACGGCCTTCATCTTCTCCACCCTCCAGACCCGCAGGCCCGGCTCGCGGATCTCTGGGCCGAACTGACCGGGTGCCGCTTTGAACGGGAGCATGCTGCGAGGAAAGAAGAAGAAGAGAGAGAACGGTGAGACAAATCGAAAAAGGAGAAGCGCTTTGCCAGAGAAATGTCCCTGCGGATGGACAAATATAATATCTTAAGGTGAATAACAGTCTCGTGGATGTCTGATTTGGTTATTCTCAGCAAATCTCCTCCCACAGAAGAGGAAGCGGCTGACGCACACAGGAAGTGTAAGTGTGAGCAAGAGTCCTGGCCCCGTTTCCACATGGGAGTCGTCAAAAGCAGAAGTCAGTCCCCCAGATTCAAATTGAGACAATCACAGCGTTACTTTAAGTTTTACAGAAGGAGAAGGAGGAGGAGGAGGAGGAGTGGCGGGGAGTGGTGAGCGTGACGGCTCACGCCTGACCGACCACAGGCCCCATTACATCACTCCTGTGCAACACAAGACCGAGCGAGCCCAACGGACACAACAAAGCCGGGCGTGGCTCTATGTGAGCAAGACCGGGTCACATGGTGGAAAAGAGCCAGGCATGGATTCAGACGGGGAAGAACCATGAGGTGTGCTTGGGTGTGGTTGGAAGCTATGAAGAACAAAGTGGGCCGTCCTTTGACAGGGTACAGTTTTAGGATCAAAAGACACATTTCAAGCGGTTAGGGTTATCCGAGTCGATAAGAGTGTTTCATATGTGCAGTTTGGTGCATCCACACGCAATCAAAGGATTAAGGAGACCTCCTGGATGATGATACACGAGCGTTTGAAACCTTTTCAAACTCAAGTGGAGGCTGAGGTTTCCCGTCAGGCCGACGCTAGGCAGCGACAACGAATGGCGGGTTTGAGAAGGAAAAACAGCCACCGCGATTAAGCCGATTAAAGTCAAGGACGCGGGTCTGTTCAAATTGCTCAGTCTGCAAGTCTGCAGAAAAAGTTGAAACTGTCAAGGCGGTTTGTGAACACTGTGCTCCGCCACACAGGATGTCGCGGCCGCCGGCGCCGCAGCAGCAGCAACGCCCCTTTCCGTCTCACTCGCCTCCCGCCACGCGATGTCAGTGAACACTCTCACTACTTATTACGTAGGAAACATCACCATCTACACAACAGGTGCTGCTTGCAGACCAAAACAAGGATGACGACGACGCTGCGGGGCAAATATTGGAACACACGAATCGGTAGAGGTGGCAAGGGAGCGAGGAAAGGGCCCGAGGAAGCACAAGGCCCCGAGTTTAGGTTACAGCCGCTCTGAGAGCCCACGAGGAGGAGATGAAAAGGCCCGACACACTTAACTGTATGACCTGCTGAGGCACCTCCACCATGCTGTCCGACTCCGGCTCCATTCTGCGCGTCCACTTGGCGTGCGTGCGTGCGTGACCCCGGTGTTCGTCTGTGACCCCCCCCCCCGAGTAAGAGTGCGTGGTCGTGAGGGATCGAGCGGTTTGGCGAGGAGGAGCGTCAGCGTTCACCGGGCCCTGGTCAGCTTATATGAGGGAGGTAACCGGAGCCTGGTGTGATGAAAGCCTACCCGAGGGTTGAGGATAGGACGCGCTCTCCGTGTGCGCGTGTGTGTGTGTGGAGTCAGGTTCCTAGTTCCTGGCTAAAGCTAAAACACCATGTGGATAATTAGTGGGAGAGCAACCTGCTGGCTGCTCCATGTTTCCACTCCTCCATCCTCTTTCCTCATTCCTCGCTCCATGCAAAGGGGCCACAGGTAGAGCCAGCTAGCTAACTTTAGGCCCTCAACATGCACACACACTTTTTTAATGAGTAGACCTACTACAATGATCAGTAAGTATAATGTCTGGAATGGGAGGTTGGCTCGTTTTCCTGTGTTATTATTCGGTGCCGTCGAGCTAATTATTGACATTTTGACCAGGGGGGGCTCAAAGATCTCATCTTTCAACGACACGATTGTCATTTGCTTTTGTCCAATCTGGTTCTCATCAAAGGGAATGACACAATAGATATTGACAGGGATTAAGTCAATGAGTATTTGTTTACCATGTCCCCAAAGAGAAGACAAGGCAGCCCGACAGGTGGGCGAGGTGGCGCTTTAAAAAAAGGACAAAAGCCGGCCCGTATGACCTCGTCGACTGCAGTGGTTTGTGCGGATCTGGTTGGGTGGAGGAGACATGGACATCAGGAGGGTTTAGATGGTAGTCAGAGGTCACCGGTGGGCTGCAGGGGTCACTGACTCAAGCAGTCATTCATGCATTGATAAGCGGAGAGAAATATGAGAGCAGACAATATGTAGGCGGACGGAGCAACAGGCGTAGAGAGACGGGAGAGCAATCTGTCAATGTGTGTGTGTGTGTGTGTGTGTGTGTGTGTGTGCACACACGGTATATTAATGAGATTAGGAGACTGAAATGCATCAGGGTGTTGCAGACTGGATCAGCGAACAAACAGGAAGGAGACCAAGCATAACATGGATGTTAAAGGATGCCACATGTGCCTTTGCACAATTTCCACCGGGCTTCCTCCATCGATACCCCACCCTCACTTTGAGGAAGCCGCTGTGTGGACACGCTGGGGAGGTCGGAGGTCGGGGTTCCCCAACTGACGACAGCAAAAGATGGAGCGGACCCAAAAGCAAAGAGGGGAAAGACGGATGTCCAGCGTGAGTCTCGCTGAGGTTAAACTAAAGACTCGTTGTCCCGCCGAGATTCCTCGGCTGACTTCAACAGAAGGAATGTGCTGAACAAACAGGGGCAGAAGAGTGTGGAAGTCGAGGAATGAAGAAAGCTTGAGGGGGAAAAAACAAATGCAACTGTAGAGCAAAATGAGGTTAATGTTGAAAACGTACCTTGGAGAGCGAGTTGGTGGCACAGGACACGTCTGGACAGAGAGCAGAGAGAAAAGCAGTGATGCGAAGAGGAACACGTCGCTGAACACACAAATCTCTCTCTCTCTCTCTCTCTCGCTCTCTCACACGTTTCCTGCCTCAGGCTGCTAGTCGTAGCCCGGCCCTCTGACTCAACCACAAAAGAAGCAAAATGACCTGATTTAATCAGGTCTTAAAAGTGGAGAAAGGAAACCGGGCCGACTCGACGAATCTAAACATGCACTTTAGTGCAGGAATGTCAGTACTTTCTTCAAAGAAATACAAAGATTTAGGTGATATACAAAACCACTAACTGTAAAATACGGCCTCCAGATCTTTTTCTAGTTTTCAAGTGCCACTAACTTTCTTCCTCATCTCTAAGGTTTCAGATGAGGTTTCAAGACTCTCCTTCTAAAAAGCTGCCACCTCATTGATGACTGATGATCAATGACGAGCTTCACAGTTGGTAAAGATCGCCACGGCAACCGATTTCAACGCACCTGATAGTCGTACGTGTCCCCCCCCCCCCCCCCCCCCGGTCAGGCACGCCCATGTAGAAAGACCAGGGACACCCGTGATTCATCATGTGCACCGGTAAAGATTATTGACCCTGAAGAGGGGAGGTTGCTCTCTGACTTTGGGGTTAAATGAAATGACCTTTGGTGACCTCTTCTGGTGAGACAGACGCATCACGGCGAGGGCGCAGCTTTGTCTGCATCATCTTCACTCGACACGCGCCTTTTTTTCCAGCAGGTGAAGATCTGCCGCCTCACTAAATTGTCCACCATAAGACTTCTCAGCACACCAATTAGTAAAAGTCTCCACATGTGAATAAGTTCTTTCTGTGTTTACTAGTTTGATATATAGATGTGAGCTATATTATGCATTATAAACATAACTGGCTCATTTTATACCTAATTTGATACTTGAACTACTATATTAAATATGAATAGTTGTGTAGCAGTCGGTGAAATGGGTGTGGATTTTAAATGGGTTCAATCACCGATTATCCTCAAGTTATAGTGTCTGTATAAGACATGTATACAGAACTACTTCAGCCCGGCAATAAAAGGTAAATATAACAATCGATCTCGATTCCTTCCAAAATCCACCTTTTCTTTTCCCCAAATGCTGTAAAATCTTTGTTGCATAAACACCAACATTAACATATTCTGTGAACTAACTGTAGTGAAAATAAAGTCGAGACAGACGTGTAGTAAAACTTTTATTCATGTTTTTCCAAGTCAAAAAACAAACAGAACAAAGATACAGAGAGAGAAATAATGAAATCGATTTCTATACACTGGCAATTTCAAGTTAAATCTTCCTTTGCCCGGACGCGTGAGGTCTTTCCCTCAGTTTGAAACCCTGTCTCGCCCTCAGACGCACAACAACTGCACAAGCACACAAACATTCACACAACCTGGGAGTCCCGATGTCCCGAATTGACCGGACAGCGCGGGATTAGATGCAGACATGGCAGACAAAAGCATCGCATCCAGGAGATGCGTCCCTCTCGTGGACAAATCACTTAAACTCAACAAAACCCCCAAAAAGATCACTGGCCGCGTTTCATCTCCTCAGGACTCCCAGTCAGATCCAATACGACGCCCCCCCCCCCCCGATTCCCCTCGTCACTGGTAAATACACTGGTAGAAAAAAAAACAAAAAACGAAAACACTGATTTCAGAAATGAGGATCACTTGTGGATGAAGAGGAAGGAGAGAGGAAGAGGAGACCCAGCTGGTCCGGTCAATTCAGAAACCGCTCAAATGGAACGAGGAGGGAATGAAAAAAAAAAAGGGTTCCTCCATCATCATCATCATCATCAGGCGTACAGACGGTTCCTTAACACAATCAAACCAGGTGGAGCCACGTGAGAAAAGCACCCGTATTCAAACAGAAAGTTTCGCACTAATGTAGTGGGTAAGGATGTTTTTGTTCTTTTTTTTTTAAAGAGTCCAAAAGTGTTTCTTCAGACGATCTCTGCTCAAATGGAATAAAACTGCTCAATGCCGTTGAAAGGAAAAAGGCCGGCGGGAGGACAAATGTTGCCCTCTGGCGTCCAGAGAAGTGAAGAAGAAAAAAAACAGAACCCTGAACTGTCTTTAAGTGAAGCGTCATCACGACCTGGGACAGCGAGTAGAAAAAAAGAAATGGGGAGAATTTCTTTTAAAAGCAGCCCCCCCCCCCCTCCGTGTCCCCTCCCCCTTCATCCACAGAATACAAGCATGAGCCTGCAAACAGGTCTACAGTCGCCAAAAGAAAACAAGAGAAAAGCCAAAAAAACAAAAGGAAAAATTGTAGTTTCTCTATTCATATTCACACGGAATAATATTTCACTTCCTTAAATAACTCGAGTAGTCCAAAGCGATCAGAAACGTGGCCGAGATTACTGAGACTTGGTAGGGATTTGGAAAGAAAAAAGCAAAAGAATTTAAACCTAAGGCTCGATTAAAATGTATTAACATGTGCTACTCATGCAAACAAAGACAAAAGCAGCAACACCGAACTAGTGTCCCTCGTCCGCTTTTACCGCGTTTCCTCATAGAAACAAAAAACTTAGAATAATCATTTCTTTTTTTCATATAAATCTTTTAACTTCCCAGCGTCAAGGAAAGAATTTTATCTGGAAAAGTTTTTTTTCTTTTTTTTTGCCTTTGATGCACAAGTCTCCAAACGGCACAGGACAACAAGATGCTGGTGGGCGTATAACGACATCTTTCAGGTTTTGTCTTTGGAGAGTGAGGGTGGGGTGGGGGGGGGGGTGACGACGATGGCTACGTACACCTATGAAGTTAAGCCACTTCCTCCCTCGCTCTCCCATCATGTCGGCTGGCCAGCCGACTTCCTCCTGTGAGCCAACCGGCGTCGCCTGTGAGAAGCATCGGCGGTGTAACTGGGTACACCTGGATGAAAGTACGCAGCAAACAAAAGGCTCAACCGCAACGCCCCTTGGTTTTCTTTAGAGCTTTATGCTTTAGTGATAAATACAATCCTCTTTTCAAAAGGCTTTTGGCAATTTGTACGCTTTCCACAACTAAACACCCAACACGGAGAGAGAGAGAGAGACTGGATGCAGCACACTGTTAAGTTAAAAAGGGGACCTCCCCCCCCCGTTATGTGTTCACCACATCGTCCTCTCCTCTTCATTCCCTCGTGGGATTCGCAGTTCTGCCCCTCATCTCGTGTGAAAATAGAAAACAAAAAAACTATTTCAAAAGGCAGCTTTTTTTTTTCCTTCCTTCAAGCAGTCAAGTCTTTCACACAATAGTTTGACTGATCTCTTGTGGTAAACGGGGGAACCGGGGGGGGTGATGGTAAAGACTGGAGCATATCCCGCCCAGGACCCCCATCGAAGCATCGCCACTTCCAGCTGGTTACAGGTGCTGTCCTTCAGGTGTCTCCACCCCCTTCCGCCTCCCCCCCATCTCCTCCGCGGCTCAGATGTTCTCCTCGTCGCTGTCGTCGGGGCTGATGGCCGGGCTGTAGGTGGGCGAGGTGGGGCTGTATCCGGGCGACGTGGGGCTGTACGTGGAGCCCTTGGGGCTAGTGGGCGAGTACGTGGGAGACGTGGGCGAGTACTTGGGAGAGGTCGGGGAGTACGTAGGGGAGGTGGGGGAGTACTTGGGGCTGGTCGGGGTGTACGTGGGCGAGGTGGGGGAGTAGGTGGGAGAGGTGGGGCTGTATTTCGGAGTTGTCGGCGAGTAGGTGGGCGATGTCGGCGAGTACTTGGGCGATGTCGGGGAGTACTTGGGCGATGTCGGGGAGTACTTGGGAGAGGTGGGGGTGTACTCCGGGGAACTTGGGCTGTATGAGGGTGAAGTCGGGGTGTATTTGGGGGAGGTGGGGGAGTAGGAGGGAGAGCTGGGGCTGTATGAGGGGGAGCTGGGCGTGTAGGAGGGCGACTGCGGGGTGAAGCGGGGGCTGGAAGGGGAGTAGGAGGGAGAGGTGGGGGAGTAGGAGGGAGAGGTGGGGGAGTAGTTGGGGCTGGTCGGGGTGTAATTGGGCGAGGTTGGGGAGTAGGAGGGCGATGTAGGGGAGTAGGAAGGAGAAGTGGGGGAGTAACTGGGTGAGGTGGGCGTGTAGTTTGGTGATGTTGGACTGTAGCTCGGGCTGGTCGGCGAGTAGGAGGGAGAAGTGGGGGAGTAGGACGGGGAGGTGGGGGAGTAAGAGGGAGAGGTGGGAGAATAAGAGGGGGAGGTCGGCGAGTAGGAAGGCGAGGTGGGCGAGTAGCTCGGGGACGTCGGGCTGTAGCTCGGCGATGTCGGGCTGTAGCTCGGCGAGGTGGGAGAGTAGGACGGGGACGTGGGGGAGTAGGACGGGGAGGTGGGGGAGTAGGAGGGAGACGTGGGAGAGTAGGACGGAGACGTGGGAGAGTAGGACGGAGACGTCGGGGAGTAACTGGGCGAGGTGGGCGAGTAGGAGGGCGATGTCGGGCTGTAGTTGGGGCTGGTGGGGGAGTAAGAGGGAGAGGTGGGGGAGTAGGAGGGAGAGGTGGGGGAGTAGCCGGGGCTCTGAGGGGTGTAGCCTCCGGGGGAGCGAGGCTCGTAGGCCGGAGACGTGGGGGAGTAGTTGGGCGACATGGCTCCGCCTGCGGAGAAACAAAAAATAAATTCTTAACCTCAACTAATTTAACAATATTAATAAACCTGTTATTACAGGTTTCATTTGAAGGAATCAGGTAAACAAACAAACCTGGAGACGGGATGTACGGGCTGGCGGGCCCCGGGGACCCGGGGGACCCGGGGGTGGGGGACCAGGCCGGGGAGTAACCCGGGGAGAAGCCACTCGCGTCGGACGCCGCGCTGGGAGAGAAACCGGCAGCTCCGGGCGTCATGCCGCTTCCTGGAGGAAGGACACGAGCAAGGAAGGAAGTCAGCGACGGGACACTCAGCCCAAAAATAAAAACAGGGAGGCGCCAAAACAGCCAGAAAACGAGCGCACACGCGCACTCTCACACACACACACACACACACACACTCACCGACACTGGGAGACCAGGCGCCGTAGGCCGGCGTCGCCCCGGTGTTCCAGGGCGTCATGGCGGGCGACATGCCGCTCATGGGACTCGGCACCGTGCCAAAGAACATTCCGGTGGCTGCAAATAGGACGGAGACAGAACATAAACACCACGGCCCCCCAACTACACCCACAATTCTGTATTAGACTCCCCCCCTCACCCTCTCGCCGCCCCTACTTACGTCCAGCCACGCTGATGCCGGGAATGTTGGTGGGGATCTCCATGCCGTATTTGCACTTCTCGGCATCCAACAGCAGGTCGAAGCATCCCGTGCCCGCCGGGGCGAGCTGGCCGAGCATGATGTTCTCCGACACCCCCTTCATGGGGTCGCTCTCTGCGTGGGACGACGCCTCCATCAGCACGTCCACCTGGGGAGCCGGCGTGAAAACGGGGGAAAAGAGCCGTGAGAAATATGAGACGGGAAGGTCCTCCCTCTCTCCACACAACCGGGACGCTGCCGGCTCACCGTCTCCTCAAAGGAACACTTCATGAGCGGCCCCGTGTCCTGCCGGTTGATGCCGTGGCGCGTGATGGCCATCAGGTGGCCGCGGCAGGTCATGGTGTCGCACAGCAGCGACAAGTGGCGGTAGTTGACGTAGGAGCCGTCGAAGGAGATGACGTGGTACAACTCCCTCTCCAGAGCCTTTCGCACCGCCTCGATCCCCAACACCTGCGAGAGGGAAGGAATGTTTACTCTGGATCCCGCTGCCACCTTTCACGGCGGATGGAGGAGGCCAGGCCGCGCTTATTACGCGCTCGTACCGTGAAGATCTCCACGATGTCGTTGGAGGTGGTCCTGACGGGGTCCACGTCCTTCTCGCTGAGGACCCTCATGAGGCTCACGCCGTCCGTTTCCAGGATCCACTCCTGCATGGCCTTGAACTCGCCGTCCTCAGTAATGATGATCTTCTTCTTATTGTCGGTCTGGGGCAAGTGCATGTACACCTGTGGAAGGAGAGCGCCACCTTAGACGCTTCTTCAACCGCTGACAGGTTCGTCAGAGACGGGTTCGAGTGTGTGTCTGTGTGTGTTACCTTGCTGATCTGCTCAATGCCCTGCAGGGTCATGTCCGTCAGCATGTTGGACTCGATGCACCTCAAGAACACGTCGTCATCCATCTTGTCCACCACTTCCTCATCCTAGGCGAGGAGAAGAAAACACGCAGACGTTTGTGAGCGATGTGGAGGCCGAGTGGAGGGCGAGGCGGAATGTCTGAATATGGAATATCGCCGCTCACCTCTTGGAACTTATTCTCATCGCTGTTCATGATTCGGATTCGCAGAACGAGCTTCTCGGCGTTGTCGTCGTTGAAGATGCAGTTGAGGTCATCTCCGAAACCTTGCAGGGTAAAAAAAGAAGTGAGTGAAGTGAAAAGTAAAAAAAAAAAAAAAAGGGGGCGGAAACTCGCCTCCTTCAAACTACTGAGACCGAGAGGACCCTCACCCGCGTTGATCTTCTCCGCGATCTGCTCCATGGTCAGCTTGCGATCCGTCATGTGCTTGCGGTCGAGCTCGATGCGCAGCAGCCACGGGGAGATGCGCGTCACGTCGAAGTCGGGCATCTCGTAGTACACGTTCACCCACTCCTGGTCCTCGGACACCACCGTGTTCTGGGGGTTGGGGTCGTAGTAGATGGCGGTGTTGGCCGTCACCTGAGCAAGAGAGAGAGAAAGACGAAAACCGCCAGTTTGAAAAGCGTCACAGGCGAGGCGAGGAGTGAGGGTGGGCGCGGCCGATGACCCTCCCTCACCTTCCGCAGCGTGGTGTGCTCCAGCCGGCACAGGATGTCCTTGGCCCGCTCGGCGTCGCGCGCCGCCTGACCCAGCAGGAAGACCGTCAGCGAGGGCGTTTTGGGCCTCTTGGAGATGTTGATCAGCTCCTTCAGGCGGGGCACGCCGAGCGTCACGTTCTTGGCCGACACGCCGGCGTAGTGGAAGGTGTTCAGGGTCATCTGGGTGGCCGGCTCTCCCAGGGACTGAGCAGCCAGGGCGCCGACCATCTCGCCTGGGTGAGCCTGAGGGCGGGCGGAGGAGAGCGTGAGGTTGGAGGGGGGAGGGGAGGGGAGGCGGTGGTTGGGCATCGGCAGGCCGAACTTACAATGGACTGGTTGAACTTGGTCTCGATCTCCCCCAGCAGCCAGTCGTAGGCCTCCGTGGTGAGGCGGAACTCCTCCGTCATGCGCTTGGAGCACAGCGTGGAGCGCAGGTGGATGTTGAAGAGCAGGGTGGCGTTCTGCTGGGCCTGCCGACTCAGCGGGTCGTCGCCGTTCACGATCACGAGCTTCTTACTCAAGTCCTGGAGGCCTGGAGGTTGCAAACGAGTTAGAAAGCGGGCGACGCGTCGGCTCCCCTGGTGCCATTTGATCTTTTTTTTTTTTAAACTCACCCTCGACCACCCTTAGAGGATTGAGGTCTGTCGGGGTCCTGATGTTAATGCGGAAGATCTTTTGAGCGTTCCAGATCATTCTGGCCAGGTTGCACGGCAGCACCACCTGCAGGCGAGGACAAGCACGGCACTGTGAGCGTACTGGGGATTTTTTTCACGGGGCAGAGCGAGAAGACTGCCGAGGACCCAAAGCCACGTGTACAGGTGCGAGCGGCCCACCTTGCTGTCCCCTGTGGGGAAAATGGCTCGGAGGACCTCTCTGTCCTCCTTCATCTTTTCAAATTCCCTCTCCAGCGAACCCTGCACGTGGGCGTTGGTCATCACGTCTTTCACCACGTCTTCCTGCAGCGTCCGCCTCAGCGCTCGCTCGTTGCTGCAATCAAACCTGAACCTGGAGGCGATGGACAAGATGGGAAATCAGAGCGTGCACGTGGTTGAGTAAATGTATTCTTTGACATCTGGGAATAAAACGCTTTTCTAGAACAAATCCATTCAAGATGTTTGTAAGCAAATGACCCCAAATGTCTCCCAACCCAAATGTCAAACTGCACACAAAGGCTCCAAGCATCCGGGGACGTGCACGCACAACTTACTTCTTCTCAAAGGCCTTGTGCGAGGGCTTGAGCGTCGCCACGTTTTGGAACTCGACGTTCTCTCCCGCTAGGCCGTCCTCGCCGTAACGCAACTGGACCACCTGGTTGATGGAGTTACGCACCGTGCCGTCGTACTTCACCATCACCGACTCCATGGACTTGATCAGACGCCGCTGGATGTAACCTGGTGCGTTGAAGTGGTTTTAAATGATCTATTTTTACCGCCAGCGACTATGAGCGCGTCCTTGCACTTTCGCGCGGCATAACTCGACTCGTCTCTCCCCGCAGCCCGGACTCACCCGTCTCGGCAGTCTTGACGGCCGTGTCGATGAGACCCTCTCGGCCTCCCATGGCGTGGAAGAAGAACTCCGTCGGAGTCAAGCCAGCCAGGTACGAGTTCTCCACGAAGCCCCTGCTCTCGGGGCCGTAATCATCCTTGATGAAGTGAGGCAGCGTGCGGTGCTTGAAGCCGAAGGGGATTCGCTTGCCCTCCACGTTCTGCTGCCCCACCACGGCAATGACCTGGACGAGGAGGTGAGGCGAGCGGTGAGGAGACGCCAAGCGTAGCGCGTAGTCAGAGCAATAACTCATGGGTTATGAGGCCGCGGCGGCGAGAGGGATTCCTCTACCTGTGAGATGTTAATCTTGGATCCCTTGGAACCAGCCACCACCATGGACTTGAAGTTGTTGTACTCAGACAGAGACTTCTGGGCCGAGGATCCCGTTTTGTCACGAGCGTCGTTGAGGATACGATTCACCTGGTTCTCAAAGGTCTGCCTCAGTGTGTTGCCAGGGGTCGGCTCCAGCTCGTTGTTGTGGGCTTTCTCGATGACCTGGGAGGGGGGGGGGAAAGCATTGGAAATATAATAAATATCTGATATAATAAGAACTATGTTGCAATAGCCCCATTTTATAAGTGTCGTGTTTACCTCTATCACATCTTGTTTGGCTTTCTTGATGGTGTTCTGGATGTCAAGGTAGGTCTTTGCATCAGCAATTGAGTCCCCAATACCAATGGAATGACCTGAAGAGAGAAACCTCAAATGTTAAAGACAAAACACGGGCAACAAACCACAAAATACCAATATAATTGTTCCCTAATGTGACACAACGAACGCTCTGTCCACTCACCCTCGATGAGCAGCCAGTTGTTGACCACAGTCTGAATGTTGGAGTAGAAGAGCCGGGTGATGTCGTGGCCCATCTCCAGGTAGGAGATGTGGACGAGGGAGCCGGCCGAGGTTCCCAGAGACTTCTTACAGAGGATCCCCATGATCAACTCGCCGTTCTCCACTATGACCTGTGTGTGGGACGCGAGTTGAACACGGGCTCGCTTGCACTGTCGTTCATTCCCAGCCCCCGATTCTCCACACCCTGAAACCAGAGACCCGTACCTTGGTGTCCCCGGGCGAGATGTGCTTGTAAGGGCCACTGTCCTCCTCGTCGGGATGGGTGCTGTGTGTGCGGATCACGTTGATGTGTCCGGGAATGATAAGGCTGAAGATCTGCTTGCCCGTCCACAGAGGACGCGGCTTCAGGATGGCCGGCTGAGGCACTTTCCCGTCCCAGGTGGAGAGGAACATGAGGAGGTTCATCACTTCGCCCTGCGGCGGAGAGAGGCGCAGCGTTAAGACACAGGGAAACAAAAAAACGGTGCGACCCGGTGACCCCCGTCGCGACCCCTCACCCGCTCCAAGAAGACGTCTCTTTTGGTGAACTTGCGGACGGCCGTGAGGGTGTCCTGCACGATGCCCATGACGGGCCGGTTGGACTGCGGCGTGACGATCATACGCGGCACCATCGCCAGCTCCTGAATCTCCGCCCTCGTCTCGAGGGACTGGGGCAGGTGGAGGTTCATCTCGTCGCCGTCAAAGTCGGCGTTGTATGGAGTGGTGACACTGGCGGGGGGGGGGCAGGGGGACGTTAGAACCGCACGGACGACTCGTTTCAGTCAGGAATTGTTTAACAGTGGGAGGTCAAATTAATACGGTCTAAAAATCACTGGTATGTACAAACAAAAAGGACAATTAAGCTGCGATTCGGTACCTGAGGTTGAGTCGAAACGTGGACCAAGGCAGAATCCGCACCCTGTGCCCCATCATGGACATTTTATGTAGTGTAGGTTGTCTGTTAAAGATGATGATGTCCCCGTCACACATGTGTCTTTCCACCTAAACAGAGAAGAAAAAAAGCCTGCTTTAAAATATGTTCCGAATCAACAGTTTGAGTGACAGACGTGGTTCTGGGGGGCAGCGTAAAAATGTATCTGGACTCGCCTTGTAGCCGATCTGCAGGTGAAGGTCACTTGGTTTTGGGTGGAATCGAAGGTCAATTCGGTCCCCGTTGTCGCGGATGATGTACTTGGCCCCCGGGTACTGGCTGTTGCCTCTTCGCACCAGCTCTTGTAATCTAAGACGGTCGACGCAGTCAATTAGCGGACAATGAATCTCCCGCGCCGCCGCGTGACGTTGACTCGGCGGACTACTTTGCGGTACCTGTCAATGTTGAAGGGTGTGACTATTTCCGGGAAGGTCATGTTGGCTGCTATGGATCGGGGGACGCCCACTTGGTCGATTTGCAGGTTGGGGTCCGGGGTGATGACAGTTCGCGCCGAGAAGTCCACGCGCTTGCCCATGAGGTTACCTCGGACTCGCCCCTCCTTCCCCTTTAGGCGCTGCTTTAAGGATTTGAGAGGACGGCCCGACTTCTGCATTGCCTGTGAAAGGGGGGGGGGGAAAACAAATTGTAATTCAAGGACTAGAACAAATACCCCTCCAAAGCGTTTTAACAGGAAACTGTGGGACCGAATCTCGGACTGGGAACAGATGGAACTCTACAGAGGGAATGCACACACACCCGCGGCAGGCCCGGCAATTCGTTGTCAATCATGGTGGCCACGTGAAACTGGAGCAGTTTGACATCTTCAGCTATGACGTGAGCTGCAGCGCCGCTCTGCTCGTTTCTCCTCAGCTGGTTGTTGATTTTGACAATGTCAGCCAGCTTGTGGGTCAAGTCATCCTTCAAAAACAGAAATAATTAGTGTTTTGTTGTTGTTGCTTACACGGTGCAGAAACATGTCCCAACAAAACAAAAACAGTGGGGAGGTCATAGGAGGTTACCTGGTTGCGAGCAGAGCCCTGCATAACTACAGCGGGCCTGACAGCCAGTGGGGGCACCGGCAACACCGTCACAATCATCCATTCCGGTCGGGCGAACTTGGGGTCCATGCCCAAGATGACGTCCTCTTCGTCCGCGATGCGCTTGAAGATCTCGTGCACGCGCTCGGGGCTCAGCAGGATTTTCTTCTCCTGCGAATCCTCGTTCACGTGCTTCCACTCGGCGTACAGCTCCAAGCCGGAGCGTCTGATGCGCGGCTGGTAGCGCCCACAGCCACCGTGGCCCTGTGCAAGGTCACATTGTTGAGAAGGGCGGAAAGGTTAGTGTGAGAAATAATCCCGTTGGGTGGCGCCGTGAAAACTGCAGAGCCAGAGTGCTTGTTAACCGTGAGGTAAAACTACGCCCAAATACCTTCTCCTTGCTGATGTCCTCCTCGGTCTCCTGCTGTTCCATTCCAAATTTGTTGTCCATCTCCTCTCCTCCTTCGCAGATGTTTTTTCCTTTGCACAGCTCGTACACGTGCGTCAAACGTTTCCTCGGCTGTCCTTTGGATTTTATGAGGATGTCTTTGATCTTTGGGTTGTTCTGGAGGAGACAGTAATGGAACCAAGTTCAACATCTCTGAATGATACTTATACATAAAATAGCAGTGGATTATTACTATGATCTACAGTAATATGCATATTGTACTTACCGAATCCACTAATAGCTTGGAGCAAAAGAAACAAACACATCGAAGAACCTTCATTATCTTGTTTACGAAGCCGACGTGGAAAACTGGCTTTGCCAGTTCTATGTGCCCAAAGTGGCCGGGGCATTCCGTCATGTTGCCTGAGGGAGAATAAACAAAAACATGTTAGTATCGTCAATTAATGCCAGCTGATAGGCAAGGCAACCAGTCAGTCGGTCAGAAACATACCTGCACATGTCTGACATCTTCCTGTCCGTTCTATGACCCCTTGTCTCGGATCCATAAGGCCACCAAGCTTAGGACGTCCACCCTCGGTTGTTTCGGGGTACTTGATGCCCCCTTCAGTAACGGACATCCGTTTCTGGGGAGAAAAACACAATTTATTCATTAATTCATACATATATGTAGAAATACATATGTACACACATTCATACACGCACAATAGGCAGTTACCCAACTACATCCTCTATTTGTTAGTCATAAATTCGATTTCATTTTCAACAAGTATTCTTTCAACGGTATAAAAATATTAATTGATAAATATATTTAGATCGTAATCAAATATTCAGTGCTAAAAATAAATTCAATAAACACACAAGCAAAAGTTAGTGGAATGATTTTGGCTAAAATAAACTTCCGTAAAAATCAACTATTACGTCAAGCAAAACGCTATGCTCAATTAAATAAAGGTGCAGTAATATTCAACCCAACCAACCAATATTTAATCCAGTTTTAAGAAAAAACATGCTTATCGGATTTTGTTTAAAGTACCCTTTTATTAATGTATTGTGTGAATAAACAGACCAATCCGTACAATACGACGAGTTTGTAATGAACCCAACGAGCCATGTGCACAACGAAAAGATAGATACAAATGTTAATTCCTAAAGGGCCTATCAGGTACATTGCGTCAATAAAAAGGGGGTTTAATTCATGTGATAGCAAGGATCATTTCTTGAGAATGTTGTGCTTAGTTTTTCAAACTTCCTGCAACATGCTAACTAGCACAAGCTACACCAGCTTGACACAGCTAGTTAGCTAGGCTAGGCTAACAGCGAGCATTTTCCGTTGTTAACTGAACCATGTCTTTGCCACATAGGTTAAGCTACAAGATTAATCAAAGAACTGTTTACGTGATCTGTGATATGTCCGGTAATCAATAAAATACCCAACCCCCCCTCCAAAAAAAGAAAACCTACAAGCTCATCTGGGCTGATGATGCCGAATTGAACTCTCTTGATCGTGCGCAATGGGCATGCGCTGTCGCCGGAGGGCGGTCCGTGCATCCTGTGTATTCAAAGAGACGCGTCCTTCCTCGGCACGCCGCTTTGTGAGCAGGAACAGCCTTTAAATTGCCACCACGACTCTGGTCAGTCCGCCAACGGTGACCGGAAAGTCTCCGAAGGCGATATCCCAGGCACCGCTGCTGTCGTTAGCTTTTATAACCTAGTTACTACTGTTTAGTCTTAATTATGATGGCTACTGACTGCCCCCTTCCCTTTTTAGGTCTACTCTCCGGAGCGCTCTAAGCGCTTCTGAACATGAAGCGGCTCAACGCTTGGTTTTATAGACTGAGTGCATACTACGGGGCTGCTGACTCAGAAAGGCAGGGACTGACTCTTTGGAGGGTGGGACATGGATCTCCGTAGTAAAACGCTCATTGGCCATTCAAGACAGTCGCATGAATAATTAATTCGGTTGCACGTACAGCGAATTAGGAGGAACGCTTATTTTTTTAACGAATCAGAATCATAGGCGGGTGTTGAGTTGATATAAACTTGCCCCGATTGGTTTTATTAAAACTGTGTGGGCAGTGCTGTGTGTACTTTGCATGCAAAATGTGAATATTCAAGTTGAACGCTTTCCATTCGTCCGTTTTCTTGTTAATATTGAGGAGAACAAAATAGACGACCAATGGCTATAAAGAAATGAACCTTCTTATAATTATTTCAACAAAACCCGCCCTTTCTCCGGTGTTTGCCGAATCTGGCCGATGTGAATTTCTTCCCTCAGAGCAAAATAAAAAAAATTCTCTGTTCTCCCGTTCGTCTCGCTGTAGATCAACCCGGGCTCTAAGAAAAGAGGCTCAGGGCTGAGGCCTGTTAAGACCATGTATTATACAGGAAGTAATCGACAAAATACACGATATTTTCATCGCGAACCACTAAATCATGGATTATTTTTTAGCTACTTTACAAACACGTCGCCTTTTGGGATTTTCCTCCTTTGCATTTTTGGATCTCTGGGACTTTGTTGCAAGCCGCGGACTCGCCTGGGAGTGAAGTCCAGCCGGCAGACTGGATTTTCCGTACGGCCTTCAGGAAAGTCCGGGGGAAGCCTTCCATGTTAAATCTACATTGTTTTTTAACAACCGTTTACCTTTCTTACAAGAAATGTTGTATATGTAATTTTATTCCGATTGATTTGTTCAGTTTTTTTATGTATTTGTATTATTATTGTTAAAATGCAGTACATTGTCGAAGGCCACGTTTCGAAAGCTGTCTGAAATACCGTCGTTTTGGCGGTTAAAGCTACGTATCATTCGTTTGTAACGTCGGTTCATTGTGTATTTGTCTGCCAACTAACTATTATTTAGCAAGTATGATCGATGCTAGCAATTTACAAGCCAACGAGATACATTTGTAAATACAAACGCTTCGTTGTTTTTTCGGCGTTATAGCCGGTGATCCTGTTAGCTAACGTTAACTAACATTTATTGCCGAAGACGAACGTATGTCCCCTGCTATTTATTTTTTATTTTTAAACATTTGCTACGTTTATCGTGCTTCGCCAACTACTTTGGCTTTGAATGCGATGTACACCGCGTTACAGTGGTGTTATTCTCAAAAGATGTCTTGATGAAATGCCAAGGTAAAGCAGCCGGATAGTGTCTTGTAATGGACGTTTCGGGACAAAACGTTCAGCTACCGTTAAGCTAGCTTCCAGCCACAGTAACCTAATTATGAGCTAACGTTAACTCGCAAGACCTCGTCCAAGTAAACTTCCGTCTTTAGTTTAAAAGTAGTAACTTTACTCGACGGTCGTGTTGTGGCGGGTATGCTAGCTGCTGTATTATATCCCCGCACCGAGCGCAGAAATGATGGCTATTTCGCTAGCATTGTTGGACTCCGGTAGCAGCCAACATGGCGGTGTTTGACGATATGCTGCTTGTTGTCAACGAGAAAAATGGAGTCCGGGATATTCTTGTTGGCTAACTTCTCCGGCCACATACCTGCGCATTTTCGGGTACATAATCGAGTTTAAATAGGAAAAAGCGACTGTAAGGGGGTGTTTAATTATATTCGCGTTACGTGGTGAGATGAACACCGGCGATACGTCGCTAGCCAGTGCCGTTATTTCAACGTTCTTGTCTCTTCGTCGGTGTTGAAGTTAGGACAGTTAGTCAATTCTTCATTCGGTACGGTTGTCTTTTTGTTGTTTTCACAGCTGATCACGACACTGATGTCCTCTCGCTCCTTTCGATTACCTGCAGTTTAACGTGTAGGTGTTTGTAGGCCAGTTAAAGTATTTAATCTGGTCGCCGTGGACTAAGATTCCGTCGGCTTGTTACACAATAGACTTATCCGGTCAGCTTTCGTTAGTAGAGCCCGAGGGAAGGAAACATGTTGGCCCGGTGTTAATGGCTCCATAATTGTCCGAAAGCAGAACGGCACAGCGCGTTGATTTGTGCGCCTTTTTGAGAGCAGTAAATACACCATGTCCCATTCAAAGGTGCTCAGATGTTTTCGTCCTACTGTGATCTGCCTTCATAGACGTTTGAGTAAAAGCTAGAAAGTGGTTTAATCACACCTCAATATCCGCGGTTTAAATGCAGAAAAGTCCATCCGCTGTTTTAATGACTGGAACTCCAGACAGACCACTTCATGACTCTTGTATTTGTACTGCCTTGTTGTTTTTAAATAAAGACACTGAAGTGGAATATGGGGTCGTTGTTTTTTTTATTCTTTTGAACACACTCATGTTGATGCACGTTGACTGCATCAACACACCTCTTTGCCATCGTGTCGTCTTGGCAGGTCCTGCAGAGAAGGACCGAGGCCTCATCTGCAGTATTCTTATGGAGCCCAAACGCTTTTCTCAAACCGAAAAAAAATGGCATCGCAGAATGTGACAGGGAATCACTTTGTTCGCCATGTGCCGTGCAATGCCGTGGCTGTACAAAGGATCCATTATTGCCCAGCTGGCTCCCTCCTCTGGCTCACGTTGAGAATGATCAGCCTTGCAAAGACACGAACGCGACCACGTTTCCAATGCGGAAGCGAGTCCCGGCGGGCTGTCAGACGCGCGCCCCCTGCTGCTGCCGGGAGGTCAGTGCACAGAGGCCCACCGTCACTCTCCGCTGTGGGTGATCAGCGATAGTGGGAACACATGTATACATCACCGTGGAAAGGCTCTCTGAAATTTTAGCATTGCCTGCCACATTTGAGCGTTACAAGGGAACTGTATGAAGGTTTCCGGGGGGTGGGGGGGTCGCATAGTTCGGAGGATAACTAAATGCCCTAAAGCAGAGGTCTTCAACATGGGGTCCGCGAAGGTACTGCAGGGGGGTCGCGACATTTTTGGTTGGTAAGACAATTTTTTTTAAACATTTTTTTTATTTATGGTCTTTAAATACACATTGACATGAATCCAACATATTGCAGCGATACATTGATGGAGAAGACGTTATCTGTCAGTCCGCAACACATACGTTCAGCTTCCCTCAGCAGCTCTCAAGCTGGGCACCGGTTCACTCACTGCTCCTTTCATGCTGATACGACAGCGCAGGCACCAGCCAATCAGATCGCGTTTATACTCACGTCTAAAGCGCGTGAAGCTCAAACATAAAAGATGGCGGACCAAACTCCGTAGAATAGTCCCTGCTCCACCTCGCCATCAGTTTGGGGGACCTTGGCTTGGAAAACGATGAAGATCTCTGCCCTAAAGAAACCTCATCAAATTCTAAATTAACTTCAGATAAATCTTCAGTAGTCGTGTAGATATTATATAAAATGCTAACGTTTACTCAACTTCTACAGGTACAGCTGTAAAACGCTGTTAACCATCTTGATTTTTTTTAACAGAAATAACTGCTTTTATTTTCTGATTCCTAAAGCACATTTTTCATGTTATAATTGCGTTGCTTCACCAGAGTCAAATATTTAATGCAGGACGTTAACCTGTGATTATCTTTACACTAACTATTTTCACAGCATCTGATTTCCATCAATGGACCGCAACTAAGACTTGTAAGTTTACTATATATTGCATGTTTCAAGAGCTGTAAAAGCCTTCTATTTGGGAAATTACAACTTCTCATTTTAAGGCACTGAATGCCAATAAAACATTTTTAGTGAGTCCATGGGGGAAAACCTCACGGTTTAGATTTGCTTATATTTTCCTTTCATTGCAGTGATGGAATTGGTCATACTTTTTATTCTATTTATTCCTGATTAGTGTTTTTGCTGGATGATCTGCATTGCTATGTGACCGTAGTCCCCAGTGGTTGCTATTTTTAAGCAGGCCTCACAATGCGTTCAATTAGGTATATTTTATATAGTGTCTGTCGGTACGAATCTTCCAATGCGTATTTCCTCTTTCCAGAGGGCCGTCCTGCCTCGGTGGGGTGAGCATTCAACTAGGGGGAGCTGTTGTCTGTTGATGTCAGAGTCTGACGGTGTGTTGTCGTGGGGGAAAAAAAAAAGGGGGGGGGGGGCGTAGGTGACTGACAGGGCGGGAGAAACAGACAGGCGGATGCAGAGCGCGCCGGGAGGAGGAGCAGACTATCGGTCTGGTCCACGATTAAAAAGCCTAAACTGTAACGGCAGCATTGTCCCGAAGGCTTTGATGCTCCTGTTTGAATGATAAATAAATAAATAAATATCCCTGCCGAGGTCGGGGGCCGGAATTCGTTCCGTTTAAAAAAAAAAGAACCAAACCTTATCGGCTTAATATGCACCCGCTAAAAATAAACACAGCAGCGGAAGGTGTTTGTCTCGTCTTAAGTCATTTTGTGTGCGGTTTCTTTTTGTCATCCTCACAAACGAATACGAATGAGACAGAAATGTCTTAGCCCCCCCTCACCCTGAAATTGTGCACCAAGATGCTGTTTTGTAATACTAATGGGTGTGACGTGGGCCCGGAGGCATGCTCTCGCTCAGCGGCCATTGGAGCCGAACAGGCCGTCCCATTTCTGTCCGGCTAGAGAATGTCCTGTTCTTTGGCTGTTTGTTTTGGCTGATGTCAGCCGCTGCCAAGCGTCTTCATCTTTCTTTCATCCTTCCTTTTTATCGTCCGCGCGCTCTTTCAGACCACCCGAAACGCTCCCTTTTCTTTCTCTCCTGCTCTCGTTTTAACACAAGAGTCCTTTTTTTTTTTTCTTCCTGCAGCTAATTTGTCGAGAGACGGACTGAAGTGGGAGAGTTAAAGTCATCCGCTGTTTTCCAGGAGGCCGGCGTGTTTTTTTTCTTCCCTCCTCTTTCTTCTCTCAACGTTCTTTCGGCCTCTTCCTGGAACTATCTGGGTGCTAAATTAATTGCTCTCGATCCCACCTGGCGCTGCAATCGGCTTAGTGCTAATCTGGGGTTCTCGGATTGCAGCCAAACCCCCGTCCAGGAAACGCTGCGGAGTCGTTTGCCGCCGCGCTTTGACCTCTGGCCTGCTGCGCGCACGCACACACACACACACACACACACACACACACACACACACACCATCTTCCCCTTCCTCCTGTTTTTGGGAAGCCTCGTCTTTTTTCAACGGCTCCGCGCTGGCGAAGGCCGCGAGCGTTATGTCACGTTGCTGGTGCGCTCGCTCGTCCTTGTGATGTCACGAGATCGCCTGCAGGGGGTTCAAGATCTTGCACAAATCAAGTTTCCACTCGAGGATGAACTGGTTCTATCCGCCGTGGTCAAAGGTCAGTGTGACCTCTGGGCCGCAACTCAGGAATTCATGTGCTAATTACGTGTATATCGATTTCCACTTGAATGCCAAGCGGGACCAAACTTGTTGGCTGTATACAATTTACAATGTAAACTGATACCTGATTGGCTGACGGAGGCGCGTGATATTAGTTTTAATTTGCTCCCTCTTAGTCAGATGATGCTTCTCCTTAATTGTCTGAAGCGTCTCCTTAGTGCTCAAACCTTTAATCTTCATCGTTTCCTCTCATCTTCCCTCCCGTCCTCCGTTTCCTTCGCTCCTCTCCTCTGCATGGGGAGCCTCAGCGAGGGCCACATGCCTCCCCCAGTGGCTCGCCCCCGCGCACTGCCGCTCGCCGCGGCCTCCTCTCCTCTTTCCTCACTTTTTTTTTTTTTTGGTCTTTTAGTCGCTCTGCTGTGCGGCCGTTTTGTTTCGCCTGGCGTGACGCCATCGCCTCAAACCATCTGTCGTTTCTTTTCTCTGCTTTTACCGCACCGCGCCCCCCCCCCCTTTTCTTCTAATGTCAACGGTTAAGTGATTTATTATTCATGTGTGTATATGTCATTTTTTAAAAGTTTGCACCCATGTTGCCACTGCTCAAAAAAACAACAACCCCTGAACATCCTCCTTTTTTCCTTCCTCCTCGCGAGACCTTCTCTCCTCCCCGTCTCTCCGGGACGTTGCGCTTGAAGTGCCTGCGTGCTATTTAAAGAAGGCGTGCGCAAAAGCAGGGTGGTTTACAGCGCAGCGCCTTCAGAAACACAGGCTGTCGAGAAACAGGAAGCGCCATCGGCCCCCGAAGGGCAGCAGCGACCAGCGTCAGCCGACACGCAGCCCCTTCCTCCTCCTCCTCCTCCTCCTCCTCCTCCTCATGACTGAACAGAGGCTCCAGCAAAACAACGCTCGCGCTTATCAGAGAATTATGCACCCCTCCCCTCCGAGGCCCGGCCTCCTGAATGGCGCACACGCACACACACAGCGGGCTTTTCACCCCTCCGCCGTGTCCTATCTCGCTTTCTCCCCCTCTCGTATGCCAAAAGCTACCCCACCCTCCCCCCTCACTCACCCCGTTCTCCCTCCAACTGTCTCTCTTTGCCAGTACAGCATGCCTGAGTAGCCGCCTGGAGATGGAGGAGCTAATTAATTTGATTTAGCCGTCCTCCCTCTCTCTCTCTCTCTCTCTCTCTCTCTCTCTCTCTCTCTCTCTCTGGCAGTGGAAAAACCAGCCGTCCGCCCGTCTCCCCCCTCCCCCCCCCCACCCCCTCTCCCTCCTCGACGCCGTATCAGGCACCCCTCCCAGATGATTTTCCACCTATTCTTTCCAGTCTCCTTTGGCAACGTCCGCACTCCGTATCCCTCTCTTCCTTCTCTCCTTTGCTTTTCTGCTTCCTGTTATACAGCCATATTTTGCCAGCTGTTTGTCGCGTATCAACTCGATCGTATATTCCCCTCCAGCTGCCTCTTGTGGGGCTTAAACCCAGTGAATTCCTTTTTAAAAACACCCCCAGAAAAAGAATAACTGGTTATCTCGCGTGTGTGTGTGTGTGTGTGTGTCCAGGGACCGTTTGAGTGACTCAGCAGTGTTTCACACCAACACGCCTTCTGGAGCTCAACGCGCCCGAAGGCCCGCTGAGCCGCGCCGCGCGGCGATGTTCTTGTTTCCCGTCACCTGTCGACGCGACTCGCACGAGTCCTTTCGACGCGCTGCAAAGAAACGGCCTCAGCCTTGCGGCGCGCAGATTGTGGACATCTGTGTGTTCCAGTCCTCCGGAGCAGCAGGAAAAGGGGCGGTGGCCGCGTTGAACTCGCTAACTCTCTGCTGGAAATTTAAGGCCCGGGAAGGCTCCTCTACTGACGGGAACCCCCCCATAAACCCCCCCCCCCCCCTAAAAGCTTAACGTTCCTGAACATGTCAGAAAATGACAAGTTTTACTTAATAACCGATGACACTGAGATTTATAAACTGTGCACGCACACACATACGTGGTATAAATCACAGTGGATGAGTGTATTTTCTGGTCCGTTGCGTCGGGCTGCGTTTCCCTGACACTTGTTTTTGTGAAACAGCTGAGGCGCGTGAGCGCCGGACGTGTTCCAGCACGCTCATCTCTCCGCTTTCATCCAGTTACCCGCGACGCCGCCCCGGCGTCTGCAAAGCGCCGCTGGGGGCTCAGGCGCCCTTTCATCTGTGACGACGAATCACATGTAATCATTTGTGCCGCTCATCTGAGCCGGGACCCGCGTGGACATGCGTGTGCTGCAGTTCCGTACAGGCCTCTCTCTCTCACACACACACACACACACACACACACACACGCACAGAGGAACTGCTGCTCGTGAAGCCACAGCTTTCTCTTTAAGAAGCTACGGACATTTGAACTCCTCGGGCGCCGTTTGACTTCCCACTTTGATCTCAGGCCAACTCCGCTAGAGACCAGGTTAGTTATCCCCGTTTCCTTTTTTCCCCCCTTTTTGGATGTTTACCAACCCTTGAGAGGGGCCTTCGGGAAATATTCGCACACAGTCTAAAGTTTGGACACAGCTTTTCATGAGGATTTAAGGAGAAACTGATATTGACTGATAACTGATAACTGATAACTGCTGTGTCTCTAGAAGGCTTTTTCCTTTTTTCCGTCTGAAGGAAAAGAGAACTTGAGATCTGATACCTGATATGCGCGTCTAATCCCTTCGCCATCTAATGTAAGAGGACTGACTCCCTCCGCCTTTTCACTAGAGGCACAAAGCACAGTTAACGGGTTAATCGGGGTTCCCACGCGTCTTTGAAAACCTGGAAAAATGAGAGAAAAGGTGAAATGTCCTAAAAATTGGTTCTTCTGTTTTCCAATAAATAACTGATCCATCTACCAGAACGCTGAAAAACTGATCACGCCGGCACCTGAAACGGCAAAGTTATATCCAACATCGTATTTCGATTAAAATAGCGGCTTAACGGGCCGTGTTTCTGTTTCTGGTGCCCTCTTGTGGCCAAACAAACAAAACAATCGTAAAAAGGCCGAACAAACATGGCGATTTAATTTATTCTCGCCTTCGTAAAAACATTCACAAAACCGTTTTTTTCCCTCTCTAGTGTTCTGAGACCGGAGGGGTTTCGTACCAACAGGCGGACTCGTCGTCCTCTCTCGTTCGCCCGTTGCTACATCGACGTGTCAACTGTTACTGCCCTTCTCAGTGGGCAGAAATGTGTTTTTGCTTTTCCCCCCATCGTGTGTGCATATGTTTCGTCATGCTGGTAGACCGCGACAAACCCAACAACACAAAGACTCGCTGTTCAAAACACTGCTCCTACAGCGCCGTCACTCCGCGGGGGGCCTTTTAACTGCGCCATTCACTTACAGTTAGTGTGTGTGTGTGTGTGATTTCTGTGGGGATTATGCAACACTTCCGTTTGGTTTGAGCTGTTCTTTGAATTATCGATGAAAAAACAGTTTTTGGGTCCACGTTGGTTATTTTTAGGCTGCCACATTAAGGCCCTGAGACGACATCGACAACTCCTCTCAAGACCAGACGTTTCAAACACAGAAAGTCTGATGGCTTCAAATCTTCCGCCCACTCTGCTTCCTCGGCGCCTCCATCTTTGTGTGTTCAGATGTGCGTGTCGCTTGGTAGCACAGCATGAAAAGCTATGATCACGTTTGGCCAAACATCCATGAATAGGGGCGGCTGGACTACGGGGGGGGCAGGGGGGGGCCTCTGAATACAGAGTTTGTGGCGGGCTGCAGCCTCAGGGCAATGCCAGCACACATGTGTGAACCGAGTGGTCACACTCCTGGAACACGCACACACACGCACACACACTATTGTCTTTGCCAACGGGCAATCTGCTTCACACACACCCACACACACACACGCACACGCACACACGCACACGCACACAGCCTCTTTTCTTTTGCTTTTTAATTTGAGGGTCCTATCCTGAAGCGACTCCCCACTGCTGTCATGCGTCACGTGTGGCACACACACACACACACACACACACCCAGCATGCTTTGCTAGAGGAGTGCACGGGAGAGCCCGCGTGGGGCGTCGGGGGGGGTGGGGGTGAAGAAGAAAAAAAAAAGTTTGGCTAACTCCAACAGCCAGAGAGGTCACAGGAACAACACCCAATCCCAGAGCGGTTCCCATGGAGACGAGTGTGGCAGCGTACAATGAGGCAGGGAGAGAGTGATGAAAGCGAAGGGAGAGAGAGAGGGAAAGTAGGAGGAGGGCGGGTAGTTGGCGTCAAGGTTCAGTTGGTGGGTGCGGGGAGGACGGAGGGGGCTGGGGGTGTTGGGGGGGGCAGTTCTGCTCAAAAGGACAGTGGGAAGTATAATGGTGTTGAAGCATAACAGCGTTTCCAACATTCTTCCACCCCCTCCTCAGATATTTCTGCCCCGTTGGTTCCGGCCTCCCGGCGTAAGGCCGCCGCCGCCGACGGAGGGAGGACGGAGGTATGTGGAATTTCCACTGACCGTGACGCCTGACAGCGACCGCAGCGGAGAGGCGTGTTGTTGTGAGGCATTTGGCACCGATACGGATGAATCGGAAGCGATATCCATCTGCAGAACTCAGCGGCCGATGCGGCGCCGCCTCAGGTTTTATTTTTTTGGGGGGGGGGGGGTCGGGGGTCGGCCTTTATAAGTTGTGCTGTAAAAAAGTAAAAAGGAGCTGGTTCAGCCACATGTGTCGGGACTCGGATCCGACCACCGGCCTAAAATCATCAACCCCCGGTAGCAATTTGACCCCTTTAGGCCGAGGTCACGGACAATCGAACGGTGTCCCCCGCCCCATCTTTTTGTCCTCGTCTGTTCACCTTTATTGCTTTTCTCCCTAGAAGAAGCGCACTCACACGGGGAACCACAGTTCACCCGTCCCGGGGTTTACCGAGGAGCCCGTGAAGGTGGTTGTATAACGTCTGGAGGCTTTTTTTCTTTTTCTTTTCTTTTAAGCTCTAAGAAAAATAAGATTGTGTTCTGGCAGCGATTAGGGGAACGGCGCATTAGCACCGCGGCGGAAGAAAAAGACTTGATCTTCGTTCCCAGGTCACCAAATTAAAAACGCGGCAAACGCGGCGTAATTTCCACACATTTGGATCGCATTAGCGTGCAGCGGCGTTCACCCGTTGCACACAACGTGTCGGCGGTATTTGCACCAAGCAGACGTGTGCAGATACGGCGGATGACTGTTTACTTTGTAGTCGTCGCGCCGGACGGAATCATCAGGTGGATGGCGACGTGTCAAGTTGTCTTTCCCCAGTGAAACGTTGCATCTTGGGAAATGGAGGACGCTGCCTCGTGGTGGCTGGGCTTTAGGTCGGGGCATTTGGGCCTCTGTTGGGCCGTTTCTTTTCTTTCTTTTTTTTTAAATCAGTCTCGCGTAAGTCTCAACTTTATTCCGCTTCAGCGCTTTAGCGCTCGAGTGCCCCTCTGGTGACCCGTTTTTTCTCGCTCAACTCCACCAGTTTCACAGAACGCTCCCGTCCGCCATTTGACTATACCGCCAGTTTTGTCTCCTCTGTCTTCCTCGTGTCTCTCGCACACGCTCCTCTCCCCCCCCCCCCCCCCCCTGCCTCCCCCGTCTGCGTGTCCGTGCGTCCGTCCTCGTGCCCAGGTTTTTCGACTTGGCGTGGTTCCTGTTTGTTTTCAGCCATTTTGGGGACTCGCAGTGCTTGTAACAAAACTGCTTAAATGGCGTCCTCTTGCTTGCTCTCCCACTCTGTCTCCCTCTGCCTCTCCCTCCCTCTCCCTATCGCTGGGCTTTGTGTATATAAAGTAGTGTGTGTGTGTGTGTGTGTGTGTGGAGAGAGAGAGAGAGAGAGAAAGGGGGAGAGGGAACAACACTTCCAAATAAAAAGAAGATTGGATTCAGTGGGGGGAATTGAGGGGAGGGGGTTCACTTGCTGGAAGAAAAAGAAGCGCAAAAACATTAAGAATTGTGTGTCAGAAGCAAAAACTGAAGAGGAGAGCGAGGGCGAGCGAGCGAGAGAGAGAGAGAGAGAGAGAGCACCAAGTTCGAGTGTGAGAATCGCTCCTGCCCTCTGCCTTCACACACTGCTGCCTGTGTGTGTGTGTGTGTGTGTGTGTGTGCGCACCGCCTCTCTCTCTCTCGCCCTGCTCTCTCTCTCTCTCTCACACACACACACACACTCAGACGTGCGCGCACACAGACCAAGGGGGAGAGCGAGAGAGGGAGAGGGAGTGTGAGGGGAGAGAACACACAACGCAGCAGAGATGCAGCAGGAGGTTTTCCGAGGTACGTTCTCTTGTATGCTTCCCTTCCTGAGAGACACACGGAGAGAATAAGAGGAAGAGAGGCGGCTTTCGGCTTGTTTTTCCTGCTGGCTTTTCTGCTCCAGTCCACCGCCGCCGCCGCCGTGCTTTGCTCCTCGCTTGAAGAGGAGAAAAAAGGTTTTTATTTGACCGTGCGTGTGCCGGGGCGTGAGTGTTGCCCGGTGTGTGTTTCCTATGCAGTGTGTGTTTGTAGACGCATATTTCTGTGTGTGTGTGTGTGTGTGTGTGTGTGCGTGCGTGCGGCAGTAACAGGCCTCGTCTCCCTCTTTTTCTCCCCCCCGCCCCCCTCTGTTGCTGGCGCACCACGCAGTTCTTTTTTTTTTTTTTTTTTCTAGAGCGATGACTCGTTTGGCGATTTGTGATGAAACTTTTAATTTATTGAAGCCTCCTGCGTCCCTATGATTCACCCCCTGGAGGGGCGGGGGGGGTTGGGGGGGGGGGGGGGTTGTCTGGAAGAGAGAGGGGGGAGGACGGTAGGGGGGGCAAACCGGCCAGTCAGAACACATACGAGCTTTGTTGTTGGGGTCTAAACATGGTGGGCCAGTCCCTCCATCCTGCTCATCAAGTTACCACCAACATCAGTAGGAAGTGTAGAAAGAGCGGTAAACATCTCCGGTTCCACCGACTTGTCCCGGTCGCGGGCCGCCCAGTTTGTCATCCATTTTGCCAGCCTGTTGTGTGGCGGGGGGTTGCCTGTGGAAGAGCGGCGGAGGGCCCGTTGATGACACCGATACCGATGTCGTTTCCCGAAAAGCCGTACCTTTTTTTTTTTCTTCTTTCTTCTTCTTTCTTTTCCTTCTTTTTTTTTTTTTTTTCTTTCCCCAAAACAAAACAGCATCTGCTGCCAACTACTCCACATTCCTGGTTTCCATGGAGTCCACGCCAATGTATAGAATACACGATCCGCTCTGCCAACGGCATCAAGGGGGGGGGGGGGGTCATAGGTCAGACAATAGGAAGTGCGGCGCACCGATGATGTTGGTTGTCAGCGGTGCCGGTGTGTGTTTTGGTCACACACACGCAAGAGTCATGTGTGCATGTGGGCCCTTTTTCTACAGTCGAGTGACTGCAAGGAAGCGTTGGTTGGCTTTGTTTATGTTTATTTATAAAAATGTCAAATGCTTGAAAATTGAAAAAGGATTCCGGGGTGGGGGGGGGCTATTACCTCCGGGCCATGCTGTTTCCAAACGCCACGCGTGAGCAGGTTTTTGGGGAATTTCGTGCTGAGCTGAGAGCTGACGTAGTATGGAGGCGCCGGGGTTTGAGACGTGGGCCGGGGTCACGCGAAAAACAACACGCAACGGCGTACGAGTCGGCGGGCAGAGGGGTCGCGAGCCCTCAGTCATGCTGAGGAGGATTTGGAAGACAAGAAAGCCATGAAATGTGAACGTAGGCAAGACGTGTCACCCCCCCGTCCCCCCACACCCCTCCACCCCTACCCCACTAGCACCACCACCTCTTCCACCTTCCCTCAACCACTCCCTCACCAACTCCCCTTGGCGCCCCCCTCTCCCTGTATCCCATCTGGCCGGCTCCACCACGCTCTCTTGGAAGGGGGGGGTGGATTCAGTTCAGTAGCTGTTCGTGCTAATGATGCCCCCCCCCCCCCCCCCTCCACCCAACCCACCCATGCACACGCCCTCATGTGGTACTCTCATAGGCCAACTGCTCCTGTGATAGTCGGGCCCCTCTGGCTGCCCCTTGCTGGGGGAAAAGCCCAACTGACACCTTTCTTTTTCCACATGCTCCTCGCTGGCAGCTCACCGGCTGGAACACCGAGCGCCCCCCCCCACATTCTGACCCGCAGTCACTCCCCTTGACCCCTTATACACCCCCCCCCCCCCCCCCCCCCACACACACACACACATGCATGCATGCTAGGCAGCACATTATTGCTCAAAGCAGTATTATGGCACATGCGGAGCGTTAATACAGCGACAAGAAGCTGTTTGCTGTGTAAAGAGAAAGTGTTGTTGCGTCGTTATCCAAGCTTCTCTTTGCTTTTGCTAACGGCGCCGGGCCAGCACGCGCTGCTCCCCTACGGTACATTTCATCCGGAACATCGGCATTGTTGCAGGAGTGTAGCAACCCCGCTGCGGTGCCCCCTTCGGGTAAACACCGTTAGCGCTGCCGGTTAGCCCTGTTAGCACCTTTGGCACCGTTAGCTGCTAGTCGCGGTAAACATGTTTAGAGGCATTGTGTACATTTAAGATATAAGAAAAGGGTAATTCTGGTTTATTATAAGTTGGTTGTTTGTTTATTGTTTTTTAGGTTAATCGTTTCGGTCATCATTCCTATTAGAAAATAACAAAGTTGCACTCGGTAAACTTGAGCGTTTAGCTCTGTGAATACAGAGGCAAAGAAAGAGGGATGTTACCAAAGGACTTCCTGCTTCTGCTTTGACCTGCAGTACCGCTCTGTTGGATCACTGCAGCTTTGTGAACACTAATTTTTTTCTGTGCAAAGAGAGATCACGTACCAACATTACAGGTTTACTCACGGTCAGTTTCACCTCGAAATAGCGAGGCCGGCGCTTTCCTTCAGCCGTCACATTTTGCCTTAGAGACGTTAGCCTGTTCTCAGCAACGACTTTGGTGAGCACAAACTCTGATTATCGAATGCTAACAGTTATTTGTCTGTCAGCACGAGCACCAGTTTCAGTGTGGAATAAACAGATTGCTCAACGGCTGGTTCAAGGCCTTTAGCTGGCGTATCGGCCAAACTCCTCTGCAGTGCTGCCTTGTGTTGTGCAAAGCCACCGTAGCAGTGATTTTCCTAGTGACTGATTGACCGTGTCAATTAGGTGGATTGCTAACAAATGGTCTGCAAGGTCATGAAATGTTCCATGTTTTTCAGATGCTAAGTGTGTCGGTGTCAATGGTCCTCAAAATCCAAGCAAACAATATGTCATTGAGCCAAACAACACTTATAAGTTAATTGGTTTCAACATTTTAACTGTTGGGAGTTTTTTTTGTCATTTCTAATGATTTAAATTTAGGAGAGGAGAATATTACATGAACCAAAAAAGTGCATGCTTCACGTATGTCATTGGATTTATATGGAACGCAAATTGAATCAGCGGGCCTCTGTTCCCCCGGCCTGTCGGTGAAGAGCCTTTCGCTGTCACACATAATCCAAAGCGTTCGGTATAATGTGTTTTTATTTCCACACGAGACAAGCACCAGCTGCGAACCTGTTCGTCCCTGGTGCCGAAAGCGCAAATATATGAGCACTTCATAGGCCGACCGATCATCATATCCGTGCCGAAGGTCCTGTTACAGAGGTGTGCGGGAACAGGGATGCTGTTTATTTTGATCTGCCTTCAGGGTCCTCGCCACGTTCACGGCCACTTTTGTTTGTGCGCTTGTTTGCGAAGGGTTGAATGTAATAAAGAGGCGCACACACGTCCGTGGATATGAGTAAATCCGGGACGTTTTAAGCGCGTTAATAGCTCCCTGTCACAGACGGGCGGCGCGTCGTGCAGCCTGTGCTCGCGCCGCGGCCTCGTGCGTCACAGGGAGATAAAGAAAAAGAGCGAGGGGGCGTCATACGCATTTTCCTGAGACGGTGAAAATGTTTAGCCTTCGCTCTGTCTGTGTGTGTGTGTGTGTGTGTGTGTGTGTGTGTGTGTGTGTGTCCGCCCACTTGTAGCAGACTGGCGCTGGCCATGAGGGATTTCCTGCACAACATCCATTCGCTCAGCCATCGCGAGGCCCGCTTCGACACAGAGCGAAGTAATGCGGCGGGCCCGGCAAGATAGGATTGTGCGTCCCTCGTTGTCAGACATGAATCTTGCACAGACTGGTCCGTTGTCCTGCGACAACAAATAGCATGTGCCGCCCGCCCTTGCTAAGTGCGTCATTAATAGACGCACGTGTTTTCCTTTTGTTGACTCTACTTAATTCACCCCCCACCCTCCCCAACCTCCCGTATCCTCGGTGTCATGGTGCACCGTGATTCACCTCCTGAGTTTGAATGCCATTTGCATGTGTTCAGCTGCTTTGTTTTTATGTCGGTGTGTCTCGCTTGTGCGCCTGTATGTGTGTGAGTGCAGTGCACGGATGCATGCGTGTGTGTAAGTGCATGGCTATATGTTGTCTGTATGCTGGTTGCTTTTGTGTGTGTGTGTGTGTGTGTGTGTGTGAGAGAGTGTTTGCCTGGGCTCCTGTCTGTCTGACAGTGTCGGACTGTTCCTGTTCCAACCCCCCCCCACCCCCCTTTCCCCTCTCCGTCTCCTTGTCTCTTGCACTCCCGGTGTCTTTCTCTCTCTCCCTTTTTCTATCACCCTTTCACTCTCCCTCTCCCTCATCCTCACCCGCTCTCTCCCTCCTCTTCCCTCTGCAATAACAGTGCTGACCTAGTTTCTGCCTGTTCAGGGCTGCCTGTGGAATTTTACAGCGGCCTGCCTTCCTGGCCGCTTTGCCGCTTGAAAACGCAGGCAGAAAAGCATGACTGAGGATTTTTTTCTTCTGGAGGCATCATTACGGCCTTATACTGTCTCCGAGCCTCTCCCCAATACGCAGACCCTGAATAAATCGACCCATTTCAAATAAGTAATAACGGCAAATTGCCCATCACGCAAGAATCTTGAGCCATCTCGTGTATGGGGGATTTGAAGCAGGGCTGCATCCACCACCATGGCAGTCAAATTAAAATGGAAATGAGAATAGCCCGTCGCCCCATCTCCTGCAGCTTAGCTGAGATTGTACCGGATGCAGAGGACAGAAATACACCCCTTCTCTGCGCACATGCATGCAATCTCCCTCCCTTCGTCTGTTCCCCTCTTTCCTTCCCTCCCGCCTGCGCCTCCACAAATAAATGGTCATGCCCGGCAAATACCAGCCGACGCCAGGAATGGCTAACGCGGCTCTTGCTCAAACAGCAGGAGAATGGGACTATTTTTACGTGCGCACTTCGGGCCGTGGATCTAAGTCAACACTCTGAGGGAATCTTGATTAAATCTGAACGCCTTCCAATTAAGCACGGGGAATGTTGTGTCACAGCCGAGCGAGATGGGTCTCTGGAATGCCTTTCCAAAGGCTCGGTTGTGGCACGCTGAAATCTAAACCAGCACTGCCGCAGATTCATTCCTTCCCCCTAACCCTCTCCCTCCTTTCACTCACCATTCCTGGCCGAGCTCACAGAGTTCAGCCTTGCCGGGGCCGTTAGTTTTCTTTTCCGCTTCTCAAAAGTGTTCCACGAGCGTCACGGCTGTTAATGCAGAAGCTTTGGGCGTATATAGATGTTAATTCTTTGCTTGATGTAATTTCCATGTTGTGTGTGTGTGCGTATTAAGATGTTTAGAATGCTAATACTGTTATACCTAATGCTATACTTTCTGGTTTCTCTTTCAGATTTCGGGTGCTGGTCATGGTGTCCGGTGAGAAGGTGTGGGACCCCCTCCACGCGGGCCTTGTTCAGTCACGTCTGAGTGAGCGACACCTGGCTGCCGGGCTAACTCCCCTCTGCAATATCAGACAAAGTGCAACTAAGAACTCGTGCCAACAGAGTCAGCGGTTGTCATCCCTGTCTTCCCCGCCACTGTCATTGGTGGCCGTAGACGCCCTTCAACCGGTTCGGGCCTCCTCGCCGTCACACCTCCCCGTCCATTTCCGCTGCCCGGGCAAGATCAAAGGGCTAAACAAACCAGTCCACTGTCTTGGAGTGGCCTCTCAGTCTGAGGAAGAGGAGGAGGAGGAGGAGGTGGGAGGGGAAATTGAGCAGTTGGAGATGAAGGGTAAAAGGTATGGAGGCCGTGGAGAGGCCATGACGGAGGACGGGCTGGAGGACATGGCCGATGGACCCAAAAATGCAAAAATCACTTTAAGCTTCCCACTTAGTGCCGCCCCACTCCCAGCCTCCCTGACGTCTCCAAACCACTGTCGTAGCTCTTTATCATCCTCCCCTTCCCCGCACCGACGGCGGCCATCCTCCAAGAGCTCAGACGAGGGGTCGCTGTGGAAACTGGACGCTACTATGGACGTTAAGCACAGACCATTTAAGCCCCCGAGGCGCGACAGCTCTCCGTCCTCCTCCCCTTCCTCCTCCTCATCTCCCATGGCTGGTCATGCCCTTAGTAGGAAAGACATAAAATCCCCGCCTCCTCTGAAGTGCTCCAAACTCAATCCCGAGACTCAGATGCACAGGTCACCCCAGCGATCCTCCAGCGGGTCTTCAGGTGGCTGCTTTGGCGGCGATGGATGGGACGAGAAGCACAGGGTGGCCGACGGCACAGCCTCACCCTCTCAAACGGCTCAGATTCTCTTCAGTCTAGGCACATCGGCCTATCAGAGAGGCGGGGATGCAGAGAGGAGAGAGAAAATGACAGGCAGACCTGTTGGGAAGGTGGGAAACTCCCACGGACCAAGTCTTCATCCACCCGCCCTCCACCTTCCTCCCCCCTTACCGCCTCCTCCTCCTCCCCCATCTGAGGGTCTGACCGCACCGCCCCACTCGTCCTCCTATCCGCCCACCGACAGCCTGAAGCCCGAGCTGATTTGTGGGGTGTGCCATCGGCTTTTCAGCTCTGCCTCCTCCCTGACAGTCCACATGCGGCTGCATCGTGGCAGCCGCGCCCTCAGCTGCTGCTATTGTGGCAAAGTCTTCATCCACAGCAAGAGACTGCAGTCCCACGAGGCCTCCTGCAGGGTGCCGGGCCTCCCCTCCAACAGCTTGGGGCCTCCTTCTCTCACCGTGCAGCCAAAAGAGGAGCCGCTGGAGGAGGGTGAGGTGAGAGTGGAGGGTGGCGTGATCGTCGGACAATCAGACATGAGTAAGGTGCGGCCGGGGAAGAAAGCACGGAGCCTCCTGGCACGTATCCAAGGTGATGATGCAGCAGCCGCAGAGTTACTAGCGGGTGACGAGCACCATTTTGTGAAGGTGGTAGATGGGAATATCATTTACTTTTGCTCTGTGTGTGAACGTTCCTACATGACCCTGTCCAGCCTGAAGCGTCACTCTAACGTGCACTCATGGCGACGCAAATATCCATGCCATTTCTGCGACAAGGTCTTCGCCCTGGCTGAGTACCGCACAAAGCATGAGGTGTGGCACACAGGAGAGCGACGCTACCAGTGCATCTTCTGCTGGGACGCCTTTGCCACTTACTACAATCTCAAAACACACCAGAAGACCATTCATGGGATTAATCCCAGCCTCATCTCCAGTGAAAAGACAGCTAATGGGGGTTATAAGCAGAAAGCCAATGCCCTGAAACTCTACCGCCTCCTCCCCATGCGCTCCCAGAAGAGACCCTACAAGACTTACAGTGACAGTTTGCATAATGGCCTGCTACTCCCACCAACTGAGACACCATCCCTCTCCCTGCCTGGCCTGGGCTGTCCTCTGGGCCCTGGGGACCTACAAAGTCTCATCAGTGGGACCCACCCTCAGAGTGTTAAGCCTGACCCAGATGACTTCCCTGATGGCTTCCCCGTTTCTGCTGAGCAAGGGGACCTCTCCACCCCTAGGCCCTTCCCCCGAGCAGATGTTCCCCAAGTTAGAAAGCATGAGAGTGAGGCCTCAGAGTTAGAGCAGGGTAAAGGCAGTGGCAGCTTCAAAATGTCAAGTAGCAGCAAAACCAAAACTCCTAAGAGCGGTAGAGGCACAGACACGAGCATGCCTTCTGTAATAACTTATGGCCATGCGAAACCCTCCGTAATAGTTCACGGTACGGCAGTGTCATCGTCCGTCATTGTGCATAGCAACCAGGTCACCTCTGGAAGTGAAAAAAGCCCAATGAGCAGTCCATCCCCTGACAACAATCAGGCTTCACACAAGGGTATTGCCAAGCCAATCAAAAAGCAAAGGGATGGTGCAGATAACCATAGAAAGAGGTCAAGAGACAGTTCAGATACCACAGTGGGGGGCTCGGGAGGCAGACAGAGTGAAGAGACAGGCAGATTATTCCACAAATCACGCAAATCCCACAGCAAGAGTGACATCTCTAACCCAAAGCAGCTGTCAGCGTCTGTAGGGTCACAGGTCAAAGAGGCAGGGCCACTGTGCCAGATCACTGTACGTATTGGCGAGGAAGCCATAGTGAAGCGCAGCATCTCTGAGACAGATCTTAGGAGAGACAAGAGCCTATCTCCACCTAAAACCAAACGGAGTGAAGCATCGTCCATGCGGGAAGGAAAGGAAACACGTCACTCCCATCACCATAAACACCGCCTCCACCGCAGAGTCAGCCTGGAAGACGACGGTGAAAAGGAAGGAGGAGATTGTGAGGAGGAGGAGGAGGAGGAGGAGGAGGAGGAGGAGGTGGTGGTTAGGAAAAAGACCTCCAAGTCCCCTGATGAAGGAAGGGGGTACTATTTCCGTCGAGAGGTGCGTGATCAGGACAGTGACCATGAAACGGAAGATAATTTATGGCGGCCTTACTACTCCTACAAGCCTAAGAGGAAGGCCCAAGCACATCTACAGAGGGTCAAGAGCTGGCAGAGGAAACTGAAATTCAAGCGCTCCATCCGGTTGAAGAGGACAGAGAGGCTCAAGAACCACGTGAATAAAGAGACAGAGAAATCACAAGATGAAGAAGAGGACGAAAAGATTGGAGATGCTGAAAAACTGTCAAATGCTAACACGGACGAGGGAGAGGAGATAAAGAAAGATTACCTAACTGACTTTTTGAAGGAAAAAAACAAAGACCCAGAAGAACAAGTTAAGCAGATATGTCACGAGGTTCCTACTCCTCTTCTGCACTCTCCAAAGTCTCCTCTGTCTACCTCAGTGGCCCCTACGGGAATAAAGAGGCGGCCTTGGACTAACGGGAATGCGGCAGAGTGCGGTACATGTGGCTGCTGGTTCTCAAGCCCCAGGAAGCGAGACAAGCACGAGCTGAGCCATCTGCTGGAGTTTGTGTGTCTCTTTTGCAGAGCCACTTTCCCCTCAAGGGATAAGTTGGAAGATCACCAGAGAACCCATCACCCCAAGCCTACTGAAGCACCTTCCGTACCCCATAAAGTGGCCCTTATTGAACCAGCTGAAGGGATTGTCAATACAGCTGTGCCAGAGATTGTAAAGTACGATGAAGAAAAAGGGGGGCAAGTAGCCTCAGTAGGGTGTAGTTCTAGTCCAAGTCGCCTAAGCAGAAGAGCATTATCCCGACACACCTGCCCGCAGTGTCACAAGGTGTGCAAGACATCTTCCGCACTAACTCGTCACATCAGACGCCATGAGCTAAGCAGTTCCCCAGAGAGAGAAAGGGAAGAAAAAGACTCTGAGCCAAAAACAGCACAGATGGTTGTTAACACTGTCAGCAGGGACCTAGAGACCGAAAAGGGCCCGATTACCTGCGCTGTTTCAGTTATCAGCTACTCGACACCGGACCCCCCCAGCAGCAGTGACTGTTTGGCATCACAGCGGCGTGACGACCATCTCGGTGAACTCGCAGATGAACATCAAGTGTCACAATCCAGTGGCAGACCTGAACTAACCGAGCTCTCACATCCAGCTCCAGAGAGAGAGCCCAGCCTACCAATTGCAAAACTCCCATCAGAAAGTCCTGGTAACCTTATTCCCACTAAACACAAATTCCCACCTGCCCCACCACCCTCTGTCCTCCAGAGTGTGCTCGTTATGAACGGACCTGAATGTCTGGACTACCGCACCCCGGGCAAAAAGAACCTAGACGGCCAACTACACAGAATACCCAGCCCCATGCACATCGTGGCATCCACCAACACCTCTCTGAATGTGCCCATGACGTCACAGACCCAAATAACCACTGCTGCTCCTCCTGTTTCCATGACAACAGCTCTCGGCTCCGAGGGGGGATTCGTGAAACGGGATGGGGTCATTATGGACAGAGAAAGGCTGAGTGGGAGTGGTATGTTTGCGCACGTGGGTTATGAGGAACCACACCGGATACAAGATCTCAGAGTTCAGTCCCTGTCCAGGAGCCCCTCTCCCAACGAAGCACAAGACCTGACCATGTCCTCTATTCTCGCTAGAGAAAGGGAGATGGAGAGGCACAGAGAGAAGGAGAGGGCGCTGGGGAGACAGAGAGAAAGGGAGAGGGACAAAGAAATGGCCAAAGAGAGAGAGAATGAGATAGAGAGGGCACATCAAATGAGTAGAATGGCGCACACCCCACAGGACCAGATTTCTCTGTTGGTCCCTAAAGAGGAGCCCTTGAGCCCTGTGCCGTCCCCCCAGCATATTCCCACTCAAACCACTATGAATGGATCCTCCTCACACAGGCACACTCCCAAATCCCCCTGCCGATCCCCTTCAACTATTGGCCTTCTAGCTCAAGGCCTCCGCCAGGTTCATTCCAGTTCACAAGGACTCGACAGGCTCCCTCTGCCCACCGCAGCAGCTGGTGCCGGCGACCGCCCCTCTGCCCACGCTCTGCTTCTCCCCCGGGCCCCCCAGTCACCCGAGCCGGAGCGCCGAGATACCGTTTCTTCCGAGGATTCGCGGCAGTGGAACCCCACCCCGGTGGGCTACCATGCCCAGAATTACCCCCTGCCCCTCATCGTGCCGGACAGCTACCACTCTGGTAAGAAGCAGGAGGAAAACTTGCTCATGTCCTCCTATCCTGCAGGAGCTCTTCCTTTTGGCCCACTGGGAAAAATGATGGTCCCAAATGCCGGGGACCTGGCTAAGCTGCCGTTTTACCCAGACCCTTACCAGCTGCTGTACGGGCCCCAGCTGCTGGCCTACCCCTATAACCTCGCGGCTCTTCCTGTGGCTCTGAATATGATGGCACCAGGGAGGGACAAGGTGGAGACTCTGCCTTTCCTCCCCGCCATCTTCAACTACGCAGCCGGGCCGTATATGGGCACGGCCCCTCACCACTTGATGGCAAATCCCAGCCTCTACAGCGGCGGGGGCGGTGGCGGTGGCGGCGGCGGTGGCAAGAAACGAGACAGCAGCAGCAGCAAACCGTAGGACACGGAAGCACTCTTGAGGAATATGTTTCACCGGAGAGGACCTGGCCCGCGGGATGGGAGCTGGGATGGGTGGGGGCTCACTGGGTCACTGAGTACACTTGCACAGTACCCCTGCCTCTCAGCAGAGATCAGAGCTAGGCATTATATCAGGAGTGAGTCGAAGGGAGGAGAAGGAGCAAAGAAGCGGGAGAGTGGCCGTTACTGCGGCGGTGATCACGCCTCCCCTCTCTCTACTCTTTCTCCCCTTTCTCTCCGCGTCTCTCCTGTCTCGCTGTAGTGTGTCGTAGTTCTAGAGCTTGATTAATCTTCCTCTCTGACTCATTATATTATCTATAAGAATAAGAACCGCTAACAGGGTGTGTGTCGTGAACAATTAGTCCAGTCTGCTTCCCTTTATAGTCACCGCATAGCGAGGATAAACGCTCTTCAGGGGCCGGCTTGTGTGGGCAAGGAGGAGGGAGGAAACGGAAGAGTCCTCGCTGAAATGCAGTTGAAGGTAGAGCATTAAGCAGATCGAGCCTTGCGTCATATTTTCTGTGAGCGAAGGGAGATCGCAGGTGCATCCTGTCGTTTTGCTGTCCATGAAAGCTGTATATGAGCATGTACATGCACATGTATGTCGGTGATTTGTGCATGCAGAGGTGGGCTTATGCAGGTAATACTACTTGTGTGTGTGTGTGTGTGTGTGTGTGTGTGGGCGGCAGTGTGTGATGGCCAGTTCATTCCGTGTGAGACTTGCGCAGCATTCCTGCTCTAGTTGGAATAGCTACTGTCGGTCAATATGTAGAAGTGCATTTAGAAGCGATTCCTCATATCCAAATCATGTAAGAAGTCAACGCTTTGGCTGGACGAGAGTCAATGACGATGACAGATCGTCCGAGCTTCAACTAACCTGGAGACGTTGTGGCCGAATGGCACTGTAGGATCTGTATAGCATTTACCATTGTTTATACCTTATGTGCACAAAATAGAAAGGTAGTGGACACTTGTAGCTGCTTGGGATATGTAGCTGGCCACTGGGTAAGAGTTAGAGGCTGGTAGACCATTGCACTTCCGTTTTTCATCTCATTTCCTTTTACATTGAAAAGGAAAAGAATAAAAACTTGTTGGCCTTCACCTTGCATAAAAATGACGGCAAGGAAGGAAATAGAAAAATAGATTCAGGATATTTTGTTATTTCTGCATAGGAAAATACAAACGTGGGCACAAAACTGTTGGACTCTCGGGTCGAAAGGACCCACAGAAATGACTTTGGGGGACAAAAAACAATATGTCCTTCTCCCCAGCTGAGGGGGCATTTGAAATATCCCAAATTAATTCCCCCTCCTGCTCTGTGTCATTTACCAAGACGTAGGAAAAGGCCGAACTTAGCAGCCAAAGTGGTGGCCGAAACTCCCCGGGTGCACTCCTGGGGCCTTTTTGTTACGTGTAATGTTACCTGTGTTTGTTTCGTTAAACTATGTTGTTGTTAATGTGGTTTAGCCCTCTTACCTGATGGAAATGGCTTCGGTGAAAAGGGGGAGTAAACTTAAAAATATGAATGTAAATTTAGTCATGAGGTTAATGAAGTACAACTGCATTAACGGTAGAGTTGGTTTCAGTTCCTATTATTTTTTTTGCTTCTTTTTTTGACAAATAACCTGTTAAAGAACCGTATAACGTCTGGTATGCATATATACAGTAGTCCTAGGAACATGTCAGTAATCTTGGGTTCTGTATCCACAAAGCATGAGCAACACTTGCTTCCTAACCGTTTATATCCTCAGCAAATCCGTGCGCACAGCTTTTGTTACTTTTTGATGTTTTCTGGTTCTCTTCATCTTCCATATCTCCGATATGTTTGTTGTTATTTACTATAGAACACAGTTTGGAACACTTTCCACAAAGCTTCCACAATTACACCATACAGTCACTATTTAGGAGCTTTTAAATTATCCCTCTTCCCTCTAGCACCTTCTCTAAAGTACACATATTTCACTGTACGTGTGAGCGTGTGTGTGTGTGTGTGTGTGTGATGGTGACGGGGCGCCTTTTGGTTTCGGGCAGGTGTGTGAAAAACACTTTCTGACCAACTGCAAGGGTGCACCAGCACCCCCTCGGGTGTGGTCTCAAGCCTTTTGAGTGCGGACGTACGTGTTTTGTGTACAAATGTGAGTGACTGCGCGAATATGAAAACCAAAATAAATCTGTCTGACCTTGGCATATGGGCCACCTTTTTAATTTCTTTTGTTCTTTGACACTTTTCTGTGGGTTAGTTTCAGTGTAAAAAAAGCCCTGTTCTCTCCAATTCGCTATCTTAAGCCATTCCTGTGGACATGTTTTTTTTTTTTTTTAGTTTTTGGACCATTTCTTATGCCATAGTTTGCCATCATGGTTATCATACAGACCAAAAGCATGCAAATCAACGTATTGTAGTGACTGGACTGGAATCTGGTGGTAATATACAACTATTTACTGTATGTTTTAGTTCATATGAATGTGCCTCTGCTTTGATATTTAAGTACTGATCTATAGTAAGATGTGGACCTGCCAGATTTCACCCGTTGAGGTGCCTTGTTATGGCATAAGAAATTTGAATGGTATCTGAACGTCTTCTTGAGAAATGGCCGAATGATTTGGAGATGGATATCACGGCTTTGTTTGCTACGAAGCTGTTCATAGATCACGTAGGGACGTGGCTAAACTGGTTTGGTATCGTGTACATGTCTAGGGTAATACTGTGCCATATAGAGCCCACAAAATATGTTAATGTTATTTTTAAAAGATGTTTTAATGTTGCCTGATGACTTTGTCTCTAGATTTGATACAAAGGCTTGTAGCCACAGATCTGTAGTCTCCTTTTATTCCAACATTCTTCCTTTCTTCTCTCTCTCTCTCTCTCTCTCGCTCTCTCTGTCCCCACTTGTTTCCAGCTCCCTTTCTTCCTCTTTGCTGCAATCAAACAAAATAAAGTATTAACCTGATGACCCAATGAAATCAACTCGAGTCTGGACTCATGTTTTTTTGTTGTTGTTACGTCTCCATTAATCTTCGAAAAGTTGATCTTGATCATTTCCTGATATTTTTCCTTTAACCACAGCATTCTAGACACATAAAATAGAATATGTGCAGAAGGTTTGTTGCCCACACGTGAAGCAGAGGCCGATCGCTGCTTCCCCTCGGCAGACAGAGGGCCGGTTTCTTACCGTCGTTGATGGAAAACTTTCCCGCTAGTGACACTCGGTGGTTTGAACAGAAACTGTCGGCATGGTGACTCACTCATCTTTGATGTCAGCGATGAATTGATAACTAAAACATGAATGAATTAACTTGAATAGGTTTATCAGAAATATTTATCATGAAATGTCAAGAGAGTGTGCATGCCGGCCTTAGAGATGGTTTGAATTTAATCTACAGTGCTTCTCTTGCCAATAACAAGTTCATTTTTTGCCAAGAAATGCATAAAGTCATCACAGCGTATGACAGTAGCATATGTTATACCCAAATGCCCCAGTAAGCCACAGCAATGGGCAATACAAAAACTCACCCGGCTAAATGAAACGTTCTAAACCTTTAGCGTTCCCTAATAAGAGGACAAAAATCAGGTCTGGTGTGAAGAAAAGGCTTACTTGCGGTACGCACTGTGACAATAGGTGTTTGTCACACTGCGACTTGGTGTGATCCGACATCTCTGATTAACATCAAGAAGCCGAACAACAGATTGTTCGCTGATTGCTCCTTTCTGTGTGTTTGTGTTTTGCACTTTTCCCAGTATTCCCATGTTATCGCAGTCTTCCTGGAAGGAGACTGGGTTACAGGAACCCTGCCAGCAGAAGAGGGGGAGGGGAGCTTTGGGGGACGGGGGGGGGGGGACTTGAAACACATCCCCACTCTCGTCTCTTTCTCTCCTCTTAACTCTGCGACAAACACGGAGTCATAAAGCAGCCGGGGTGAATCGAGCTTGCTGTTTAATGGGTAAACACACAGCACTGGTCTGGCTAAGGTCACTCACCCGGGCTGCAGTGCCCAGCCACCGGATTTATAGCAAGATGGTAATGCACACTTAATAAAACCCCAAAAAAACATTTCAGAATTCTGCTGAATTTTGAATTATTTCTAAAATTAAAACTCCTAACTTTCAATCCGCTCTATATTTGTTTCTCTCGCTGGCCACTGTGTCTTTCGCCCACCTACATGTTAGTGAAAATGTGCTCGCCGCCATGCGCCCGCAAAGCACTGCCTCCTGGGGATCGATAACCTGCGCCGCCTGTGGCAAATCTGCCCTCTGGACCCCAGGACAGTGTGCCAGCACACACACACACACACACACACACACACACACCTGCCTCAGCCACTGCTGAAGTGCCTCTCTGCTCCTCGTCACACCTCTTGACACCTCAGGTTAGCGCGGAGTTAGCAGACGAGCCCGAAGGCCGAGGAGACTGCACAGAGGGAGGCCCGGGTGGACGAATGCGCTGGAGGATGGCGAGGTTTGGTAAAACGATGGCGGGTGGACTGCTGCTCTCGCTGAGCCTCACTCTTCTCGGGTGGGGAGCGGAGGGGCAGGGGAACGGACGGGGTAAGGTATGTTCTGCAACGCTGCCATTGTGATTCTTGGAATAGTCAGTGAACTGGTAAAATTACCGTCTACCTTCTATTTTGTCGTCTACAGATCATGTATGTCGATTACAGTATATAAATGATAGGAACACATGAGAAAAAAAGAGTAAAATATAATATAAATATGATGTAAATGGCATTTTGAAGCGATTTTCTTCTAATAGTCTTTGTTCACTTTTAGTATAAATACTCTTGGCCGCTCAGGCAATTCAAATAATATTGAAATACTTTTTTACAGCTTTATCTGTATTAATAGTCTTTTTTTTTAAGATGTAAGTTATATAAAGTGTAATATAAAAGCTAATGTTAACGAGTACAAACAAACCGAATGAACCCCTACTGTATGCACCTCCGATGCCAGTTGATGCGGGGTATCCCAGATGCCCTGGAAATTTTAGACTTAGGACTTTGCTTAGTGGGAGGATGACTCAGTGCCACAACCACAGCGCCAGCTGTTTTCACCCCACTGAAGGACTTTTTGCACATTTAGTTTCATGATGGACATTTTCTATTGATAAGCTGCAGAATGATGCCATATGGCCCTCTTGTCAGTGACTTAACATTGATTTTGCAATTCATTACCACGGGAACGTTCTTTGTTAAAAAAGATAATCAAGTTCTTTGGTTGAATCAATAACGGAAATAAAAAACCAGCCCACGTTTTGAAATGGTTTTAACCACTAACTAATCAAGATATCTGACGAGAGCAGGTTTTAATGAATATTAGCCGTGCGAGGAATTAAAAGAGCTGAAGCAGCAATTCCATGTGGACATTGTGCCCTCCAGAAGGAAGTATCAGGCGGGACTACCGTCTACCTCGGCCAGGACAGAGACACCTGGAGGCCGCTGATGCACACAAGAGTGAACCTCAATGACATCCGCAGGTACCACTGCACCATGCGAAACCCACAATAACACCTGGAAATATGTGACGTATGAGGCAAAGCATGCCAGGGAGAATGTATGGAAGCAAGTAGGAGGTATAACGGGGAATTCTGGAAGATCTCCAGTTGTAGGGCTAGAACTATCACTACTTCTGTGCCTCTGTCAGTGCCACTGTTCTGGGTAAGAATGAGACAAAATATTCTTATCCAGATTTAAAATGCAGCTGTAGAAGATAAAAAGTTGGAAGAATCGTCCAGCGATCCCTTGAACGTGACTATTGGGTTCTGGTGTCCACAGCATCAAGTCATCCTTTCATCTACGGACATTTGACCCAGAGGGGACCATTTTCTACGGAGACACCAAAAACGGGAAGGACTGGTTTGTTTTGTCCCTGAAAGACGGCGTCCCGCTGATGCAGATCAGCAGAGGAGAGAGCCTGGTCAGCGTGGCCGGAGGCCCAAAGCTCAACGACGGGAAATGGCACATGGTGAGTGCAGCTGCCCCGATACCTTTTGAACAACAGGGCCCGGGAAACAAGTCATTTTGCATAATAACCAGACAGTTCAAACAATGTACATTGTGCTCCTGGTGCCACGAAGCTGGAGGTGAGCAACCACGAGCCCTTTGTGGTTCTAGAGGTGGATGGCTCCAATAGGATGGTGGTGGGCATGGAGTCCAACAGGACAATGGAAATCCTTTCAGGTGAACTTCGCCTGGCCCTTGGTGGGATCCTCATCGACAAAGAACAGATGTTTGTTCAGGTACAGTACGCTACTTCACCCTCGGAGACGTTACAGTAGTTTACGTGTTTCTTTCGGTCCTGTTGAATAGATTTACATCATTTTCAAAAAGAACCGGTGAAATCAAGACAAACTTGTCCTGAAGTCACCGCGGATGAAACCATTACAGGGACAGAGCTTGGATAGCGGCGGATCCTTGCCGGCGTCAACGAAGCAAACCTCATCCAGTTGATTGATACATTTTGAATATAGTTAGTGAACCTTGAGATAGGATTATTGCTGGTGTTTGAAAGCGGGTGACTATTTAATGGCTGCATTGCAATTGCTGAGATTATTGTCAGCCTCTCTCCCTCTTTTATTAATGAATGTCGGCACCAAGTTATAAGTCCAAAAAGCACTAAAAGAAAAACCACCCCCACGATGTCTGACCCCAAAACCCTTGTTTTCTGCGCCTCATCTCGCTAAATGCATTCTTGTCGTCCGTTGCCGTAGCTGCAGCCGCAGATGGACGGTTGTGTGCGGGACGGCAGCTGGCTGAACGTCAGCACCCCCTGGGAGTCAGAGGTGGAGGAGCTCTGGCCCTGCCATGCAAACATCCAACCTGGAAGCTACTTCCCGGGCTCCGGATTTGCCGTTTTTAACACCTCAGGTGCAAACGTTGCGCTGTGCTGGTGTCATTTTGTAAACTCACATGCTCCTCGTAGTAACATGTGTACTTTTAATCTGTATTCAGATCAGATTCATCTTTTGAATTTTGAACTTGTTCTCTACAGTTTTCCCATTTGAAGCAGATCAGAGGGTCAAGATGGAATTGTGGGGAGATTTCAGGAAGATGGATGGGACCATTTTTAGCATCAAGGCTTCTGGGCAAAAGCTGTTGTTCGCTTTGGTGGCCAATAATAACACAAAGGTATGCGCGGGACAAACTGAAACACAGATCGGAGACCATTAGCGCTTCATCCACAGAGTCCTTATATTTCTTCCTTCTCTCCCTCTTGAATTGGCAGGAAATCACACTCACTTTCGGAGAGGAAAACATCACCATGAAAGACACTTTCAAGAGGCTGGTGATAATCTTTCAGACAGATTTACTGCAAGTGCTTCGAGATGGAGACAAATCAAACACCACTACGTTACCTATCAATCCAGTGAGCCACCCCGGGTATTTCACCACATGGAAAGAGGGTCGTCTCGCTGTTGGAGGTCTCCTAGGTGAGATTAAACCGCAACGATGAGCGTTTAATCATGTGTTTGAAAAACGGTCCGTAGATTCGGCATCAGTCTGGATGCCTTCAAACGTAAGATTACTAGATTACTGGTCAGAAAGAGGATTTGATTTGCATACAGGGTTCATTCAAAAAACACACACTATGAAAGATAACAAAATAACTTAGATCAAGTCCCAAAGGAGTATATATATCCATGAATAAAATACCTTATAGGCCAGAAAAGGAGCATGGTGAAGTGCATTAAGGGCACTCGGTTTTCATTCGTTTCTTTTCCATTTTTCAGGTGAGGACGGTGTTGGCTCCCAGTTTTTGACCGGCTGTCTGGAGAAGATTCAGGTTCAAGGGAGGGATTTAGATCTGGATTCAGCTGTCAAACACATGTCAATCTCATCTTACAGCTGCCCGGCATAGACCACGAAACGACCCATCTTTGATTTGCAGAATCCGTGTTTTGCAGTGGATCCCTTTGGGTACATGAACAAAACCAAAAAAAAGGTTTGGAAAGGGAAAGGTTGTCTGCTAATAGTCGACCTGTAGTTGAATGTGGTATTTGACCCATTTAACCTCTAAAATGTGGAGAATTATAAGAACAATATGTAATCCAATAGATATCTATTTAATTTACCTCGTTTGAACGGAATAGGTCAATTAATCTGGGGAATGTAAATTGTTTTGTGACCTCGGCACACGCAACAGTCTATTTCTAAATAGGAAATCATCTCCTTAACGCGGCCATCGTTAGGTTAAATTTTACTGCTGCATTTAGGGCGAATTAAAAATTGTGCTTTGGAGGAGATTCAAACACATAACTAACGTAGCCACTGAACGGGGTATGAGTGTGACTTTGATTTAAGACATGGATTTTGCCCCCTCTAGTGGATTTTTAACGATAATATTAGTTACTCTGTGTATAATAATATATATTGTTATATATAGAGAAATGGTGTAGAATTTTAAGAAATAACATTCAATTGTCATAAAGTTGATGTGTAATTAATTTGTCTGGTAAATTCATTGTTTGAGTTGATTAGACATGGAAGGAAGAAAAAAAATTGCCATCAAATGACTCGAAATCTTAATTATCATTTAGATTTTTGATGTTTCAAGATATTCCTGTGGATTAAAAATGCACCTAGAAATAATGTGTATTAGTGTAAATTGTGTTAAATTATCTTACAATGAAGGACCATGTATTTACAAAATTCAACCTGTTCTTGCAGAAACGTTTATAGCATTCTTTGTTATTATTTATAATATAACTGCCAATAGGTTAATTACACATTAATGAAACAAAACGCATGAAAACAATGGGAAAGCAATCTTTTACCATTTTGCTCAACCAATAAAATCCCAAATTCTTCAACAAACATTACATTAAGTTATATTTAGACTAAAGGAAAAAGGAGAACAAAAACGAGTGTGTATTTTGTTCATACGCCTAAAAAACACGAACCCCACAATTTCTATAGAGTTAAAGTTGGTGTTCGATTCATATTTTTTCTTAAAATAGTTCACGTGTTAAGCTGCAAATAGAAGTTGTATGAAGTCAAACAAAAATAGGTTTTATGGTAGAATACATTTTACACAGAACTGGGTGCGGTGCAGGGTGCAGCCAAGTCGTATCGATTACAGTAGTCTACCGGCTCGCTGCCGTAACGCAAGCAACTGTCGCAAATCCCCACTGTCGCGAATATTGGCCGCCCACTGAAGATGGCGGCGGAGCTGCATCCGCGGAGCGGAAAGCTGATCGGCCTGTCCAACTCGAACCGAACCGCCCGGCGCAACCAGCCAGTCCAAGAGTTCAACCACGGCCTGGTGCTTAGCAAGGAGCCGCTGAGGGACCGGGATGTCTTCACCGTGCGCATTGACAAAAAGGTAAACAACAACAGGCCCGCAGCTGCTGCTGACCCCCCTCCCCACACACACACACACTTGAGCCGGTGATGAGAGCCGCGGGAATGCGGGAGCCCTCGCTCGTAGGACGGGCCGGCGGTCCGACTCCTGTCCGCGGTGAAGGGGGGGGGGGCTTCTTCCCCCCTCCCTCCGGGGCGGTTCACGGTGCTGACCGCGGTCGGTGACGATGGTCAACGGGGTTGCGCTACGTACACCGAGACGCGTCAGTGACTGTCGCGAGCGAACGCGCCCCCGCGCGTGGATGCGTTTAAACGGATCAGTTGGCTAACGACAACCCGCTCGCGTTGCCTTGGTGCCGTCAGTTAGCCAATGCTAGCGAGCGGCTAGCGGGAGGGAGCGGCGCGCGCTGGGGGGGAGGGCTAGCCCTGGGCTAGCTCTTTTTACATGAGTTTATCTTACGACGTGCTCTGCCGTGCCTTCACAAGCACTTGCTGTTTTTTTTTAATTCTACCACTGAGTCTCAACTAACCTGTGATAAGTGTATAGTTTGTAAAGAGCCCGTGACGTAGGCGCCTGTCAGTCAGTCAGTCCGTACTGCGGTGGTCGTGCTGCTTGTATGTGTGGACCCGAAGCTGCACCCGAATCCGAACCGAATTAAGATCTTCTGACGTGGCCCCATCGCATGAGCTGTTTCACCTGCTATCTGTAAACACACGCTTCCTCCTCTCCCTGGTCCTTTATAACTCACTGCTCCTATACAATAACCTTTTATGTTTATTCCCTTAAAGTATGCTCATCTCTTCACATAATCAACTCTGCAGTTCAGAGTGAAGTTGTTCATTTGTAATGTGAGGTGTGTGTGTGTGTGTGTGTGTGTGTGTGTTAAAAGCACAAATTAGATTCTTCCATTTTCCTCAAATGTGCTACGTTCCTGTCAATTAAACACAAGCGCTCATCCGTCCAGCGCTCCACGACTCCGGCGCCTCCATGTCGTGCCGATGCCTGTGCACTTAGTCGTTTATCGGTGCAGGAGATCGCGCCCGTATTAATGGCTTTTTGCTTCTTCGCCCCTGCCACCCGAGTTTGTCAACAACATGGCAGCTCTCGAGCCCGTGCCAGTGCCAACTGGGCCACACACACACACCGAATGGCCAAGCCGTACAGTTAGTTGTTAAGAAAACCCAACGCGACGAGGCCGAGCTGCATTTCAGCCGGCCAAGGTAAACATGAGGTTCAATAGCAGCTGATGATGATGATGATTGTCCATCGCACACGGCGCTCTCAGCCCCGACGAAGGCTCTCATCCGCTCTTGAGATGACATGCGCAGCCTGTTTGAGAATCAATACTTTCCCATCACAGAGCAATCGCGTCGGCACGACCGCCCATCCTGCCCGCTGAGCTGTGGTGGACGTTGGAAAGACGGGTGGTGGATTGGACAAACGGTTTAGCCAGTCAGTTGTTGTTGTTTTTTTACAAAATGACAGAAGGCTAGATTCAATTTGAAGGTGTCACGGCTGGTGTTCTAACAAAATAACACCTTGTGTTAAGTTGATTTGATGATGGAAATAATCATAATTACTGAGCTATTTAATGCGAGAATTGCATTGGCGTTTCCACTAAACGGGGTCCGGCTTGGCCAGACGAGAAGCTTTTCCCAAGCTTTTTCCCTTCTTCCCTCTTTTCTAAAGATGTCCAGTGGTCATAATATGCATGTATCCTGTAGTTGCTGGTCCTCAGAGAGAGAGAGAGACAAGCAAGACACCCACCGGCTGCCGTTACGTAAGTGAACGAGCGAGGCAAAGAGATGTCTGTCTCCTCCACACAGCGACCCGGTCAGGCTGAGTTACTACTAAATCTGTTAACCCAGATACCCGGGCTCTCGTGGCACACTGCCTCACATAGCACCACCGAGCACAGGGAGACACCATGGCTGCAGACGAAGGAGAGGAGGCCTTACAAAACGCCCTGCCTTTAGAGTGACTTTGTCTTCGGAGGCGGTCGCTTCAGCCGCGGACCAACCTCCCCGCAAGCTGGTACGGCATCGAGGACACGCTCAAGGTCACTTCATCCGGGAGGATTCCTGTCGACTTTAGCTGCCGTCCCGCGGAGTGCCGTGAGAAAAAAACAAAAAAGGGGAAAAGGAGGCCGGCCAGCAAAAGTTTAAGACTACCTTTTGACTCTCATTCCTTTTCCCTTTTTTTTTTCCGAGGAACCAGCTGCGTGGCTTTTCGCCGGATGCTGCTCTCTGGGGAGGGAGGGGCGGCGGCAGGTGGATTTTTCTCCTCCTCAGGCCCCCATCCTCCCCGTTTGTGTGCCCGGTGTCGGCTCTAATGTCTCTGTCTATGAATCTCCACCGCGCGGGATCTGAAGCTGACACGGCACTCATCCGCATCACAGAGGCAAAATGCGTGAAAAATAGAATTCCCCCTCCCCCAAGAACCCGAAGATCAATAAGGTATCAGGTTATCGTGAGCAGAGTTAGATGGACGCCCCAGGCTGTGTGTTGCCTGAAATGATTCCAATGTCGCGCGGAGACGGAAGGAGCTTCGCCGGGAAGCGTTTGTTCCTGGAGGTAAAGCTTTCGTGTGTGTGTGCGCGCAGGTCACGTCCCCAGCTGAGCCTCTGGCCGCCGTTTCAATCACGACACAGTTAGGGGGCCGAAAAACATGATTAGATGGGGCGGATAGGGGCGTTAGCTGCGACCGCCATCTGGCCGCTCAAGCACCCGAGGTAAATCACTTCTGGGTGACACAAGAATGAATGAAAGCCCCCAAAAAAGTAGGAACGAAGGGAAAGCTTCTAAAACTTTTTTTTTTTACTTCTTTGATATCTTTCAGACGAATGGCCAAGAGGACAAAGGATAGGCTGGATATTTCACACACGCAGTACAGCAAAACCATAACGGGGATATTTGCACTCAGACGTACAGCCATTCAGCGCACGCGGCTCGCTGTTTGTTCCTCTGGTGTCGCTGTGAGTTCACACTGTCTTTATTTTCAAAGGAGCGCTTCCTGCGCCCGATGTTCACCGACAGAAAGTCTAAAAATAACGAGACGGATCATACAACAAGGCTCCATTTGTCTCCCATCGATATCTACCTGCAGGTTTTTTTTGTTTTTTTTTTTAGCTCCGCTCTCCCAACATCACAGCCGTGATGCTCTCACGCGGCGTCACTGCTGACGGCTCTTTTTCGCGGCGTCTCCCGGCTGCCGCTGACTCTTTGAGTTCCACATCTTTACTTCACTTCATTTCGTGCGCCTCTGCAAACGCGGCGCTTTGCAGGGACGTTACCTTTTAAGCCCCTCCTCTCCCTCCAGGTGAACTCGTGGAGCGGCTCCGTGGAGATCGGCGTGACGGCCCTGGACCCCGCCGCGCTGGACTTCCCCAGCAGCGCCACGGGCCTCAAGGGCGGCTCCTGGATCGTGTCGGGCTGCTCGGTGCTGCGCGACGGCCGCTCGGTGCTGGAGGAGTACGGCCGCGACCTCGACCAGCTGGCCGAGGGCGACCGCGTGGGCATCCAGCGCAGCGCCCGCGGCGAGCTCCACCTGTGGGTGAACGGGCAGGACTGCGGCGCGGCCGCCAGCGGCTTGCCCCCCCGGCTGTGGGCGGTGGTGGACCTGTACGGCAAGTGCACTCAGGTGACGGTGGTGGGCTGCGAGCCGCCGCCCGCCACGACGGAGAAAGAGACAATAGAACTGGGTGAGGAGGTGGAGGATGAGGAGGAGGACGGGGGAGAAGAAGAGGAGGACGAGGAGGAGGACGAGGAGGAGGAAGAAGACGTGGCGGTGTGTGGGGGTCAAGGCGACGGGGGCGTCGTGGCCTTGATGAATGTCGCAGCAATGAATGGAGACGAAGGTAAGAGGCCTTTTTTTTATTATTAAGAATCGTAGCAGTTTTTTTTCCTTTACAACCTATTTTCTAGGAGTTGTTATTTTCACTCATTGGAGATCTTCCGCAGTGCCTGAGCTTAGTCGCAGTCACACCAGACCGGACAAGTTCCCCAACAACCTGGAGCCCGACACGGGTAAGAAGAGCCTCCTCGCGTCCGTCGATGCGCCTCGTGCGACGCGGCCCGGACTCACCGTCTCCTCTTCCCTTCTCTCCTCCTCCCTTCTCTCCTCCTCCCTTCTCTCCTCCTCCCTTCTCTCCTCCTCCCTTCTCCCCTCAGTTCTAACGGAGCACCAGCTCTTTGACGTGTTCAACAACGCAATAGTGTCTTTTTATCGCTCGGAGGACGAGGGCGGAGGGGATGATGGAGGAGGAGTGGGAGGAAACCCGGGATCCGACTCCTCCTCCAGGAATGACAGGGGGAGCAGCGGCGGAGGGGGTGCGGTCAACAGCGACGGTGGAACAGGGACGACGGGCGGTGCAGGAAGTGGTGGTGGAGGTGGAGGAGGAGCGGGCGGAGTCAGCGGAAACGGCAACAACAGTCCCGCCGGCAACGGAGGGGCCGGGCTGGCGGTCGCGCCCTGCGCCATGACAACCAACGACGCGCTGCTGTTCCACGAGAAATGCGGCACGCTGATCAAGCTGAGCAACAACAACAAGACGGCGGAGCGGAGGAGGCCGCTGGACGAGTTCAACAACGGCGTGGTGATGACCAACCGGCCGCTGCGACACAACGAGATGTTCGAGGTGTTTACAAATCACGCGGCTCGGTGCATTCAGAACTTTTTTTTCCCTCATTTTGTGTACTTTTCTTTCTTTTTTTTTTTCTTGATTTACTGTCACTGATTTATTGTTGAAGCCCCACTAGAAGTCAATCACAAATTCATTTATACATTTGAGAGTTGGGAGTAATGTGGGTCACGCAGGCACAAACAAAGAATGGAAAATAAAATACCAGGATGCTGTTTTAGTGATTCAGGTTTAAAAAAAAATTATTGATACAGTCAAATAATACAGTAATACATTTTAACAGCATTTTAATGCATTTTAACAGATTTTCAACAACGAAAAATAATTCCATGACCAAGAAAGGTGTAAATGTATTTCTGCGTGTATTTGTTCAGATCCGCATTGATAAGCTGGTGGACAAGTGGTCCGGCTCGATAGAGATCGGTGTGACCACACACAATCCCAACAACCTGGACTACCCGGCAACGATGACCAATCTGCGCTCAGGTAACACTCGCACGTGAACAGCACCATTAAACACAGCGGCTCCTTTGCGAAACGAACGACGTCCTCCCGATAGGTACAATCATGATGAGCGGCTGCGGGATCCTGACCAACGGCAAAGGAACCCGCAGGGAGTACTGTGAATTCAGCCTCGACGAACTTCAGGTGCGTAACAGCGCACGCGCACACATCTCCGTCTCACGCGCGCCAGGTTTCTTTTTCTGACCTCCATCGCCTGCTTTCCTCCACACTCCAGGAGGGAGACCACATAGGCTTGATGCGCAAGGCAAGTGGAGCGCTTCACTTCTACATCAACGGCATCGACCAAGGTGAGGCACGTGGAGGTTCTAAGCGAGGGATTGCAGAACGTGCACATCGGGTCAAGTGAAGGAGAGGGGGCGGGGATTTTTTTTAATTGTTGTTTACTTCCCAGGTGTCGCGGCAGCCCAGACGCCGGCCGTGGTCTACGGCGTGGTCGACCTCTACGGCATGGCCGTCAAAGTCACCATAGTGCACAACCACAACCACAGCGAGCGGCTCCGGCGCAACAACGCCATCATGAGGGCTCTGTCGCCGGACGTGGGCCGGCCCCGGACGGCTCTCTCCCTCACGCCGGACTCGGAGGGGCCCGACCGACTGCTCTTCCACAGCAACTGCGGCCAGAAGGCCGCCATCATCAGCGAGGGCAGGACAGCACTGCGGCCGCAGTGAGTCCACCTCTCTCATCACGTGCATCGTGACCTTTGCCGTAGAGGTTTAATAATATGATTATAAAAGTCAGCTTTACGCTCATCATGGTCTAATTCGGCTGATGGTATTTTTCATTTAGTTTATATGAGAGAACGCGTACAGTCCTCTACATACAACACTCGACTAAAGAGACGCATTCAGTGATGAACTCACCGGCTCAAAATAACCCGCTTCCCAGTGCGACGGATGACTTCAACCACGGCGTGGTCCTGAGCGGCCGGCCGCTGCGCTCCAACGAGGTGTTCCAGGTCCGCATCGATAAGATGGTGGACAAGTGGGCGGGTTCTATCGAAATTGGCGTCACGACACACAACCCCGCGTACCTGCAGCTGCCCTCCACCATGACCAACCTGCGCTCGGGTAAAGTACCGTGCTCTGTAAAAGCGGTATGCTTTTTCCTCTCCGTCTTTTCGGAGATACCTGATGGAAAAGCTCGATGTTCTAAACGTTGCATAAGTGTATTACTCTGCAAATGTGGGGGAGGTCTGTTTGTTTTTTTTACAATAGAGGTACCACAACAACCAACACCGTATTTGTGCGTTCTCGTTTTCCAGGCACGTGGATGATGACGGGGAACGGCGTGATGCACAACGGAACCACAATACTGGACGAGTACGGACACAACCTGGACCGGCTCAAGGTGGGTGACATTTGACCTTCCTTCAACCCAGTTTTTTTTGTTGTTTTTTTTAACCCTTTTCGCCGCCCTGCCCCCCCCCCCCTGCAGGCAGGCGACACAGTAGGTGTCGTGCGAAAAGAAGACGGCAGCCTCCACTTCTTTGTGAACGGCGTGGCTCAGGGCCCGGCGGCCTGGAACGTGCCTCCCAGCGTCTACGCCGTGGTGGACCTCTACGGCCAGGCCGCGCAGGCCACCATCATGGACGACATGGGTGAGAGACGCAGGCACACAAACCCCCTTTTCAACCCGCAAAAATAGAAGATTTAACTTCCTTGTTGTTTCTTTTCTTTAGCGGACCTCCTGCCTCTCCCCGAGGACGGCTCAGACGGCCCCGCGGCCACGTCCCCCGGGAGCCCCTGCTCGGTAGGAGGGGCCGGCACGGCCAACGACCTGCGTTTCCACCACCTGCACGGCACCAATGCGGTAATCACCAACGGGGGGCGCACCGCCCTGCGTCAGAACTGCCGCAGCGAGTTCAACGACGCCATCGTCATCTCCAACAGGTGAGAGAACGAACATCACACCCACCTGCGGGCGGATGAAGCAGCGGGTAAAAATATCAACAAATACTAAACGGCATTCAGAGGGTTCGTTGTGAAGGAGCTGACTCGTGTGTTGACTCGTCCTCTCCCGTCAGGTGCCTTCGGGATGGAGAGCTCTTTGAAATCGTCATTCAGAAGATGGTGGACCGCTGGTCGGGTTCAATTGAAGCAGGTGAAATGTTTCTATTGGGTCAACTTTTCTAGCCGTGTTTTTTTTCCTACATGAATAAGTTAAATCGCAAAAATAACAAAATGCTGCCTATATGTGTGTGTGTGTGTGTGTGTGTGTCTCCTAACATTTATCTCTTTGTAAATATATTTCATGTGTAATCACCACAGATTTTCTCCTCCCCCCTCTGTGTCCAGGAGTGACAGCCATCAGGCCAGATGAGCTTGAGTTTCCCAACACTATGACTGATATCGACTACGACACTTGGATGCTGAGGTAGAACGTTAAGCTTTTTCTTTTACGTTCAAATGACTCTCACCAAAAAAATATTATAAAATGTGTTTTCATCCAGCAAGGGAAAGAATATCAAATAGACATTTTCCAACATTAAAGTCTGTATGTCAGACAAGATGATAAAAGAAGAATTTTATCAAAATGAATGAACTTAAATATACATATTCCCACATATTCCGCAATCATTTAGTTTATGTAGTTTTTCCACGCCGATTTGAAGAAATGTAGTTTGTGGCCATTAACTCTTTTGTAACTTTTTGCTTGTCTTTTTACCCCCCAGTGGCACGGCCATCATGCAGGATGGCAACACAATGCGCAACAACTACGGTTGTGACCTGGACTCCCTGACCACAGGCTCTCGCATCGGCATGATGCGCTCAGCCACCGGCGACCTCCATTATTACATCAACGGGGTGGACCAAGGTGTCGCCTGCACCGGCCTGCCGCCAGGTAACCGCGAGGGGACGTCGGAGACTCGGGGGGCGCCGCGAGGTGAAACGCTTGATGACCTCGTACTTCATCCGCGTCTCCCCTCCCTCCCTCTCTCTATGTGTCTCTCTCAGAGGTGTACGCCGTGATCGACCTGTACGGCCAGTGTGTTCAGGTGTCCATCACCAGCTCCTCGGGCCCGCTGGACAACAGCCTCTGTACCAGCAACGTAACCGAGAAGAGCTTCCCCATCCACTCACCAGGTAGACCGCCACTGCTACCGCGTAGAACGCGTTGTACAAACGTCTTTTATGGTAAATTAATGAATAAAAAAGGAAAGATTAGCAGAAAAAGAGACACAAAATATCATGTCACTTGTAAGCCTCAAAGCCTCATCTGCGTATTTCTTCTTTTATGGGTGTGTGTGTGTGTGTGTCCTCGTGTGTAGCTGGCGTTGCCCATCGACTCCACAGCAAACACGGCAAGAATGTGGTTGTGCTCGGCGACGGCTGCCAGGGCGTCCGAGTCGGGGGCTACGCTCACGGCATCGTGTTCAGCGCCAAGGAACTCAAAGCCGACGAGCTGTTCGAGGTGAGCGAGGCCTCGAGGCTCCTTTTTCCCATGAAACACTCGAAAAAAGTAACACGCCACCGACCGTGCTTGAAGATAATGCACACGTTATTGAATACGTATGTCTGAACCAATCGGAAATACATTTTCTTTTATTGCTTTCCTTCCTAACTGCGATCGGCTCCGCCCCCTCCCCCCCCCCCCCCCCCCTTCTCCTTTTCCTGATGTCGCGCTCTCTGCAGGTGCGGATTGACGAGGTGGACGAGCAGTGGTGCGGCTCGCTGCACGTCGGTCTGACCACGCTGGCGCCCCCCGAGCTGCCGTCCTGCCCGCTGTCGGGCCTCTCCCCCTCCCTCACGCAGCTCCGCACCAAGGTCACCTGGCTGCTCTGCGGCTCCGAGGTCCGCCGCAACGGCGTGCTGCAGCGGCAGAACTACAGCTGCTCGCTGGACCGGCTGGCGGTACGCAGCCGGCATCTCTTTTCTGTCTCGGATCAGTTGAGTCCCTGACTAGAGGGCGTTATCGGAGCTTCGGGATTATCGCCGTCATAAAACTTTATGCAAATACAAAGTCTGAATACTCCGTTAAGGCCGAACAAGGCATTCGTAAGTCGCTCCCCCGCTGACATTTAACAGGTCAAAGGGAGAAATGTGGTGAAAACATCGAAAGGAGATTTATAATATTCTGTCCTCGTAGATAAAGTCACTCGTACACGAGGCGATTAGGCCCTGGTTGCTCATTTTGAAGAAGTGACATTTGAGAGAGTGTGTTAAGCATCGTTGTATTATTGTTTTCCCAGGTTGGCAACCGGGTGGGTGTGAAGAGGTGCAGCGACGACACCATGCACATCTTCATTGATGGGGAGGACATGGGACCTGCGGCGACTGCAGTAGCCAAGGTACACACTCTCACACACACACACACACACACACACAGACAAATACACACAGCTGCTTGTTCCCGCGCTGCAATTCACCGCCGCTCTCCTGCTCCTCCCAGAATGTTTACGCCGTGTTGGACCTGTACGGGCGGATAACCGCCGTCTCCATCGTGAGCTCCTCGGCGACAGAGGACGTGGAAAGCGTGAAGGCGCCGTCGCTCTCTCTGGACAGCTGCAGCGAAGGAGAGGAGGACAGCAGCCCCGTCAGAGAGGTAGAGGGACAGAAAGAAAAGCGACGATTCGCCGCAACGTCAAATGATCCCGAGGAAACTCAGGGCTCTTGCCGTCCCCGTAGCAGGTGGAGGCCGAGGCGTGCGCCTCAGCGCCGACCGCTATGGCGTTCCTGGAGAACCACGGCAAAAACATCCAGCTGTCCAGCCAGAACCTGACGGCGGCCAGAGTGTGCAGCTACAACCAGGGCCTGCTGGTCACCGCCCAGCCGCTGGCTCGCCAGCAGCTGTTCCAGGTAACACGGCTGTGCGCTCACATCTGTGGGTGGCGGCGCTTCGCACCGTTACACTCTACCGCCCAACGCTAGCGTGATGCGCACGAGCCGTGACCCTTTCGGCCCTTCAACGCACTCGTTTTGTCACCAGTTTCAGATCGACCGCCTCAACCCGTCGTGGACGTCGTCGCTGTCGTTGGGGGTCATAGGTCACTCGCCGGACCGGCTCAACTTCCCCTCCACAGCGTGTTGTCTGAAGCGCTCCGCGTGGCTCCTGCAGAGAGACTCTGTCTTCCACAACTCCTTAAAGGTACACACACACACACACACACTCTTTCTATTTTCACTTCTCTCACTAAACTTTTCCGCCAATCTTTTTGGTTTTCTTCCTCTATTCTCTTTATAGATATGTGAAAACTATGGTCCTAATCTGGACACTTGTCCAGAGGGGACGGTGTTGGGTCTGCTGGTGGACGCCAACAGTTGTCTCCACCTCTACGTCAACGGCATGGACCAGGGTGTGGCGGTGCAGGACATTCCTTCGCCCTGCTACCCCTTTATCGACCTCTATGGCCAGTGTGAACAGGTGAGGACTGCAGACGCGTTTTGGGGTCAATTGATTGTCTAAGATGAAATGTTCTCCACATCGACTAATAAGTTTAGAATAATTAATTCAGCAGTACATCACTGTGAGGTAAACACCAAGGTGTGGATGCTAATTAATGCTGTATCTTTATGGCAGGTTACTATAGTAACAAACAACGTGGCCGATGTGGGCGGGGACAGTGGGGAAACCCGTTGTCAAGGAGACATGGAAAAGGCGGACATGGTTGATGGTAAGAAATGATGTCCATAATTCAATTTACTAAATTACATTTTGATGGTTGAAGGTCAGCGTGACCTCACGTCAGGCACACAAACTCAGACTCTTGGCGTCCCCTTGCAGGCGTTTGACCCTTTTCTCTTGGTGCAGGAATCAAAGAGAGTGTGTGCTGGACGCCCCCTCCAGAGGTCAACCCAAACAAGACCTGTGAGTACCAGGCGCTGTGCTCCCGCTTCAAGGACCTGCTCACTTTACCAGGTGAGTCTTTACGCCCGCAGCTTTTCTTTCTGCCGGGACCTTCGCTTCAGATCTGAGATCCTGTAACGACCGCGACACTTTTGTCCCCACCCCCCTCCCGCCATCCCCACCCCCCTCCCGCCGCCCACCAGATGGATATTTTAACGAAGACGCACAGTACAACCTTTGCTACTGCGAGTCCTGCCACAAGCTCCGGGGCGACGAGGCGTATTACAAGAGAGGCGAACCGCCCCGGGACTACGCCCTGCCCTTTGGGTGGTGCCGCTTCGCCCTCAGGTGACACTTCTGACTGATGCCAGCGGCTTATAACACACGCGATCGAAATGAGTAACGCCAAGACATTTCCCCTTGTCCCCCGTTTGCGCAGGATCAAGCCCCACTGTGAGGTGTCCAACGCACTGAAGAAGTGGCACATCGCGTACCACGGCACCAGCGTCGGAGCGCTGCGCCGCACGCTGGACCACAGCCAGCTGCTGCCGGGTAGGAACCCACATTTTTTGGTCTTTGATACGCATGCTGGAGTAGACTTGAGCGAGCGCGGCCTTCACTCTCCACGTCCTCTCGTCGTCGCAGGGACGTCCTCTATCTTCTCGGTGTCCCCGGCGAAGGCGGAGGGGCCCAACGGCTACAGCGAGCCGGAGGAGAACAGCGCCCCCGGCAGGGAGGTTCCCAGGGTGCGGCTCTCCCCCACCATGCGCTACTCCGGCATGGAGATCTTTGCCCCTAAAGTGCAGTAAGTCCACATCTGGTTGTGTGTGTCCCCCCGTCCACGGTGAAGAGCTAACAGCACCGATTTTGTTTCTCCTTGGCGACAGATTTCGGGACCCTCGTTCTCACCACAGCCACCAGGCTCAGGTGGGGTTCCAGGTGTGCGTGCGTCCCGGCTCCTACAAGGCGGGGCCGCAGACGCTCGGCCACGGCGAGCCGCCGGACCCCCGCTTCAGCAACTCGGAGATCGAGTGGATCACGAAGGAGCAGGGCGGCACGCTCCTCTATGGACTCCTCATCCGGGTGGAGTGAGCGGAGCGGCGAGGGAGGCATTTTGGGGGGGGGGGGGGCGCGGCGCTCCTCGTACCTTCAATAAACTGACAACCAAATCTAGCCTCCGCCTTGAGGGAGAGACTCCTCTGGAATCCAGATGTTTTCAACCGTGGATTGTTGAGAATTCTGAATTATCAATTTATTTTTGGGGGAGGCTCTTTTAAAGGCCGGGGGGGCACGGCGGGTTTCAGAGAACGACGGACACTGCCTGCACTTTATGTTTTGGACCCTCGTGGGCGATTTTTAAACTAACTTCTCATCGACTCAAAAACGACATGTTTGTCCATCCGCTACATTTAAGGTCGGTTTTCTTTGCCACGTCGCTTCCCCGTTTCCCGACATGTTTTCCTCAGCTAACTTTAATCTTTTGGCACTTTTATTTTATTTTTTCTGTTATCACCTGGGCTCTGGTCAGTGTTTCTTTTTTTTTAGTTTTATTTGGGAGGAGCTGTCCCCCGCCAACCTGCACGTGAAAGGACCTAAAGAGACTGAAGCGTGGGTAAAAAAAAGAACAAAAATGTCAAATGTTTTCACAGAAATGTTAAAAAAACAAAGACACTTGAATCTAAAAATAAACCCGAGAGTGTCTTGTGATTGTGACTTGAGGGGAGGGGGGAGTTTTAAAAGAATGTTTACGTGTACGACTGGTTTCTCTTTTTGTCTCCGTTGGCAGTTGCGGCTTCTTCATCGGTCCCGTTGCCTCGGCAACACGTGTATTTGACACCCGAGAGGACAAATCACAAGATATTTAAAAATATAGATGTGTATATACTTTTAGACGCGGCAGTTTTTGATACAGGAAAAAGGGGGACGGGGGGGCGAAAAGGAAATGAGCGTATTCACTCTTGCAGAGTAAGATGAGAAGAGGGATTCCACTCTCACGCGTGAAAACATCCCGTCGATGTCGTAGAACCAACCGAAGCCAAAAGGTGTAAGCGTCTTTGTTTTGTTCCCCCCCATACACATCCTTGACTACAGCTCCACCCTCCGATCCATCCGTCAGTCGCATCAGACGGGACGTCCCGAGCCAACGCGTCGATCACGAGTCATCCGCCCGTTTACACGCCAACGTCGATTCGTTGTGTCTCGGCTGTTCTTTTCGCGTCCACAAAACACGATTCCTTCACGTCGGGGGAACGTTTGTCGGGCGGAGGGGGGGTAGGTGGGGGTTTGACTCCTTCCCGGGGCATCCACCCAATGATTGATTGATTGTATGTGAATAGCTCTCCAAAGCGCATCTTTTTCACAGCGCTTCTGATGCCAATTTGATACACCTGCTACAGAACGTGAACCCCCCCCTCGTCCGTCCCCCCGACGCTGTTTCGATGAGTCAAACTCAAACTCGGTGTGTTTGAAGAAGGTCTGCGGGGGTTTTGGCAGAAGGAAAAATCTTCCAGTCAAAAAAAATGTGAAAATATGATATTCTGGGTTCTTTATGGCCCAGTGCTGCTTTGTACAATTTTATTTGTATTGTGTTCTTAATTTGTTTTCTGTATGTCGCGTTGTACAGGCTGTTACATAAAAAACAAAACAAATCATATCTTCCTGATTTATATAAAAACAAAATGAATAAACTGACAGACAGTATGCACAGAAGGATGTTAGTTGTTTGTGTCACACAGGCTGGACTCTAAAGACGACCCACCGGCGCATTCGGTTATTTATTTTTCTACTTCATTCATTTGAAAGAATAATTGATGTACAGCAATTACTCATTAAGGACAGTTGAGCTTTTTTTTGTTGCTCAGACTATTAGAGAACCGGCCGAAAGGTTCAGAACCCCAAAAATATATTATAAGTGCTGAAGACAGAATAACACTTATACGTATTATTATAATAACACATACATTTGAATAAGGTTGTTGCAGGCCTTTATGTCCTGTATGTATGATTAGATTTATTATAGTAACATTAATATAAATATGACATTGGACATTTTCAAAATTCTATAGAATTCCTTTTTTTGACATATAACTTTTTTTTGCTATATTACTATGAATTCCTTAAATGACCTTTTCTACATTAAATTGACATTGTGACTTTATCATGACTTATTCCAACATGCTTAACTATTTTTTCACATGTTACAACCTTTTATTCACTTTTTTCGACATGCTATGCAAGTACTTTTTAATAAATCATTTTGACATGATATACCGTGACTTTTTTGCCTTGATTTTTTAGCATGCTAGATTTCGTACTAGACTGTACTGTGACTTTTTTAAAGTCTTATTATAAGACTTTTCCCCTGCTCTGTTTTTACTATTTAACGGCTACTTTCAAGTCTCAACACTATGAAATTCTTTGACATGCTACCCTGATCTTTTTAACGTTAAATACTGCGCTTTTTAACGATTTCTTCATCTATTTGAAACAACCCATTTCATGAATATTTGATATTCATAATATAGTTTTTCAGGACATGTTAAGCAGACGCTGTGAAGAAAAGACAACCCACTGTGTTTTTTTTCTTTCTTTTCATTGAATTTTATTTAGAGTAGGAAAAAAAAAAGTCCGGTCACTGAATTGTTATTGCAATGTTGCACATTTACTCAGTCACACCTTTCCCAAAATGCTGTACACTGTAATCACTCTTTAAGGCCGATCATTTTTTCAAAGTTCTTCACAGAAATAGCTGCTGCTTCGGAGGGAAGATACACAAAGTAACTTAAAAAAAGGTAGAGACTCAGTTCAGTTCAACCAATAAAAACAAACATAATTACAATAACAGTAAGAACTATGACAATATTGTGACTGCAGTGAAATAGAGCGCCGGGGATCTGCGGTGTGACCCGGTCGGGTTGCATAGTCGGTTGTGTTCAATAATCTGTAGTCGGCTTCTAACTGGACCTCGAGTTCTAGCGACCATCTTTCTGGCCCAGTCTGACTTTTTTTTTTTTTGAAGAGTTAAATTACCAGATCGAGGGTTAAACGTGTTGTATTTTATTTGTGTGAAACGTTTGCAAACCGATGTGTGAAAAAGGGGCAAATTGCAGTTTGAGGTGTTAAATAGTGAAAGTACTTCTGGACAAACAACATTTCATCCAAATGAAATAATTGCCTTTTGTATATATATTTAAATGATAAGGATTGGACTTGTTCCTTGTTTAGTTTTAGAGCCATATGTATATTACATGTATACTTTTGGGACAGCTTCCAGTCTTTAATTCTACACTATCGTACAGACTAGAGAGAAAGTCGTCTGCTAATCTTCTGAAAGCATTTAAGTGTATTTACCAACCAGACTCCCGGCACAAGAAAGCTTTGATTTAACGGATTGAAATCTGGGCCAATTGTACAATTTAGCGACCGAACCCCCACGCATTAAGTTTCCGAAGTAAAAGATGGGGAGCAAAATCTTGCTAAATGCACTTATTTAACACACGTACGAGAAAACCAAAGTGCAGCTATCGATTCTTTGTCTTGTGGGAGCAGCGTTGTGTGGATGTCGACTAGCTAGGAGGCTGAAAACCTCTTACTGAGTCCTGAGAAGAGAGACAAAACGGACAGAGACTACGTCAAAGTTTGGTTCAGCTTCATTCAAATATTACACCTTAACTTCCATGCGCACGCACACTTACATACAATCTCCCGAATATGCCAGAAACCAACAACAACAAAAATCTCACACGGTTTTAAAAAAATAGCGAAAAGTTCTATGTACACTTACACATAACGACTTGTTGACATGTTGCCGTAACCGTGACGACGGGACGTCCGGTCCTAAGCGTCGAGCTACAGAGTGCTTTTATAAAAACGCAGGATCACAGTAGGGTTTTTTTTTTCTTTTTCTTCATCAAATAAATAAACAGTAACAAAATCACCGTCAGTACAAACGATCGGCGCAGGACCTTTTGAATCATCGCGATTTAAAAAGAAAAAGCTCCAGGAAGTGGACTACGGCAGCTGTTTCTGCTCCCAGCTGTGGCGTAACACTTGTGGGCGAAAACCTCTCCTGAACCCCCCCCCACCACACACACACACACACACACACACACAGCTCAGTGCCTCACCCGCTCCGCCACATAAGTGACCGGGAAAATGAGCCAGCAAGTAACCTTCTTGTAAAAATCACAGGAAAAGACCGTTAAAATATGTCGTTGTTCTTGCACGGTAAAACAAAGACAAGACTCCTTTTCCTCTTTTAGCTTTTAAGAAAATCCAACATGTAGCCGTCATTACCTGGATGCACCAGGTTATTTCCCCAGTGGCGACTCTTTCTGCTGCAGTGAGGGGATTTTTGTTTGTCTGATGGCGAGTGGAGGTGAAAAAAGAAAAGGGTCTTTGAGATATTTCGGCGAGAAGGGTCAGAACGCCAGTAGAACTGGGACGACGTTCTCTTTTCTTCTCTCGGAGGGGGTGCAGAAAAAAAAAAAGAAGGGATTGTTGTCCCACGATTCATTGCGGCTGGTTGTGGGAGGACGCAAACAAAGGGTTTTCGCAGAGAATGACAGACACGGGGAGGCCGGGGAGAAAGGCGAGCAGCAATTTGACGAGAGATGCGTTGCGTCTCTCGTCGTCCTACTTTACGTAAGTTTTTTTTTTTTTTTTTTTCCTGTGGTTTTTTCCCCTCCAGGCGAGCGGCCTCAGAACTTCTTGGGACCCCAGGCGGACGCTTGCTTCGGGGCCACGCCGGTCCCGAACGTGGGGAAGTCCTCCGCGCTGCTCATGTCAGGAGCCTGGAGAGAAACGGACGAGTGCGTCAATCGCCGTTTCCAACTCCTTCTCTAATGCGTCTCCTCGTTTCAGCCGATTACGAATCAGTAAAGACGGAGACACAGTAAGAAGAAGAAGAAGAAGAAGAAAAAAAAAAACCTTGTTCCCTGCAGCGTTCCACGGGGCGTCCCGCACCACGAAGCCCTTTGCCGGACCCCCGCCGCTATCGTCCCCTCCAGCTCCTCCTCCCCCTCCGTAGCGAGACGGAGGCTTCATGTAAGCTGCTAGAGTCTCCGTCTCCGTCACGCTGAGCATCTGAGAGGGGCGGGGAAAGGGTGGAGGGAGAGAGAGAGAGAGAGAGAGAAGGAAATTTGCTCTTTGATGAACTTTGACACCTTTCAGCTGCACCGCCGGGACAAACTCACATATTCCTCCTCCAAGTTGAGCAGGTGGTCGATGGCTTTGTCGACCGTCTCCGGGAGGCCCGTCACCGCCACTTTGTCGGGCTCGTCGGAGCCCGGCTGAGGGAACCGGATATCCACCTGAACGAGAGGGACGAGAGGAGGTTACCGGGTTGAACCGGGATGGAAAACGAGACCACGTTAACGCGGACCAGCGCCTCACCTTGAACTCCTCCATCAGCTTGCGGATGGCTTTCCCTCGGGCGCCGATGATGCGAGCGTGAGTCCTCGGGTCCAGATGAACATCCTGGCTCACCATCTCCTGCCATTCGGCCACCAGCTGCCGGATGGCTGCACTGGCCTCCTCCACGTTCCGCTCGTAACCCGAGACCACGATCAGATCCTGGAAGGGGATGAGACGGGTTCACAGGTCAAGATGAAGACTCGAAGGCCACCGTGCTGCCATCAAAGCAGCAGTAACACACACACACACACACACCTGCTGCTCGTCTCCTTTGTCGGGGAACTGGATGCTGACGTCGTGGTCTTTCCTGATCTGAGAGATGACCGCCCCTTTGCGGCCGATGATCTTGGGATGAAACTTTGGGTCTACGGACATGGTCACCTTGAAGCTGCGCAGGGCCTGAAGGGAAAGACCTCAAACATTCTAACAATGCCATGATGATGTGAATTATGTTGGGAGCCGGGAAACTTTTTGTTTACCCGGTCAGCCTGCTCAGCCTGCAGCTCTTTGACCCGGTCCAGCAGACCCTGTTTGGCTCGCTCCACGTTGGCCGTCAGGCCCGTCACCTTGATCCCATCCAGCTGCTTCTCTGGCTGCGGCACCCAGATGTTCACCTGCACACCAGAAACCACGTTTTTAAAAACCTTTGTTTTGGCCGGACAATGGCACCAGAGGGTCGATCCTGACCTCGTACTCCTCCATCATCTTCCTGATGCCGCTGCCCTTCTGGCCGATGATGTAGCGATGCAGCTCGTAAGACACTTCCACGTCCTCCGTTATGGGCACCAGCGCCTGGAGGAGACGAGCAGAGACGGGAAGGTTAACGGGGGAAGCGGGAACGGAAGAACGGAAGACGGCGTGTCTGCGCCTACCAGCAGGGCGGCTCTCGCCTGCTCGCACTTCTCTGCGCGCCCGCCAATGGTGATGATGTCACACTTGCGTGCAACAAACTCCGCCTCCGGGCCGGCGTCGCCGTTTTCCTGCGGCGGCGCCTCCTGACCTGCAGTTTCACAACAGACAATGCAAATAAAAACGGCTCGGTGGTTTCCTGTGTAAAAGATATAACTCATTTCCATTTGCACTTATGGATTCAAATATCACGGGCGGATCGAGCTGCTCAACCAGTCCGATACCACAGATGAACCCGAATGGAATACAAATGACGAGGTGACAGCAGGAATTTTCAAAATAAAAGACAATATGTGAAATATAAAGAGAGCACAATTTTCCTGCTCTGCAGGTTTCTCTGTGCAGACGTAGCATTAGCATTAGCATTGCAGCTGCGCGTTACGTTTTCATACCGGCGGTGCCGTCGTCTCTCTCGGGGAACTTTATTTGGACCTCGTGCTCCCTGGTGATGAGCTGGATGCGGCAACCTTTGGGCCCCATGATGGCTCGGTGGTAGCGCTGAGGGATGGCCACCTCCACGCTCACCTGGGACTCCTGAGAGAGGGAGAGGGAGCCGCGTAACCATGGCGCCGGCGGCTAACAAAGACACACCGCGAGCTCGGGAGGATTTTTCCCCCACGGGCATAGAAAAACAAAAAACAAAAACATTTTATAAAAAAGGTCTTGGGAGCGAGCTCTCACCAGGTCCTCGATCATCTCCTGGATGCGCTTCTTGGCAGCATCCACGCAGTCTCTGGCCCCCGTCAGAGTGACCCGCTGGCTGTTGGCCCCCGTGCGAGGGAAGCTCACGGCGACGCCGCCGTACTCCTCCGCCAGCTCCCGCAGCACCTGGCCCCTGCGGCACACAAAGTGGCGGTGGTGGCGGACGTCTACCGCCATGCTGTCCTCCACCACGTCGTCCTGGAGAGGGGGGACGAGGGAGCGCATGTTTGTACGCGAAGACAGCGGAGACGACGCGAGAAACACTGGCGTGGTGCGGCACTGACCAGGTTCTTGACGAGACATTCCAGCTCCTTCTGCGCCTGCCGGACGGCCTCCTCCTTCCCCACGATGGTGATCAGCTCCTGCTCGGTGTCGTCCGGCGCCGGGAAGATGATGCGCGCCCCCGTCTTGTCCCGCACGCGGCGAATGTTGGCCCCCCCGCGGCCGATCAGGAATTTGTGGTACTCCGGTTTGGCCTGCAGCTCGGCCGTGAAGTTGTTGACTTGCTGGGGAGGACAAAGAGCCCGGAAAACGGGGGGACGTAAGCGTTTCTGTCCCCCTCGTCCCCGTCCTTCCCTATGCGGTTACTCTCCTGTCCATTCACTCTTTGCATGCGCCCTTAAACTGTCCCCCCCCCCCCCCTCCACCCACCTACCTTCTCTTCAGCCAGCTGCAGCAGCTGTTTCTTGGCCTTCTCCACCTCGCCGACGGGCCCCCTGATGGTGACCCGGTCCGAGCCGGAGCCCTCGGAGGGGAAGTGGATGTGGACGCCGCCGCAGTCCTCCATGACGGAGCGCACCAGGCAGCCCTTGGAGCCGATCAGGGAGTTGTGCAGCCGGGCGGGGATGGCCACCTCCGCCTCCTTGATGTTGGCCTGAAGAGACGGAGAAAGAGAGAGAAGCGTTGGCCCGAGGGAAGCTGCGGCAGATGCCAAACGCAGCGGCGCACCCCCCCCTCACCAGTTCCCTCTGGATGGCGAGGATTCGATCTCTGGCCGCCTCGCAGTTGCTCTTCTTGCCCGTGATGACGATCGTCTCGGAGTCGCTGTTCTCCGTCGGCAGGTCGATCTTGGTGTTGGTCTCCTCTCGGATCTGGCGGCAGCAGCCACATCGGTAATTTACTAACGCCATGCGACATTTATCCCGTTTTGAATACAGATTTTCGGGACAATGTGCAGGTTTTCGATGTGGGTCGTCCTGATGCGGTTTTAAAAAGAATAACAAAAGTCTCACCCTTTTGATGTTGGCGCCGCCCTTACCGATGATGTTTTTGTGAAACTGCTTGAAGATGGGGACGGAGAGCGAGAAGCTGTTCTCAATCTGGAAAATGAATGAAGAAGAAAAGCTGCCGTGAAGTGAAGTCTGGAGCGCCGGAGGGGAAGAGGCATAGACAGGCCGGGCCGTACCAGCTCGCCGATGATTTTCTGGAGAAACTTTCCACATTTCTCCACCTCGTTCTTCGGCCCTCTCAGCTGCACGATGTCGCTCTTCTGCGATGGGTCGGGGAAATTGATAATGACCTAGAAGGAGGTGGGATCGTAGTTTATACCTTCGTACTAAACTACATTAATACTGGGTTAAGAAGATCATTTCACAGGGATGGCTGGGTGAGATAAAGAGGCGGGGAAAGCGCTCACCTCGGGGAACTTGTCTCGGACTTCTTTAATCTTTTCCCCCTTCTGCCCGATGATTGTTCGATGGAACTTCTGCTCCACGATCAGGTCTTTGGTGCGCTCGTTTTCCTGGAGATTGGGAGAAAAAAAGTGTGAGCAAAGACTGTGTGCAAACCTTGGGGGGGGGGGGTGTAATGTGGGGGTTCTATGCCGACGAGCTGAACGAACGAGCTTTGACCCCATTCCTCACCATCCTCTGGACCATCTCAATGAGCTCTCTGCGCGCCAGCTGGACCCCTTTAGGGTCTCCTTCGATCCGGACCAGGCCGCTTCGCTCGGCGTCTTGGGGGATTCGCACCGACACTTTGTACTGCTCCTTGATCCGATTGACTGTCGCCAGGTGGGACAGGAATAGAACACGGAGAGCGGCTCCATCAGACAGCGCGTGAAACGTATTGCGTTTGAAGTCCAGAAGTGTTGACGTGTTGATTTTTTTTGTTGCTGCTGAGGTCAGCGGAGCAGAGGTGTACTCACTGTTGGCTCCGTTCTTTCCGATGAGGTGTCTGTGGAAACGCTGATCTATGATAACTTCGGTGTAGTCCATCCTCACCAGCTGCACACACAAAGGGGCAGAGGGAGACTGGTCACTGAATCTGTTCTCCTGAGCCGCAGCGCTAAACACCAAACAGCTGATTACTATTAGCCTCTTTCTCTGTGTGTCTTTAAAAGTGTCCTTTTTCTCTCTTCTTGTTCAGACATCCCACAAAGAACCACAACTAATTCACCTGTTAATTATTTCCTCGGTAATGTGATTTGTGAGAGAGAGAACTCACCAGGTCTTTGATGATCTCTTGAATCTGGGTCCGAGCCTGTTCCACCTCCTCCGTTGGCCCCTCCAGACTGATGCGCTCCTCACCGTCTGTAAACTCTATGTGAACCTAAAAAAACACACACACACACACACACACACACACACACACACACACACCAATAAATAAAGAGGAAGGGACCTTATGTTTCTGCCACTCAACCAAACACATACTCTAAGAGACAACTGACAACTGTTGGGACACACAAATTGCTGCCGTTTTGTGACAACTTCTCCTCGGTGTGTCGCGTCCCAGGTCTCCGACCCGTCTCCCTCCGCTCACCCGAGGCAGCTGCTGCGTGATCCGCCCGATGTTCTGTCCTTTCTTGCCGATGATGAAGCGGTGCAGCCAGGCCGGAGCGGTCACCTCCACCACCATCGCGCTCTTCGCCTGCACGGGTACAAAAGGGTCAGACGTTTGAACAACGCCGCACAGCCGGATCAGACGACGTGATCCGTCTTCACGCGCTCCGAACCTCCTCTCTCCCCCTCCCGTCTGTAGCTCCTCACCTTCGCGTACACCTGCGTGAGCGCCGGTCCCAGCTTGTCGGGCTCCCCTCTGAGGATAATGGTCTCCGAGCCAGAGTCCAGAGGAGGCATCTCCACAGAGACCCCCGTGGTCTCCAGGATCTCCTGCAGGGTGTTGCCCTTTGGACCTACGATGTACTTGTGCTGAGACTTCTTCACCTCCACGGAGATGGTGGTGGTCTTCCTCTTCTGCGGGGGCGGATCAACAAGGTTAATATCGGCAAGTCCAGCACCGACTAAAAGGAAACGATCCCGAGAACAAGAGCCGGTCCGGAGCGCAGATGATCAATCGACCAATCGCAAACTCGACACGTGCCTTCATCAATAGTCCACCCAGACAATCCAATCGACTGCGCTCGCCGGAGCGAGCGTCCTCCTTTTCCCATCAAACGCACCTTGTCGTCGTAGATGGCTCGGATGCGGCTAAGCGCCATGGCGACCGCCTCCTTCTCCCCGGTGATGACGATCTCGTCCTTGGGCAGGCTGGGCGGCGGGATGCTGATGCGGGCGCCCGTCTCCTGGCTCAGCTCCTGCACCTGCCGGTTGTGGGCGCCGGCGATGAAGGGGTGGAAGGCCTTCTCCAGGGACAGACGCTCCACCGCGCGCTTGTCCTGTGGAGCAGGCGGGAACGGAAGCGGTAATATCGGAATGCGGGTGAATTCAGCAGCATCGATGTCACCAGCTCTCAAGACCACGCGGCTCACCTGCTCGGCAGCGATCAGCAGGATCTCGTGGCGAGCCTTCTCGATGCCTTCCTTGGTGCCGGTGATGCGGATGTTGGCGCTGGGGTCGTCGGGGCGTGGAATAGCGATCTTGGTGGCGGTCTTCAGCTCCAGCTCCTGCAGCTTCTCGCCGTTCTTACCGATGACGAAGCGGTGGTGCTCCTTGGGGATGGCGACCGTGGCCGAGGCCTGGGAGGAGCGGGAGGGAGGAGGTTTTGGTCGGGGCGAGCGTCTGGAATGCCGGCAGTTGACCCCGCGATGGTTTTGCTGCACTATCGTATCAATAACGGCGGTTCAGCTGCACGGGGCCGGGGCGGGGGCCGTGGTGCAACGATTGAAGTGGAAATCAGCATGATTACTGCTGAGGCTCGAAAGCCTCCTCTTCCCCCCCCAACCAAACCCCCTTTTGGGAGCTGACGGTCATTTTTGGTCCCAACTCTCCTGGATCATTTTGCGATGATGCGTCCAACAGTAATTAAACACAATTAGTCATTTTTTCTCGCTCAAATGTTTCCAATCGTTCACGTTTGGACAAAACTCCTTTTATGTTTCAGTTACTCCCAAAATACAAGAATGTATCATCCCCAAAAAAAAACACAATTTACTCATTACTAGCACACAATGCGCTTGCACCGCTGTATCCTCATTACATTACTGTATTATTAATAAAATAGGTCCCGACTACCATCTGTAAAAAGCTTCCAGGTGAACGCGGACTCGCCTGTGTTTGCAGGCGGGCGACGATTTCCTTGCGAGCCTTCATGACGGACTCCAGTTTGCCGGTGACCATGATGGAGAGGCCCTGGTCCTTGGCCAGGGACAGCTCGATGTGAGCTCCCGTCCGCTGCATGATGTCCAAGCACACCTTGGCCTCCTCGCCTTCCCCGAACTGGTTGTTGTCCCTGTAGCGCCGCTCCTCCAGGGGCACGTGGAACACCTGCGCGCGGAGCCCAGTCAGTGGGGAGGAGGTTCTACTTTTGCATGACTGAGGTCAAACCCGTAAGCAAGCGCAATAACTGAGCATGAGCCGCGTGTGCGTTTGTGTACGTAGTCCGCGGCGGCCTCACCTGCGTGATGACGGAGGCTTTGATGGGCCTGATCTTGCACCCCCACGCCGAGGCCGGCTCCCCGGTCTTTTCCCCCGGCGCCCCCTTCTCCGGCAGCGGGGGGAAGGCCTCCAGGTAGGTGGGGATGTAGGCCTCGTCCTCCGGGACGCAACCTGGCCACAGGACATTGAAGGATGAATGAGGCAGAGGACGGAGGTGAGGATGGAGAAAGAAAAACACAACGCGTGTGTTGGAGGAAAGGGCCGGGGGGGGTGGAGGGGCTGACTTCACCTGTCATCTCGTGGTCCTTGAGGCCACTGCGGTGCTCCGCAAAGCTTTCCGGGGTCAACACTGCCACTGAGCTCATTGTTCAAGACGTATTCCACTTTTCCACTGAAAGCAAAAGGAAGTACAAAGAGACAAGACGCAAACCGTTTCTCTTACATTGCCTCTTGGAAGGGGGGGGGGGGGGGGGGGTGACTTCGCTGCACCGCCGGTGCACTTTACACCTGAGACGCTCCAATTAAGACTTTGCATGCTCCAGACAAACACGCCTCAGGGACGACTAGGAGCTCTCTCTGAAAACCACACACACTTAGAAACTCTCTCATTGTCATCTTATTTTTTCTTATGCCAAGATTATGGGAATCACTCATTTCGACCTTATATTTTTGCTCTTTATATCTTTGCCAACCAAGATGTTTTATTCTCACTCAGACACACGTACTGCATCCCCTCCCTGTGAGATGCTGCTGTTTGTAATTTGATCACTACAGCCATGTGAGATCCGTCCCTGCTGGCAAAGACGCGTCTAACTCCTTCTGAAAGCAGAGGAAATGTGACCCCACTCAAAAAGGAACAAGATCCACCTCGAGGAAAAAAAAGGTCTTGAGGGAAATAGAATAAAAGCAAAAGGGGACACCGAGTAAAAGGCATGTCAGAAACCGACCAAACCACATAGCGTATTGTATGATAGTATTTTACAGAGGGAGCTTACCTGCAAAAGGTCGATGGCCAGAGAGTCCGTCCAGTTAGCGGCTACCGTCGGCGCTTCAGTGTGACTGTGTGTTTCAGCTCCTATAGGTGCACAGAGGTAGGGGGGGGGGGGATTTGAGTGTATTGAGCAGGTCGGGTCATTACTGTGAACAGCATCACTGCACTGCACCTCACACGCCGTCTGGATCGGCTTCACTCTCCTCCCCCTTTTGTAGTTAGACAAAAATCAATGGCCCAGGAAACTCGAGAGTAAGATTAGATTAAATGAGACTCTGTATTGTAGTTTGTAAATAAAATAAAAACACACAAAGACCCTCTTTTTTTCATACATTGGCTTTATAAGTTTAATGTTTTGGAAAATGTGGATTAAATGTTGCACATCAAATGAAGAAAACATCCAATTGTGCAGCCAGAATAAATGATCCAGTAAATTATCTCCAGCTCAACTAATACAACTGTAAAACGTTTAGTAAAGTATAGTTAGTATGTTAATAAGCCAATTACACATTAATGCAGCAATATCAATGCATGCTAATTCCACATTATAATTGACTTCAACTACCGTCTCACATGATTAATCATTGCACTTCCTATTCCTAATGTATATTTCGTTGTTAATTCTAACGCACATTTTCAAAACCCCTATTTGAATTATTTAAGCTGCATTATCGTCACACCGGTGACACATAATGAAACGGAACAAAGAAGGTGTCTCAGTTAAAAAACACCGTTTAACGCGGAAAACAAAACAAAAACACGATAGTTCCAGCGACGCTGTCCGCCGCGCACCTGCTAGCTAAACGCGCCTCCGGACGCGCCTCTCCGCGCGGCGCGGCGCCGCTCCCGTCCCGCTGGTCCCCGTTAGCTCGGAGGCTAAAAAAACGTTTTTAAAAACGTCGATGCTGCCGAACATTAGCCTGCCTCGCTAAGCTAAAGCGGACGTCCTCGGCCGGCGGAGGGGGGGGGGGGGCGATTAAGCGCAGGGACTTTCTGATAATCGGCTAAAAAAAAAAAAAAAATACAACACGCCGGGCGGACGGATCACCAGCTCTCTGTGCTCCGGGGAGGGGATGGGGGGTGAGAGAGAGGGCGGGGGGGGGGGGGGAGGAGAGGGGCGCTAACCTCGCTAACCCGGGCAGCTTCTCGTCACGGGTCGAAACCGGCTCCCCCTCGGTGGGACGCGCGGGTCTGGACGTTTAGCGTGAAACAGCGACGGGGTGAGAAGAATAGAGAATTCGTACCTCTCAAAGGGGAAGTGTGGCGGGGGACGCGCGTCTGACAGGTGACGCCGCAAACACTGATGCGATTGGTCTACGAGCGTTTCCTCTGTCGGCGGAGGGATACCGGCGTGCGCCGCGACTCGCGGGGTATAAAGGAAATGCCGCAGTATCTTTGCGCTACGGGAGCATCCAACTTAAGTAGACCCGCTTGATTTTAGTTTCACCGCTCCCAACTTGCTGTCATTTTCAAATGTTAAAGAGGCACACAGGGTGTCCGGAGGGGTAATCGATAGGGGAAATAATGTTTCAAGTGGGCAGCACTCTGTCTAGTAATGTCTAAAGTTGGTCAAACTGACCGGGTCTACTTATCATTCATAACGGACTGTGTACTCTACACATGGCTCCACGGGAATAAAAAAACACATAAAAAACATAATTGTTGTGTTGAATGCACCCTAAATATTATGGATACATTTTCAGCATGAAAGGAACACTCATTATTCATTATTAATAATACAGATACAAAATTTAATAATGGTAGGGTTTTTGTAATGCAAATTATGAGCACACATTTGGAATCAATACATTGAAATTCTGACATTTTCATGTCATTCAAAAGTTTACTCAAAAGTTTGACTTCCTAAGTCAAATTATTAATATTCTTAAACTTGAAATAGGGAGGCAAAATTCTGGATTACTACGTAAAAGGCAGGACAACACAGATGAGGCATTTGGTTCAAAGTTTGCATTACTAATTTAGAAATATTACATATTAAATAAATAAGGTATCCGATATATTAGAATCCCTTTTTTTTGCACACCATAAATCCAAGATCTACATCAATGGCCAATACTGTCTGTTCCGATCTAAAGCACTAGGTGGAAGAAGCCAATACAGAGGTTAGGGGAGGGACGTATGTAGTAACCAAGCGCCTCCTTCTGTGCACTTGTACCGTCGACCACAGAGAGTTGTTATATCCTGTAACGTTATACTTCCATTTAGGGGCAATGGTCACCATAGCGTGATATTATTTAACTGCGTTGGTCGTTAAAAAACAAATGTGAAATATGGTAATTTAATGTGTGACTGTATCTCAGTTTGAAACAGCACGTTTTTCTCTGTTTAACGAAAGGCAGCAAATACTTTGCCGTAAGTTGCAAACAAATTACACATCATGTGATACTTTTACAATACCAACCATAAAATAAACAAATATTTAGACATTTCAGCTTCAGGGATATCAGGAGTTTGGACGACCAAATGAGCGTGAAGTCTATGATAAACACCCAGGAAGTGACAGAATTGAGGCATTTTGGCCTTCAAAATAAGGCTTCTGCTATAAAATAACATTCCTGGAGCTCTGTAGATTTATTTTCAAGTATAGTTTCAAACTGCTGAGAAATTGCCTGAGCATGTATTAGATTATATGAAATATATAGGTCGATTTTGGAATCGGCCAGCCTTGGACAAAAAGTGAATTGCAAAACTGAGAGTATTATTGCATATACTGTATGCTTCACAACTTGTATGCAGTTTTATGTTGTCAATTTATAGGATTTCAGTTCATTTTAAATCTCAAGGAAATAAATGGGGATACAATTCACGATTCTATTGTTAAAGGTGAATAAATGCAGGAAATAATTAATTCAAATAGTTTGAATTGGATTTCTGTAGTAGGCATTGCTCCAGCACTAATAGCCTCTATATTTTGATATTTATTAGTTGTAATTGGTTCAAATGTGTTTTAGCATAATTTTCAGGGTTAAAAAAGTATGCATTTTATATTTTATACAAGTTGTGTTCCACACAGTTTGATTCAGTTGTACTATAACTTTATTGTCCCCGATGGTAAACAAATCTTGAAGCCAGGGAAACTACAGAACACATACGTAAATAAAGAGTAAACATTACAAAATTCATATACATTCATAGTCATACGTATTAGAAAATATGCACAGAAAAATTAAACCATATACATCAGCTGATGGGGTATCACCTGTAGTACATCCATCCATCATCATCCAACCCAAATAATTGTTGAAATGAAAACATTACAGCATTTACCAAAAAATTTAGCACAAGAGGACCATTTTCTGCAACATCACAGGCATTTAACCCACCTTGCGTTTAGACTTTATTCTGAAATCCCCGACAGGAAGCTGAGAACGTCATGACGTGGGTTCGACGGTTGACGCTCCCGTGGGGGTTGTTGGTCTCCTGCCTGCCGTCTCCTCCTCCGATACACGCTGCCGGTAACAAAGGAGACAACAACGTCGGGATGGTGTGTGTCAGAGTATCAAAAACAACCTGAGCCCGTTCGCTTTTACGTCGTGGAGCATTTTTGTCTTAACAGCATATTTAACGACTGTCTTTTTTCCCCACCTCTTTCTTTCTGCGGGGCGAGTTACGTTCAAAGTAACGTCACATTAACGTCGCCGCGCTCGGTTATTTTTCCTCGTTTTTATCTTTATTTTTTCCCTCGCCGAGCACGTGGGACTGACAACACCAGAGCCGAATAACCGACGTGGAAGGACCCGACATGCCCCGAACAACATTGGTGAGGTTTCCTTTATCTTTTAACTGACATGAACGGTTTAGTTAATTACTGGTCGTTTCGCAGGTGAGGTTTGGTCGACGTTTATTCGGGAAGTACCTGTGCCCCGAAGGAAACCCCCGTGGCACCTGTTAAGGGTTTATAACGTCATAGCGACGTTGTCATACTAAAATGTAGTTACTATAACTTTTCTGGTATTTCTGTAGAATTCCTTAAAGAATAATCCCATTTTCTTAATTTGGGGTTACAGGGTTTATTGCTCCATTCCCACCTAGTGTGAGTGTGTGTTTGTGTGTATGAGAGAATTTATCTTTGTGTGTGTGTGTGTTTTCCTTTACCGTCCCTTTCTTCCTGTCCAATGTGGACACAGAAGGACAGCATTGTGTTGATGGGCGGCCCCGTGAAGCACATAAGGGTTGATTGAAAGGATCACACCATATCTCATCGTAGTTGTCTCTTCCAGGACAAATAGACTTATTGGAATGAATGTCCGTCCCACTGACCCAGTCTGAGTGTGTCCAGTAGACTGGAGGAGCTATTGAAACTAACCAGGTCAATAGAGAAAAAGGAGCCCCCCCCCATCCCCCGAAAAAGGGTGGTCTGACGTCTGCTGGCGGCTGATGGAAAGAAAGTCAATAGGGGAATTTTTGCACGACACGCACAACCGCAACACGTTGTCCCCGCTGCGTGGAGGACGGCTTGGTTGGTGCACACGCCCTCCCAGTTTATGAGGTTTATGAGTCTCCCCGTGGAAAATGATAAGAGAAGAATGACGTTGACGCCCACGGTGTCACCTTACCTGTGAGGGGCAAAACAAAAGTGCAAGAACGAGAGTGTCCGTGTTGTCCTCCTGAAGCTGTGACATTCATCCTGCGCCATTGTCCCAAAACCTCATACTGTTTTCAGTGCGAAGGAAACAGGAAACCTAAAACCTGAAAAAATTATAACCTCAGCAGCTGTGCAACATTACAAAGTGCTTCCCAAACTGGTCCGACGAGCCGGTGCACTTACGCAACGACACAGGAGCTACTGGTTCTTTGTTATTTACTTTATTGGGCTGGTCCCGTCCCGTCGGGCCATCGTATGAAATAACTGGCGCTTTCTACAAAAAGGAACAGCCTTCAATCCTGTGGTGTACTCCGCTGATTTGATCGTGCTCTCGCATACAATGTGGGTGACTTTGGAGAGGCATATTTAAAAAAGGTCAACAAAGCTGAGATGTCTGTGGTAAGCGTTTGAGGATTGTGTGCTGTTTTTAAGATATAAAATCGTCATCGATATATATCGAGCTGAGAAAAACACGACAATCCTGAGATTGGAGGACATGAAACAAGTGACTTTTATCCTTTCTTTGGTGTTATTTCTGGTCGTCATCCGTCAAAGCGAGCGCTTCAGCGTCTGCTTGTCGTATTTCAGACACTCACTTCTTAATGATGACTCAGTAGATGACTAACCCGCTATCAGCTGTTGCGCACACACGCACGCACAAAACAGCCACCACGAGGAGAATCTGCAGCATGTCCCATTTGTTCGTCCCAGAATGGGACGGCGCGGTTTATTTTAATGGGCTGGGAGAAGATTCTCGTTGGCCGTCTTCATATAAATCACAAGAGTGCTCAGAATGCGGATGGACACATGCCATTTTAAAGGAGGGTTAGGAAAGGGTGTCGAGTGCGTCATTGTGTTTCCGGGCGTAGCAGGACTCACTTCTTTTTTTTTAATGATGGATATGGAAGTAAAGACCTCAGACGTGGTCGCTGCTGGAGTCCTGTGAAGGTACGCAGGGTCAAAGGTGAAAGATCAGGAGCAGCTCGCGGCTACTCAAACTGCACAGGAACGAGTGGGCCGGGTGGCGAAATCATAAAGGCCCTTTACGTATTGATGTCGTGGTTAACTATTAATTGAAATACTACATTGATCACAGTTTTACAGGGTTTTAAAATAATTTCCGTGCAGGCGGACTGTTTGCTTGAGTAAATGTGAGGCATCTCACATCATTGCGATCGAAAAGGAAGAAATCCCTTCATGCGTCACCTTGGAAACATCTCAGCTATAAAAATCACCTATTTCCTTTGTAGGAATGTGTTCTCGTTAAATGAGTGCACAGCTTACAGGGCAAAGTTCTGACGTCTAACAGTAAGGGGATAAAAATCACACAGCCTGTAAATAAGATTTCTTAGATTATGCTGTAATGCAAATACTGAATTAAACGGTTAATCTCATCAGAAAAAGCGACTGTAATTGCAATTGATTGAGACATTGCATCTGCTAATGTCAAACTGAAGTTAAAGTTTCTTTCCCTTTGTCCTCCCTCACCAGGTGACGATGCCACGCTCACATTGACCTCTGCCCCCGAAAGCCATAAGAAGAAGAAGAAGAAGAAGCCTCCGGCCGCCATGTCTGTCCAGGAAACGCTCCAGCGGTCCCCGTCGCCGCGCCCCCCCAAGCCGAGACCGGATATCCCTCAAAAACTGCCTCCGAGAACCGGCCCCACTCCCCCGGGAGGGGGCGGCGGCGGCGCGAGGCCCCAGGGGGGGAAGGTCAGGGTGATTGTGGAGAAGTTTAGCGAAGTGGATCTGAGAGAAGCACCGGTGGAGCGGCTCGCCAATGGCGCCGCGCAACCGCCGCTGACAAAACGCTCCAAGAGGTCGCCCACGGTGAAGCCCAGGCGCCCCAGCCTGCAGCCGCCGGTGGGAGCGCCCCCGCTGCCCGTGAAGAGGAAGGCCCTGCAGGCGGAGAATGACGGGGGAGACGAGGTGGAAGGAGGTCGATCAGGTACTGAAAGTCGTTTCACTTACCTGTGTGCAGTAAGGACACGTTGTCAAGCCAGTTTACTAATTATTAGTCCAAATATTTAGTACGGGATGGCCTGTGAGGGTAGTAATTATAACAATAGTTGTCTTGCTTCCAACCTTTTATGGCAAACCTCAGTAAGGAGTCATGTGACTTTGCTTTCACTTGAATTAAGGTTTGTCTTTGTCGCCGTTCAGAGCCGGCCAACGCTTCAAGTAGCTAATCAAAGCTTTTAGTCAGCGGGACAAAAAAAATCAATTGACTAAGTTTTACTGACTCATCGTATCCTCTCACACAACCTGCGCCACAGACTGACAGAAAACATCTTCATGCCATGCGTGCATGACAGTTGTGCGTTAACTGGATTGAAATGTGTAATTTGTAGTATACACAGTGTAATTAATCGGAATGGGAACAGCCAGGTGTGGTTGCTCTGGAGAAACATGAGCCATGAACAGGTTCTGTCTGTCAGCCGGTCGCGCTTGATGTGTCATGTTCAGCTTCTGATGTCCGGCTGAATAAATCGCTCTGCAGCCGTTCGTGTGCCGCTCTCACTTCCTTGTTTTGGTTCCCCCTCAGAAACAATAACCCTTCGAAAACGTCACATTCTCTGGCGATACATCCACAATTCATCAGAATTGTTTTTTCATGTTCTCAATTTGAGAACTGATTTGTCAGTCAGTCATTTTACTGACAATTCTGAAAAATAATTGAGAAGTTCGGTCCAGAGAATGTTTGGTATTTGTGTCACTGACAATTTAATGGAATGAATAATCTTGACTTATTGATTAGTTTATCCTTTCAGCAATTAAGCTTAATCTAAAGAACCAACGCCATGGCCTTTTATTTAAATAGCTGACAAGGAATGTGTGAAAAGTGCAATTTTTATTCAAAGTCATAAATCGTCTTGTTTAATATGAAAATGTCCACAGTGAGTTTTAGTTTTTTTTCTTCAACCCTCTTTTTCTTTTCCTGCCATATAAACTTCCTGCTCTCTTGGTTCTCTCTGTCTTTCCTCAGCCTTTTCCATTTCCTTTAGTCAATATTTGATGTTTCAATTAAATATTAATAATCATTTGAATATTCGAGAACCCCACTTGCAGACACGTTGTATTTATTGACTTTCGTAAATACACCCGCAGGACCAAAGTGGACAGGAAGCAGCTAACTCCTATTAGCCAAAAAATGGCCTAAATGTATTTTGTATGGGATTTATTTGCACCATCGTCTCAAAGCGACTCATCTCTGTTGCCCCTTCTCCACGCAGCGCCCGACGGAAAAGAGGTAGAGGTCCGGCTGGTCGGAAGCGGTGAGGCGGAGGTGGAGCACAGTCCTCTCACACCCCTCAGTCCGTGCTGCGAGCCGAGCTGCAGCTGCTTGTGCCACCTGCAGCGGCCCGGGATGAAACTCATATGGGTGCCCGTGGACACGGATGATGGCGAGGAGGAGGAGGAGGAGGAGGCCGAGGAGGAGGGGGAGGCGGAGGCGGAGGAGGGAGGAGACAAGGATGAGGCCGATGAGGTCGAGCACAGGGGGGAGAACGAGCAGCTTTCGGAGGAGGACGTAGAGGTAACGCTGAGCGGGGGTGAGGACAGCGAGTCGGAGTACCAATTGGTGCCGGAACTAAAAAAGGAACCGTTCCACCAGAGCTTGGACGTTTTGCACAGCGACGTCGGCAGACGGCTCTCGGACCCAGGCCCCCGCCCCGTCCCCCGCGTTCCCAACGTCCGCGGCTCGCCCCCTGTTCCCCCGAAGCGGAATGTGTTGCCCCAAGTCCGCGGCCCGTCCGCTCAGAAGGAAGAGGAGGACATCTACGAGGACAACATCTACGAGGCCACGCTCCCCCAACCCCCTGCCAGCAAGGCCGCCGTGGCGTGTAAGGAGCTACCTACGCCGCCCCGCCGGTCCGACCTGTCCTCCAGCAACTCGGACCCGACCTGCGAGTTCCAGGGGGGCGCGGGCGACATGCCGCCCGCCGTGCCGCCGAGGATGCCCCGGGTGCTGGACGGGCCGGTGCACGGGGGCATCCTGCTGCCCCAGCCCATGCTGGAGGAGTGGCGCAACCTGCGGCACTTTCCCACCAGCGGGCCAAGCCCCCAGACGGCCCCCCCGCCTCCACCACCCAAGACGGATCCCAGGAAGGGCAGCATCATATCATTGCAGCCGCCGACGCGGAAAAAAGGTGCTTGCCGAAAACAAACATCGTTATCTCCGTCTGCGATGAGCTATAACTGATTGATAAATTGTTCATTTTTGTTCTGAGTAATCAGACAACTTCCTTTCCTTGTCATTTCAGAGGGAGAGAAGAATGGAGGGAATGAAGGAGAGAAGGAGGACGCAGCCGAAGAATCGTGAGTTACACCCCTCACTTTGCCTCCAACCTCCATTTTTAAAAGGTTTACAAGGACGAAGATGTTTTTCTTAGTTTTTAGATTTTAAAGACCAAAGCCGTCCATTGATGGATCATTTCAACACGTATTGACCGTGTAGCTACTAACTAAACCAATAAGCCACACGGGATGTTTCGCCTGCTGTGGTCAAAACCTACCAGCACACCAAATATGTATTCCTACGCCTCTGAAAATAGTAAGCCTTTCTAAAAGTATTTGAGTCATCAGTCATGCCGTCGCTGGGAGCCGCAGAGGGAGTAGATAGTATTCAACACATTTTTGGCTTTGAGCTTCTTATCTGATTTGGCGAGCCAGCCTTTTCCTCCAAGTCAACATTATAGTGTTTGTGTGTTGATGGGGTAATCATTAACTGTGCCATTCGATCTTTTGATGGATCATTGTGTCTCAAATCCCCCTGGTTGATCCCTGTTTTAGGCGTCCTGTCAGGATCGGCTCCCTCAGGAGGATGTCTTCGCTCAGCTGGGAGTCCCGGCTGCAGGATGGTAAGTCTGGACGTAATGTCTGCACGTTGGTGTGTCAGCCGGCGCCATTTATCACCTGTCGCTGTCACTCCCGGGGGATTAACCGGGGACCCTCGCGACACGTCTCTCCCCCCAGAGCCTCTGTACCAGACGTACCGCGCCACCGTCATCACCAAGGAGATCCGACGGCAGACGGTGTGCCGCAACATCAGTAAAGCCAGCGTGGACTACGCCATGGACTGGACGATGCGTCGCCCCGGAAAGGGGACCGCCGGCGGGTCACCGAAGGGCGTCTCCACGCCCGTGCAGAGCCAGAGCACACTGTGGCAGGACCTCCGGGCCGTGCAGGAGGCGGGGGTGCTGGAGCAGCTCACCCCCGAGCAGTGCAAGTACCAGGAGGTGAGGAGGGAGGGGCTAATGGGCCGAGGGGAGATAGGAGAAGGCAAACGGGAGATGCGGTATCAAGTTTGGAATCACATCTTAAAGTAATAATGTGGTGTGGGGAGGGAGGGAAGGTGGGGCGGGGTTGTTGTATCAATGAAGATCTACTCTTATACTATCCATACTACGCATGGTGCTGCAATATCATATCGATTCACTGCATACCAAGTTCATGAAAGCTTTTACCGTCAACTTTCCAGCATATCAGGGAAGGAAAAAATAGGAAGTGAGATGGAGCATAACATTGTACTTGTAGCACAGCATCATACTCTTTTTGGCTCGTGGGGCGGAGAATCAAGTAAACGTTTTACGCAGGAAATCTACAATAACACCACGGTGTCAACTTTAAGGTATTAATTGATATCTGTGCTTTTTCGTCGCTGGCAGAGTATGTTTGAGGTTTTGACATCCGAGACCTCTTACCTTCGATCCCTGCGGGTTCTGACCGAACACTTCCTGAGCAGCCGGGAGCTGGAGGAGACGATGATCATCAGAGAGAAGAAAACGCTGTTCTCCAACATCCTGAAGATCCGAGAGGTCAGCGAGAGGTGAGAAACGGCGAGAGGAAGGATGAAGGGAGGTAAAGGAAAAGGGAAAAATGCGAGGTGATTGATGACCTGGTCTATCATTAGGTCACTGGGCCCAAAGATGGCAACAAGGAAGGAAAAACAATGATGTCAAGAGTGTATTGAAGCCTGGTCTTTGTCTGGTTGCTCTTTTCCACTCGAGACCTTTTTATGTATAATTGCATCCTTTACTCTCCGACTCCACAGGTTCTTGAAGGACCTGGAGGAACACATATTCAAGGAACTGGTCTTTCCGGACATCTGCGACATCATCAACTACCACGCCCAGCACCACTTCCCGGCCTACATCGACTACGTCCGCAACCAGATCTACCAGGATAAGACCTACAGCTATCTCTTGTAAGGGAATATTTCACAAATAAAGTGTTCATTTCATGGAGTGGGTTGTATTCATCCGCAGCATTTTGTAAATGTTCGGGGTAAACCAAATTCCACAGCAGGCAGGGATTGTTAATGTGGTTCAATTGAGTTCCATCCACATTATCACTTCACACAGATATGAACATTTGAGCTTCTCGTATGCCCATTGATGTTTGTCGACAGGAAGAACAACACACAGTTCGCCACGGTCATCACTCGTCTCCAGGAGTCGCCTCAATGCCAGCGACTTCCCTTCATGTCCTTCCTCCTGCTGCCCTTCCAGCGGATAACCCGCATCAAAATGCTGCTGGAGGTGAGCGACAGCGCGGAACCACAGTGGTGAAATGAATACAGCACAAACAGGATTAGCGGAGGTCAAAGTTGCAGGAAGCAAAGCCTTCAGTTTGTCAACAGATACAACAAAAACGGACATACGTGTTAATTACTGAGTTTCAGTGTATTTTTACAGTATGCTGGTTCATTCTGTACAACTTTGTTTGCATTTAGACGGATAAGAAGGTGACAGGGAGTCGCCGTTTGTCATTTCAGAACATCCTGAGGAGAACAAAGGAGAAGACGGATGAGGAGCAGACGGCCTTGAAGGCTTTGAATTCGGTGTCGAAGGTAAACGCCCCTCACTCTTCGCCCTCTCTTCTGCCCACGAATGCGTATCGTTTGACTCCAGAGTGCCTCGCACGCCTCTGGATGTTTTGTGTCAGCCATTGTCTGAGGGGAAGGATCCCCTGTTCAAAGAGCTCAGCGGTGACAGCGAATCATACGGGTCACTAAGGACGAAGGCGTCTCAGACAGGGGGACATTTGCCAAAGCAATGCACCCGATACTCCCGCCGAGACGGAGCGCCGGCGGAGGGGAATGTCGGGTTTGTAAGCGTGGAAAGGAAATAAAACCTCTTGCTAAAGTGCTCTCGTCTCCCTGTTCCCCACTTTGATGATCGCACAGATCATCGACGAGTGCAACACAGAGGTGGGAAAGATGAGACAGGTGGAGGAGCTATACCATGTCTCTAAAACACTGGAGTTTGACAAGCTCAAGGTAAACCCGAGCGCACACCACTCATTCGTCAGCATTGAGCTCCTTGGACATTTATTTTGAAGGGATTTGAGAGGGATTTGGATAAGATACTTGTCTCCTCCAGGGCGTCCCGATCATCTCCCAGACGCGATACCTGGAGAAGAAAGGGGAGCTGCAGGAAATGTCCAGAGCGGGAACCATCTTCAACATGAGGCCAAAGTTCAACACCGTCTACCTCTTCCTCTTCAATGACCTGCTCATCATCGCTGTTAAGAAAGGGTGAGGCAGAATCGATGGATTTTAGACAGCAGTAAGAGGCTGCAGGGACGGCAGTGTGCACGGCAGTGTCCAAAGTCCCAGAATGAAATAGCCCCACAACTGGAGATTATGGACAGAAATCCACTATGCGCGGAGGATGAATCCTCCGAACTCTCCTCAAGCGCGATCAGGACACATGCTGACGTTAGCATTTAGCTCACAGAACGGCCACATTAGCACGACTCCAGTCAAGACTACTGGTCGCTTTAACCGGGCGGGACATTTATACTTGTCAATCACATTTCTGCAGAGATGAGGGAGTGCCAAACACTGTCTTTCATGTCAATGATCAAAATGTGTCTCAACCCTCAGCCCAAACACACTGATCCGCGCAGGATGCTCATCTTTTCATAACGTATGAGGCAGAGCTGAATCAGCAGTGCACTCAACAGCCAACGAAATGCAAGCAAAGCACAAACCTTGTTCAAGCGTCTTCTAGAAAACAATACGATGACACTCTGTAAACTCTGTAAATCATTCGTTATGTAATGCCTAAGGAAGATAAATCATGGTTTATCATTATCCGAAATAGAGAGGAAGGAGCGACCTAATTACATTTCAGATATGCCATGGATGTTGCCACATAAGACGGCAAAAATGAACGCAAAGGAGTCAGATACAAAATGCAGTTGAGATCATAGCACGTGCCTCGATATGTATCACTTCATATGATTTTGTCCTTTAAGTCCACTCCACCCTGTCTTTTTGCTTTCACAGCCCGGAGCGCTTTGTGGTCCTGGACTACGCCCACCGCTCTCTGGTGCAGGCGCATTCCACGGGTGAGAGCGGGGTCCCCGTAAGCTCCTTAGAGCACTGCTTCTGCCTCACCCTGCTGGAGAACCACCAGGGACGCATGGTGGAGAGGCTGCTCAGAGCTCCCTCCCAGTGAGTAGCCCCCCCCTCCCCTCCCCTCCCCAGGAAGGATTCAAGAGCTTTTATTTTTTGTTAGTCATGTTCCAGTTTGTCCTCTCTTATTGTAAGCTGATTGTCCCTGTGAACAGGTCAGACATGCACAGGTGGATGGCGGCTTTCCCAAATCCGACCAACCCGGACCAATACGAAGAAGAAGTGGTTTATGAGGACTGGGGTGAGGACACACACACACACACACACCGAATGCACCATGATGGAATCCACAGTATACGTTTGTGTGTTTCATGCCCATAGTTCATTGTGTGTGTGTGTGTGTGTGTCAGATTGTCCTCAGGTGCAGTGCGTGGAGCAGTACATCGCCCAGCAGGCGGACGAGCTCGCCCTGGAGCCCACTGACATCATCAACGTCACCCGCAAAACCGAGGGTAAGAATGGGTTTAAATGTGGTTCCTGTCCAAAAAGTGGAATTTGACGCAACGTTAATCGTTTCCTTAACGTCCGCATTCCTCGTTTATACACCCTGACCCTCATAACCGCCTCACCCCCCCTCAGCGTAGCAGTTTATTGATTTGACTTCCTTGCACGAAGGCTACAGAAACTTCCAATCTACCCTCGTTTGTCCCCCCCCCCACCTCTCGTCCCACTTCTTTCTCTCAGGCTGTTACGAAGGCATACGCCTGTCTGACGGTCAGAGGGGCTGGTTCCCCGCAGCCAACGTCATGGAGATCACCAACGAGCATGTGAGGCGGCGAAACCTCCGGGAGCGCTACCGGGTCATGCAGGCGGCGACCATGGTCGCCAGCACCAAGGGAAACACCTTGCATAAGGACCCGAAGATCAAGGATGTTTAAAGTGTGGATACAAACGCTTGCAAAAGAAAACGAGTGTGAAGCGGGGAGTTTGGGACTGTACTACTGAGAGGGACACACTATGTGAACGTGCACGCGTCCACTCGGTAACAGAGGTCTCCTCGTGCACGGCTACCAAACTGTCGATGCGAACAAGCGATTCCGACATCGGCATCTCAAACACGAGACCTCTTGTGACGTTGTCATTAAAGCCAGAATACAGGATAAACTTTAGAATCCAAGAAAATAAAAAATAAAAAATTGTGACACTCAAGGAATTTAACACCTCAAGAAGGTCAAAACCAATTAGGAAGTGCCTTCGAATGACCGGACAACACACCGGACCTTCAATCTGCACCGAGCACAAGAGCTCTGGGAATGCATGTTCATGTTTGGAACCACTATGGAGGAATACTGTAGCGCCCCCTGCAGCCGGTTGTCAGTAAAGACTGGATATTATTTTGTGGATGGATCATGTGCAATGTGTTGTAAATAATGAGTGCGGGGGTGATTATCTCACAACAAAACACTAGTGATTTTATTAAAAAAAAAAAAAAATTTATTAGATAAAGGCTCAATGTTTGATCATTTTTATTGAAAAAAGTGACAAGCAGATTCTCATTCTCGAACTTTCTGGTGAATACCAAGATTAAAACATGAGCTAACGGTGCAAAGAACTGGTTTCCATAGTGACAGTAAACTAAACCCGGGGGCATGAAGACCCTCTGGTTCGGATCTGCTTCTAGATTCGGTCCCTCTCCATCGGGCCGAAGCCGCTCAAGAGGACGTCCGCCACCTCAAGCTCCAAATCTGACCAACAATCCGCGAGCGGCAGCGGACCAGCCGCTCTCGCACGTGGCACCTCGCTGCAGAGGGGCCCGAGGGCCCCCGTCAGGGTCTCCTTACTCCGGAGAGGCACTTCTTGGTGGTGCAGTTTCAGGAGATTAGTGACGGCCTGGTCCTCCTCCTGGGTAAGTTGGACCACGAGCCGCCTCGGCCCCGCAGGAGGACGCGGAGTGTTTACCCTCAAGGAGAGGCTGCCCAGGTCCCTGGTGGGGTGCGTCCCCCATCTGAACGGGGCGGGGCGGCTCGGTGGAGAAGGGAATGCCGACATGACTGGTGGTGGGGTGTTGAGGCGGAAGCAATCGAGAACCTGATGGAGGGAGATGAGGATGGAGGTTTGAATAAAAATGTAAATGGTAAAAAACTGTCCAATTACATGAATTGTTATGCTTCTGTGCTGCGGTCATTTTGTGTTGCTTTCACAAAACGATGATCGTTCTAAAAATGAACAGCTTTACTGCCAAAACAAACTGCCTCCTATTGCACTCATCTCAATTTCCTTTGCCGTGGACAGGCTCTAATCTAGTCTGAGCCAATGTTATTAGATGTCCCTCCACGCAGTCTGGGTTCATATTGAAACATTGAGTGAAGAATGTCACATGTACATAAATGGTAGTTTGTCACTAGTCTAGTTTACCTTTGATTAGTGTTCAACTACTGGAGGGTTACAAATGCAGCTGTGACCAACCCTTAAAGGCCTGGGCCGATTAATATACAGTATTCTGTCCCGTTAAGCCTGTATGTACGGGCAAATTATCTCCTGGATAGAAATTCCATCGCACTGCCAATAGTCACATTTATGGAGAGTAAAAAGTTCAAAAAGTATGAACATGTGGGGGTCAATTGGGGTTGTGGCAGCCAGTCTTCAGATGAGCTTACCCTCAACTCAGTGAGCGCGTTGGGGACCCTCCTCCCACAGCTCATGGTGGGATCGGTGTAGAACAACTCTGCTGGGGTGATGACGGGCACTGACGAGAGTGGACACGTCAAGAGCGGAATAAAGCTTTAAAACGTGATGGGGGCGGACCTGACTTACGCGTTGGGTTGCGCCGGTTCGTGCGATGGTGCGCAAAATCCGCAGCCATGTACACAGGCATGAAGGAAGGGTGGCGCAGCGTCCTGCTGGAGAGCGGAGGCACCGTGGGTCGCCTGGACCCCTGAGGAGAAACGTGGCCTTAGTCGTCGCGCGCAAAAGGCAGATGTTCGGTTGAAGACAACGTGTGGGGGGGGGGGGGGGGTCAGATAACTCACATGTCCTTCGGTGTGGTTCATGGTGCACTTTTCGGCTCGACTTTGTAGCCTCGACGTGGAAAGAAAATAAGTCGTCCAGGTCGCTGGTCCACTTAAACACTGATTTAGATTCTGTAACGTTGACTTTCATCGGGCAGCTGGTGGCAGAGAGCCCCCTCTGCTGTTTTAACTGCACAGTAACATGTACCAAACCTTTCCCGACCTCAACTCATGGTAATAAAGTATTCGACACAAAGTTAAGAACAAAGCTTTATTCAATTCAAAATTTGCCATTTAAAAAATTAGACATCTTTCAAATTTGGGCAGGAGTCATTTTAGTTCTCATGGATCGGGGTGCTCCTGTAAAGAGATGACAAGTTAGTAAGTGAACCAAGTGAGACCATTTTTGAATATGGGTTTTAAGTGCTGACCTTTTCTTAAAACACTTGCAAAATTGTGAAATTTAGAAACTTTGTAGCGAGCAGGAGGCTGCAGGGCTGACATGTACGAGCCAGGATAACTGCTGCCGATTTGAAGCGGGCCAATGGGCCTCGTGGTGGAACCGTGCAGACCTACAGCACCAAAAGAAACTCAATAGGATCAATAACTGATTAGCAATAACTGCACGGCTATGACCCGACAAGTGGGAGGGAAAACTACTGTACCTGCGAGGGGCTCTGTGGTGTGGATGATCGTGCCGAGGCCAGCGACATCTGACTCAAACTTGTACACTGAGAAGAGGCGATGCAGACTAGCCACAGGATATGTGCACTGTGCCAGCACCCTGTAAGGAACAAGTTTTATGCCAAACCAGTATTTTGCACAATCACTTAACGCTGCATTGACACATACCTCCCAGTAGCATCGCCAGAAAACACTTTACTCTTACTGAGGTACATCTTGCTGCTGTAGAAAATCTCATTTTGATAGGTCACATTTCCCTTGCCGAGCTAAAAACAAGACATTAGAAATTAGTGACATTTGGATTAGTCATTGGTTCAATGGGTACAACGTTTCAAAACACTGCACAAGTACCTTGATCGAGGAGCCACAGCTGTTTACTGGATAGGAGAACAGAGCCCTGGTGACGTCAGTCTCTTTGGGCTCACAGTATTGGTCGAACAGGTGCGTTTCAGCAGGAACGCCTCCGGTGGGGAGGGCCGAAGACACGTCAGCCACAACGGTCATCGTCCCATCGGTGGAACACACTGGAAGAAGACGGCGGTGACCACTTAGTCAAGTACAGACCTGGCGCACTGCTCTCAAACTAAGAAGGGATCACTTACAGATGAATTCCGCCGTAGAGAAAAGACAAGTCTTTGTGGTTGTGCTCTCGATTTGAGTCGTGTGATCCCGCGCCATGATCCCAAAGGAGCCAAAGAAGCCCTGCAAAGCAATGTCCTGTAACAGAACACAGCCGAAGATCACTTGTCTACCTTGTTCGAAGGTAATCTGAAAATGAGCCGGTTGGTGGCGTTGCCGAGTAATACTCACCCTATACTCGTAGCCTCTGGAGAAGAGCGGCACCTTGAGCAGCAGACTCTGGCCATCGTCGCTCAGGTTGTAGCCACGCTGGGCCGCGAGCTCTGGGGTCAGCAGGTCGGCACCAACGCTGATCTCCCAGAGGTAGTCAGAACGCTGACGGTCCAGGTGGAAGCTGATGCCGGACTCAGAGCAGGTGGTGACGAAGGTTGGAGGAGCTGTGAAGAACGCAAAAACACAATGGCTGCTTACTGCAAACACTGATGACTGTGCCAAATACTAAATTGGAAGGCCTTACAGAACAATGCCTCGATGATTGCCAGGCGGTAAAAGAGTTCGTTTTCAGGCAGAACCGAGAGGGTGAAGTTTATGTCCAGCCCATATTGAAGAACTGCAACCTGAACAAACTAGAGGGGAAAAAGTATTAAGTCTGCTCATGTGACATGACACTACCCTCAAAACAAAGTCACCTTCTGCACGACGAGGGGGTCTTCAAAAGGGACCCTCAGGGTGAATCCACAAGTGTTGTTGGGGTGAACAACCTTGGTGAGCGAGTAGGCACTGGTGTTGGAAAACGGAACCGCGAATTCTTGTCCGTTCAAACGAACCGCCAACAGCTGAACATCTTCGGGGATGTTGCCGAGGTAGACTGTGAAGGCGCGTTCGGCGACGGACGTTCGGTTTGTGGTGAAAATGTAGCACGGCAGCAGGGGCGTGGAGAGGGTCCTCTGAAATCGCACTCTGGTTCCTACGTGATCCTCTGCCAGGATTTGCTCCAAGTACAGATGAAATATATAAAACTGGTAGAGACCGCCGGCCAGAAGGCTCTGAAACAGATTCAGGCGGAATGCTTTCAACGGGTGGAAACATGCCACTGCAATTTGTGAGAACAAGGCAACAGGTAATAATTTAGACCCAAGTCCATTACCACCATCTACGCTTTATTCTGCATTCTCACCTTCCTGTATCCTCCTTCAGCATTATTGGGGATGCTGATATGGACTGTGATGTTATCCTTCTCCACGACAAAGCCTCCCTTTACTGCAACTGCCTGTTTAACGAGTTCACCATTGAGACCGACGTTGAGTTGTCTTTCACAATTACTCCTGCACGGCATCTCTGGAGTTTCCCACATAATGTAGCCGCCGACCTCATCATAAAATCCTTCATCTGGGGACAGAACACTATTATCAGGCTACTTGTTGGTCAAGGGGAGAAGTAAGCGCACAAGAGGTTGCAATACAGACCAATTGAGCAAGCGGCCACCAGGTCGACCATGAAGACAATCCAGCTTTGTCTTGAGAACAGAGTTGCGTGGACCTCCTCTACCGGAACACCATTCACCTGGAGAAGGACGCAAACTAAAGACCTGCTCTTGAAGCAACTTCACAAGTCAGATGTCTGCATCAGCAAGTCACCTCAGTGCTGAACGAGTCCGGTTGCCCATACGGAGTACGAAACACCAGCCTTCCTTTCGTGAGGTCAAACGCGTAGCCCTGCTTGCGAGCTGCAGTGAGGTTCATGGGCAGCAAATGCTCCTCGTGTCTATGAAACATCACCTGCCAATCTGAGGTGGAGGAGCCGCGTACCTGAGAAGAGATTTTTTTTTAATGCAGTATTTGACCACATAGAGTAAGAAACTGGCAGCATATTAAGACCTACAGTGTCAAGATCACTCCAGTCATCCACAGTCTGAGGAAGACATTTGATTTCGCTCCTCACAGAAACCTAAAAAACAAAAAAAAGCACATAAAACGCTGTAACGACTGTATGAATTAAAACAAAGCAACTTACCTCCATGTAGTTCTCTTCACAAGTAACTTCTCTGGGAGACCAGGGGAGAGAGGGGGAACAGGTCTGGTTCAGCGCAAAGCGTTCCTCCTTTCCCTTACGGGTAGCAACCAAGTTGAACTTAAAAGTGAAGACTTTATCATCCTGAAAGAGCAAAGTGGAAAACAGCTTTTCTTCACAGTAAAATTAAAAAAAAAAAAAAAAAAATACAAAACCCCCCATTTAGTACACACCTGGTTGTCAGTGTGACAGCTGAAGTAAGAGGACCGGAGCTCCACGTGGCCAACTAGAGGGAGAACACGGACAGTGTAGCCACACTGCGCTGCATACGGCTTTGTGATGGCACGCACACTTGTCCCATCTAGAAAACAAGACATTAGCAATACAGGTCCCCCCCAAATAGTTCAGACACATGCTACAGGCCCAGTCTGGAACTTAGATGGAGATTTCAGAAATGCTCAAATGAAGTTGCACAATTCACGTGGGACAGGATTGGATAAAATGCCTAAAGTGCTTAATTCAGGCACATTTTACCCGGTTCTCAGGACAGTGAACGCTCAGCATGAAGATGCTGTTCATGACTTACCAACAGCCTCAAAGAGAGGGTCCGCCCCAGTGAAGGAGAGATTCACAGCGATCATGAAGTACCGATCACGACACTCCATGCGGAGCGCTCCTGTGTGTGCAAGCAACAGACGGTCACAATGCGGAGAGGCCATCGGTTGTTGTAGATCAATGGAGCCAAATGTTAGTTACCGTTTGGAATGCCAGAACACTTTGCAGTGGACCAGACGGACAGGAGTAAGAAAACACTGGAACACAAAAAGCACAGGTCTCACGCATGCAGAAATAGATGCAAAAGACCGGCTCAAAAGAAGAAACTCACCTCAGGCAGAACCCGAAAGCCATTGCACAGGATAAATCAGCAGTGTCTAAAGATAGCCTCGCTGCTAACAAACTACACCTGCCACCCAACAAATGTGACCCACTTGCTCAGTGTCCAACCCGACTGAAGTGCCATCATGTCTGCTCTTCCGGCTTTTAAAGGGGTCCTCACCCACGGGGCTGAAAGGCGAGCACCTGCGACTGATTGTGAGGGGGCTTGATTGCTAACAAGGCACACACGTGGCCGGAAGGCCTGAGGCCTTCTGGTTGGTCGGTGGATAAACTGACATCTGAGAGCTGGAATAGCCGACAGGCGCCACACGAGATACACGTCGAGCAAAAGGTTGACTTTAGCTTCTGTTTGGCTCTGAGATGTCGTTTGTATCCTGCTAAGCTAGCTTTAGACAAATCATCAGTGGCCCTTTTGGTTTGGCCTCGTGTAACCAGCTCTCAGGGGTCTCAGGGGTCAACTAAACATTGCTAGTTGTTAGCTTAATAGTATATCCCAGGTTTGGGCTTTTGTTGACGGCGCACTCTTTGGCCCCATTGCCTCATCTTGAGTCAGTTCTTAAAGACTGATCTGTTTTTTTTTTAAATTCTCTGTGAGGGATGACCCAATTCTCTTTGTCATCCTTTAAAATCATCCCCTCAGATTTAATCCGATCACATTTGGTTCCATCGGTGTGCCTTAACCCTGACCTTCACTCTCCCCTCCTGCAGGCCGATCTTCCACCCCCTCTTTAATCTTTTAGACTCTCTTAGAGTTTGGCCGATAACTCCGATGCTCAGGCCTGTGTCCCTGAACGCACCGTGGACTAATGCTGGCAGGACATAAGGGAGCGACGCCCACAGCAGGTCAGACCCATCGGCTGTAGCCTCATATAGACGGGAGGAGACATTTCCCTCTGGTGTTATACACTTCTAACATAATGTAAAACCGATAAACGGTAGAACTCACAGCACAGGAAAGAGTGGCGTCGACAGATAGGACGGTTACATACATTTTTTTTCTTTTTATATTCGTAAATACACCTTGTTTTAAGATAGCAGTCATCTGGGGAATAGTCTTATTTGCTTTGGATGTCATTTTAGAAAAAAATCTGTATTATAAAGCCATATAATAATGGCTGTATAATACTGTAACCAGTATTTTTTACACCTTATTCCACACTATCTTCTAAGCATCCATATCCTGTATATTCTTATAGACAGGATAGAATTTATTTCCCCCGACACGTAAAGTCTGTACGTTGACAGGTAATAAATTAAATTGAAGTTGAAAAAAAAACACACAAGCACTGGATTTCCACTTATTGCCCCGGAGCCCCCGAGATTCCCCTGAAGGCCCCTTCGATATGATTTGTGACACAAGGATTTGCGCTTCACGTCACTGAACTTACCCGTTGGAACCGGACCAGTGACAGAAACTCACAGGACGTTTATGGCATTCAGAGCTGAATGAAGTGAGGGTGTTGAAATGAAGTCTTACAGCGACACTGAGTGGACAAACCGTCTAACTGACGTCATAAATACACTGTGGCTGTTAAAGGTCAAGTGCGTTCATCGTGTTACTGTTGGTTTGGTGTGATCACAGGAAATACAGGTTTGTCATGGTCGAGGTGTTGATTGATATCAATCCCCGCACAAATTGTGTGTTTTTTTCGCTAAAGCCGAAAAACACATTGGCCTACACTTAATGTAGGGGATAAAGAGGGGGGGGGGGGTAAATGAAGGGTAAAACTGAACATGACTTTTGAACCTTTAAGTGAATAGGCAACAAATTCCTTTATTGTAATACTGCTAATTCAAGCAGATGTTCCTTTCCTTCGAAATCACCTCACGGGCAAATATTGTACTTTTGCACACCTACATTTTCGTGTGCAAAAGCTTATTTTTCAGAGAAGTGAATCCCCTTCCTTAACAATGCATCTTCAGAATTTCAAATTTTTAGATGGACAAGGAATAATGAGAATTTCTGCCAGAATAGGGTGCATTGCAGTACAAATGACCCGATAGTTTACAACGTGTTTAGAATCAGCAAAACCACGGCAAGTGGGGTCGGCCACCTATCAGTGTTCAGTGTGAAATACTAATAACCCTTATGCATCCAGAAGACCAGAGAAGTTATATTTATCTGGTCTTCAATTTCACAAACCCCAAAACCAAATTCAAATAGCATCAACTCAGTTAAAGAATAATAAAAAAAATCAATTTATTAAAAGTTTGTTGTGATGATCAATTAACCCCGGCCCCCCTTGTGGAGGCGTTGGTGGTGTGACTCCATGACATCATCACACCGCTGGAGCACAGCTGGACGTCCCACCCCGCCACTCTGAAAATGTTACACAAAGCAGAGCCTCAGTGACCGGTGACCTGCCCCGCAGTGCCCCCGTTGGACCCGACGGGCATCTTCCCCAACAAAAAGAAGAGGCCGTCACGCACACGCGCGCGAGACCCTCCGCCTCTCGAGCGCAAAGGCCCCCGTCGAGCGGTCCGCTTTCTTTCTTTCTTTTTTTGTTTACAGTCTTGACATTTAGAAGTTTCTTCGCGTAGATTCTTCCCATTAAAAAGACGAGAGTCTCTCATTAACATTTGAGTCACTTCGAGTCATTAACGAAGCGCCGCGGCGTCAGACGTCACGTCGAGCGCGTGGACACCCGCGAAGCCGCTGCGTCTAATCATCACTGACAGGATGCAACACACACACACACACACACACACACACACACACACACACACACACACACACACACACACACACACACACACACCTCCTCGTGCCCGGTCTCCTCCACCAATCGCATCCTTTTATTGGCGCGAGGATGAGGAGGGTTTCGAAGACCAAGTGGCTCATTCATCAGCTCCTCGCACGGAAACACGTTGGCGTTCCGCTCTCCCCGGTTCTCCTCGCGCGTTTTTGGACTCGTTCGGAACTCTGCTGCTGCTGCGTGTGTGTGTGCGCGTGTGTGAAGGTGATGCAGGTTCTCCTCGTGGCCTTGTTCTCCTCGGTGCTGCTGGTGCAGGTCAGCGGGGCTCCACGCGGAGACATGCCGACGCAGAGGGGAGACCCGGCGGACAACAAGGTGAGCGGCTCATTCGTTCCTTCGTTCATTGTTAATTAGTTCCAAGTATTTTAGTTTTCGTGGCATCAAACATCTGGCGTCTGAAGTGTTTTTGTTGTTGTTGTTCCCGTCGTCCTTTTAGGATCTCGCGTACTCGATGTTGCTGAAGTTTGTGTCGGAGCTGACGGCGGCTCGAGGAGGCGAGACGCTCCTCGTGCCGGAGCAGGAGGAGGAGGAGGAGGAGGCGGAAGGGGGGAGGCAGGAGGTGATGAGGCGACATCTCCCCCTCACCCAAAGAGAGCGGAAAGCCGGCTGTCGTAACTTCTTCTGGAAGACGTTCACTTCGTGTTAGTACACGCGAATTAACAAAAGAAAAAACGTACTTTATTCATCCGCGTTTGCTCATTTTGTTGGAACGATTATTGCAAGATGACAGATGAAATGCAGTTTTTGGGCTGTTGTAACGATGCTACGTTGTGTGTTAAGATTGGCGGATGTACTGTGTTTACAATATTGTCATTGTGATTTTGTGTTTTAAAAAGGGGAATTCGAGGTTTTTGACCTGCTTTACATTTAGGTAATAATGATTAGAATCAAAGCTAGAAAGTCTGAGATATTCTGATGCTTATAGTCTCAATAAAAAAAATAAAAAAAATGGATCCTACATTTCTCATAATACAAATTATTTGCATATTTGTTCTGACCGGATTGAAATCATTGTGGTGACCCGTTGGGTTTTGAGCCGCATTTGTATAAAAAGCACAAAACAATTCAAGTGTATTGACATTTTAATAATTATTTATACTACAACCTGTATTAGGAAAACCGACATTCACCTGCGTGTTCAAGGCGTTCTCTCACTAATGTAACTGCAATTTGTACTTCAAGCTGTTTATCGGTAAAAAAAAAAAAAAAAAAGCAGTCACCGGTGGATACGAGTCAGCTACAGGCTTTGCTCTCAAGATCCAATCCACTGCATTTCAAACTGAACACACAGCAAAGGTGACGCGTGATCCAGGGGAAAGAAAACGTGTGATTTGACGAGTTACATTTGGCATTGACCGGGATAATTAAAAAAAAACCAAAAAAAAAAACAGTGACACTGCTGCATGAACGAAATGTGATGATAAACGCAGGTTAAAGCAGTAAATAAAAAAACCTGTTTAAAGCATCAAGCTGAATTCAAGGATTTTAAAGTTCCAGCCCTTTACAAATACAAAATTAGGACGGAAAGACAAAACATCCACCGTAACAAATATTCCAAATTGTCACAGGACGACTCGGCCCGCACGAGTGCGAACAAAACAAATTCAACGCGCATGTGAAGAGTTGTGTTTGTGGCAAAGATACATCTCGTCTATATCCACAATTATTTCTTGACATTTGTAAAGTGAATCCATTTACCAAATTAAGACTTGAATAGAACTTTAGCACCACGTTCCGGCAGAGCGACGCATGTACACAGTCTACACACAAGGCTCAAACATCAACATCAAAAATAAACAAAACATTTCATTTGACTTCATTGCACCATCGTCTTCAATGTAACAGGATTAAGTATTAAACAAGGGTTGGACAAAACAACGTGTTTCAGAAACATTAAAAAATTGTTACCGTGGGTGACAGGAAGAGATTTTTTTTCTAGCAAATATTGTAACAGAATTGAATAAAAGCTAAGAGGAAAAAACAAAAACAAAAAACCTAGTTTGTAGGGTTAACAACACATTCTTTGTCTTCTACATGTTTCCTGCTATGAGGCTACGTCTCTGCAAAGATTCACCGCATTAAAGGTTGCATCTTTTCCAAAACGGTCGGGGGCAGTTTCATTGTCAATCAAACCAGCCGGTTATGTACAGTCACAGTTGTTGGATTATGTGCTTTTAATATGATCGTTTTGAGGCAGTTTGGAGACTGAGGTTTCACAAATGTCCAGGTTCCAAAGTTAAGACAGTTCAGTCGAGCGTTATCATCCTTTCAGCTTCTTCTCTGAAAGAAGAAGAAAATAAAAGAAAATAATTGGAACTAAATCTGTAATGTCCTTCCATACCTTTATTCTCTCTGACAGTGATAATAATGTGCAAGCTAAAAGTTGAGCAGTACCATAAATGTTAAGTGGAGCCCAAGCTGCCTGCAGGTCAGGCGACGCGTCATACGAATACTGAACTACACCAGAAAAACGGGCCAAGCTGTGTACCGAAAAAAAGAAGAAAAAAAATGCAAATGTAGAAGGACGTCTGAATGAAAAGGTGCTCGCTGGAGACACAGGAATCATTCCCCTGCAAACAGAATTACAGCTGGACACCAACAGAGGGCGCTGTAGCTGCGTTTATGTCGTCAGGGCAGCAAAAAAATTAAAAGAATAAAATGAAAAAAGAAGCACTTGACGGGTCAAAGCGGGGGCACATCCCGCCTCGGATCGCGAGCAGAGCGTTAGCAGTCGGTGGAGATCTTGGCCGAGAGGTCCTGGATGCGGCAGGCGCTGCAGTTCTTGCACAAGATGTGGCCGTCCAGCGGGTAGCAGCCTCGGCCCTCGCCCTCCGAGGACAGCAGGAGGCCGCATTCCTGAGGGACGCAGAGACACTTTAAACCAGCCGCTGCCTCACCGTGGACCAAAAGGGTTCGACAATCCTGCATTATTCTGAGAGCTTTTAAAGACGACTCCGCCACACAGACTCTGTAATTCAGTTTAGTGAAGTTTAACAGTAAGAATGAAGACGTGAACTATCAAAGCTATCAAACATTTGGTCTTAAAATCAACAAGTTCCGCGGCGTGTTGTGCGATCTCGTCCAGCCGACCCACCTCACAGATGTAACAGTTAACGTGAAAGCTGCGGTCCAGGGCCACGATCCGCACCGTCTCCTCCTGGCCCTGTTCGGGCATGATGGGCTCGCCGCACACCGAGCAGCGAGGAGCGTACTTCCTGTCGATGGTGGCGGGGCAGAGAGAAAGCGTCAACGCTCGCGGTTCAACAAACACACGCGTGCTTTTCTTCACACGGCGTTTCCCTTACCTGTGAAAGTCGTCTATGCAGTGTATCTGAGACGTGGCGTCCACGGTGAAGGGCACGCCGTCCAGGCAGCAGTTGCAAACCACGCAGGTGAAGCAGCGGGGGTGATAGGCCTTCCCCATGGCCCGCAGGATACGGTCCAGGATGGGCTTGGAGCACTTTGAACAGCGCTCTAACGTACCCTTGGCAGACGGGGGGGAGAGAAATCGCAATAAGCCGGGAGATACACGTGAATCCATTGGTGCAGCCCAGAGGTGGATGCCACGCGTTGGCTTACAATGTAACAGCTCTCGCAGTAACTCTTCTTGTCGAGGGCGTAGAAGGGTTGCCCCCGGAGACGCGCGTGGCAGGTGATGCAAGTGAAACATTCCACGTGGAACACCTGCTCCATGGCGATGCAGCCGCTGCCGTCGCCGACCACGTTGTCGCCGCACCGGGCACAGCGGCCTGGAGGTCCACATGGGGTGCGTTTGTTTAAAAATGCCCAAATGGAGGTTTTAGTGTGTGTGTCACAAGGCATTACTGTTAATGAGCGTGAGCCGTACCAAAATAGTCCTCGACGGGGGGGTGGTTCATATCGTATACCAACTTCTTGGTAAGTCGATCCAGCTCTTCTTCTGGCCTGGTGGTCGCTGTCCCCTGCTGAGTAGTAAGAAGAAGCAGACCGATCAGAAAGCATTTCATAACTCAAAAGTTTATTTCATATATATGATGATTAACGTAGTGACAGAATATTACTTTAATAGCTAAACTGTAATGAAACCCAGTTATTACGCTGACCGTAACACCAGAGAATGTAAAATGTGTGTTTCTTCTTCTTAATGCTTAAATGAATGCTCACACTTAATATAAAATACATATAACCATCGCTGTCTGTACCTTGCTGGGCTGATAAGCCGGACTCGGCCCCGTCTGGTGACCTTCCAACCCCCTGTTGGACTGCGGGACCTGCACAGCTCTCCCTCCCGGCCCCGAGCTGCCTCCCTTGTACACCGCCTCAGAGTGCATCTCCTGAGCCTGCGAGCCGGGATGGGGCGGGTACCAGCCCTGCGGACTCGTCTGGGGCCGCGACACGTGCTGGCGAGGGGGGGGCGGCGTGTAGGCCTGCTCGGCCTGCCTCCCCGTCTGCGAGTAGGTGACGGGCTGAGCCGTCTTCACCTGGACGGTGAACCGGGGCCCGGTGGGCGTGGAGGCCGTGGTGTAGGAGGCCGGGACGGGCTGAGGGTAGGGCTTGGGGTTCGAGGAGGAGGAGGAGGAGGAGTAGTAGTCCGACTGGTGGGAGGCGGAGTACTGAGGGGGCTGGTGCTCGCTGGGGTGGCGGGGGGCCGGGTGGTACTGGCTCTGGGGGTGAGGCGAGTAGCCCATAGATGGCCGACCCTGAGGAGGCCCCGCGCTCTGGTGCGCTGGCCTGTAGTGATCCCCCGGGAGGTACTGGTTGTAAGGCACGTTGTCGTACAGCTGCGGGGAGTCGGGAGACGCACACAGGGGCGTTTTTGGGGGGAGAGATCGAGAGAACACGAGGCGAGCGTGCGTGTGAGCAGAGGGGGCGTGTCCTACCTGTGCGCTGGAGTCCTGCGGGCGGCTGTCCAGGTCGGCCAGCATGCTGGTGAGGGAGTCGATATCCGCGTCGATATTGGAGTGATAGCTCGCTGGCTTTTCGGGACCACGGTGCTAACGACATGAAGAAGATGTTGGGAAAACTGGGACCTAAAATGTGGCTTGTTTTTTTTTTTTTCATCAACAGGAGAGCTGCTGTAAAAAAAAAAAAAGAAAAGAAAAATCAACCCACCATCAGCTCGTAACTGTCCGGGTGAGGGCTCCAGGTGCGGTCTTCTTTGGGGCCGTGAGCAGGGGGGTAATAGTGGTCGCTGGACGGGTGGTGAATGGGCCCACCTTGAGGGTAGATGAGGGTAGTCAGAGGGCAGGAATGTCATTAATATGAGCTAAGGACTGTACACTGTGAGGGCATTCTAATAAGAACACTGACGAAAATACACCTTTAAAGACTATGAAATAAATCAAGGGACGCTATGATCGACTCATTTGAATCAAATTAAGTGCCTTAAGGAGACGACTCGTGGTCCTCTTACCTGTGGGTCCGGTAGCCATGTACCTGTTGGCCATCCCACCCCCTCCCCCTCCTCCTCCGTTCTGGTCATAGGGGCCATATTTTGGCCGGAAGTCGGACGTCCCTTTCTTGTTGGGGGCTCGGTAGATCGCTGACGCGGCAGAGTGAGACATCTGTGGGGGGGTTCGCTCGGGGCTGTCCAGAGTCCTCGGTGGAAGCCAGGTGGGACCGGACATGGCAGGCTTCTGAGATCAAAGAGAAGAGACAAAACGTTGCCCTCTTGTTCAATCAATACGGTTTTGTGTTGCAACGCGACTTCACCGTGCGTGCATTCCTCTATATCGACTTGAGCGAGTAAGCATGATTTCCATCTCCTATCCATATTGTACACAGCGGCGTCTGCTATGGGAATTTTTGTCATTTATGACAAATGGAAGCTACGGGATGCGTCACACTCGGTTTCCTACGGCAACAGGGACAAACTGACAGAACAATGGAGTTTGTTTTGAGGAGCAGGAAAAGAGCAGCCATTCAGATCGGCCTCGGGGATTTCCAGCACGTCGCCTATAAAAACGTGCAAATGTGCGTTTTGCTGAGTGAGACAAACCCACTCGCAGAAGCTCTCCCAACACACAAACTACTACACAGACCCACAAACTCCGGCACAGTCACACAAACAGGTGCAAACCTGTGGTTGCTACCCTCGCCTGCCACAATGGTTATTGTCTTTGGGGTGTTTACCCTCTGCGATCATTGATTTCCAAATGAGGCCGAGACAAAAACAGGACGGGAAATGTTGTGCAATGATATGAGTCTGTACACACGTGAACACCTGGCTCATAACAATATATTGTGTATTCTCTGTGGGATAAATAACAACGCCGCAGCTCCCCACCGAGCCGACAAAAGGGTTGATCCGCAGAGCTCCATTAGGACCCCGATGGTTAAGGAAAATACACCAGTGTACATGTCAGAGCTGTATAACAAAATAACCTTAATAGAAACAACGTGTAAAGATAGCAAGCAAAGAGCTTAGCTAAACAAGGTAGTTTTTTTTTTTTTTACAAATGAATTACCACATCTTTGCAAAATGAATACTGCTGGGGCTTAGTGTGGCAAAGAAATTCCCAGTAATCCCTTTGTGCCCCGGTTACCTCTGGTGGACATCTGGCATCACATTTCACATTTTATATGAATGGTAAGTCAAGAAAAAAATAGTTTAATCGTCAGTTACGATTGCACAAAAATACTGTACTGTTGCCTCCTTTTTTTTTTTTAAACCAGCATGTGATTGACAATTCCTAAATGGACGGCGTGCACAAGCCAAATCAAACCGGCATTGTCAGAGGGCAGAATTTAACAGCCCTGTCACACCAATTAAAATGAGGGTGGGGGTCACAGTTCTAAATCCCCATAAGAGGATTATAATGATGGATGGGAACATGATTTCAATGTACAGGGGGCAGTTTAACTTCAAGTGACATTGAAGGCTTTTGATTTGTTTTTGAGGTGTTATTTCTACTCACAGGGTTGTTACAGCTGCAATTAAACCATGAGGGATCAGCCTGGACTTGACTGGCATGACACATTGACCACAGGAAACAGTGACCAGCACTTCCACCATCGACTTGATTCAAGCATATAAATCCGGATGAGCACAGTCAAGGATGGACCGTTTTATGTGTATTAACATTAATAGAATTTTATTCAAATCTAATTTAAATTTAAGATTGTGCATTTGTCCACCTATTTTCAAAACTTGACCTCTTCCTGGATGTAAAGAAGTCCAGTTCATGAAATGTCAGTGTGTGACAGTGAGAGCGTTGGAATAAACGGACATCCGGTGGTTTTAAGATAAATTCAAAATAATGTTCCGTTTTGGCAACACAAAAAAAAATATATATTAAAAATAAGCCAAACGCAACTGATATAAATGGTACAAAGTGGTAATTGAAAGCACACTATCCCCATGTGCTCATTTTTCTTAGTTAACTATAGACAACCATTTGCAAACACATCCTACTCTTATTTTGTAGGCTCGACGCTCTGCTTAACTTCACACATTTGAAACAATGTGTGAAGCGTTGTGTGTTGTTCAACTGAAACAAAATAACCGTAAAACAACCGGATTAACACCTAAGTAAATATGGATGAGAAACTTGACAAGAACTAGATCCAGTAACAGTCCGTCCCGTCAACATTAGCATCGCGTTAGCACCTCTTACCTTTCACGGTTCCTTTACAGCGGCTCTCCTCTTCCCTTCAGTCGCATCTGAAAACAGGAACAATATAGAACTGTAAAACAACAATGGCGACATGTTGCTGCTGCTGTTGTTGTTGTTGTTGTTGTTGTTTTGAGACGGGGACGTTGCGGTAACTCTGGTTGGCGCAGACGACCGGACGGTACCAAGACAAACTACTCGGTCGCTCGTCCCAATTCCGTCCTTCGTGCGTCACGTGCAAAGCACACAACTCGAGCAACACAACGACCCCCGAGTGAAAGTTAACGGGCGACGATTAACTTTAATCACGGGGGGGGGGGGGGGGTCTACTTGTTTGCCATCCCTGATATTCAACTCGAACACGGCTCGTGCCTTTTGCCTCCGGGGCTAACTTCCAACAACCGAGGAGGAGACAATGAAATAATCCCCCCACCACCTCCCCGGACACCCACCGGCCCGAAACGGGCCCCGTGGTTACACGACGTGCGTGAACACCCACAGGTGGGTGAAAGTCCGCCGGACCTGTCCGACATGTCCGTCCCTCGGTAAACCTACTTCGTGACGGGTCGCGAGGCCTTCATCAGCAGCAGCGGCGGCGGCGGTTCCTCACAGCATTCCCGATGCGTGACGTAACGGCTGTGTGGGCAGAGGGGCGGGGTTTAGCGGCGGGAGGGGGGGGGGGGGGGGGCGGTTAGTCACATGGATTTATGGAAAATAAACGTAAATCTCATGTATATTATTAATGCTATCGTATTAACGAACTGCTTGTAAAGTACCCATAGTCACATATGGCCCGTTATTTATAAGGGGGAAAAAACGATATAAAAAGTATTTCGGGGCTGAGAAAACCTGCGACTTTGAAGTAAAATATAAAATGTTTATGTCGTGCGAGCAAAACAAAGACTCGACTGGAGACTTAAATTAAAGCAATATGACAACGTTTATTTGCAACAAGAGCATTCTGTCCTGCAGTTTAACGTGCACGGACCTATTTCAGTCAGTTTAACAACAACATGAAAGAAGGCGCTTAATACAAAATGCGCTCGAATTATATAGTCTCTAAGAACATTTTTGATTGGTTATTAAGATGGAGGCGGCTGGTGCTTAGAACCCTCGGAGAGCCCCATTGGAGCACAGGGATGTCCATCCCAACTCTCGGATCAACACGCCTGCCGTTGTTCATGAGTTCTTCAGGATGTTTGCAAGATGTGTGCAAGATGATTTGCATATGAGTACCAGGTATGGACATGTTATTCTTAAAATGTGGAACAGGTGGTTCCTGTTGAACTGCATTTGACCCAGTGCGTGCATCTTTTTGCAACATGTTCGTGTGCTGGTGTTGTGACTTGTTGTGAAATACATGTTGTTCGTGCAATCCGGCCTTTAAGCGGCCTTCTCCCATTATTACTATGCATTTATAGTTCAAGTATAATTTCATTCTAGCGTAAGCATGCATGTCTATATTTTAATACTCAACATGTACCAAATGGGCGGCACGGTGGTGTGCTGGTTAGCACTGTCATCTCACAGCAAGAAGGTTGTGGCCTTTCTGTGTGCAGTCTGCATGTTCTCCCCGTGTCTGCGTGGGTTCTCTCCGGGTACTCCGGCTTGTGTCTCTGTGTAGCCCTGCGATTGGCTGACCGGTCCAGGTTGTACCCCGTCTCTCGCCAAAGTTGGCTGGGATAGACTCCAGCCCCCACCGCAACCCTGTGTGCAGGATAAGTGGTTTGACGATGGATCGATGGATGGACATTTACCCAAAAAATAGACTAAAAACGGCCAAATACAACTTAAATTGAATAAATTGGTTCATGTACGTTTGTGGCAGATAGTGAATACTTATTGATGGATAAGCTTTATAAAATGTTTACCACTCCAAAAGAAATATTTGTGGCCAAGATGTATACCTTATTAACTATTAACTAAACTAAATATACATGTATATATATATGTATACAAGAATGTATATATATATATATATATATATATATATATATATATATATATATATATATTGCACTTAAATAAAAGTGAGAAGATAAAACAACATTAGTGAGCAAATGTGTGCATATTCTTGATGCAACACATTTTATATATGTATATATATACATATATATATATATATATATATATATATATTTTTTGTATAGATAGTTAAAGGTCATGTGAATGTTTTCTCTCCACGCAGTGAAAGCAGCAGTGAAGATAGAGGTCAAAGGAGTTTGCTTTAATATTTTGTGGTTTGTGAGATTTAGGTCAACTGTCCAACCCCCCCCCCCCCCCCCCCCTTCTTCTTCTTCTTCTTCTTCTCCTTCTTCCTCCCTCTCCACTAGGCACCATGTTGGAGGCCCACTGCCTTCCCCAAGGCCCCACTTCAAAGGAGTTTTTTCAAATAATAATATTATTTATTTATTTTTTCCGTGTCTATCTCTTCCAATGCGTGAGAGGCTGCTCCCTGGGATACCCCCCCCCCTCCCCGCTTCCTCCTGCTCCTCCTTCCGCGCTCGTGTGCTCCTTATATGTCCTCGGTGCTCTGCAGTTGCTGTAAGAGGCGGATCCGTTATTACTGTTGGGCGCCGTCGACATCGGTTGGGCAGCGACTGTGGGATCTGGAGTCGAGGCACGGACTCGGCCCGCGCACCACCACAAAAACAATACGGTTCTGTCCAGGCCGCCAGGAAACCACAAGAGACGGGGGAATCCCCCCCCTTTGTTCTGTTTGACAAGGACTGTCACCGGTTAAACAGACGTTGAAATGTATCATTTCCTCCAGGAAGTCTCATAGAAGTTTGTTGTTCATTAAAGAACTGCAGAAGGTTCCTACAATGCGACGGTGCAGCTGAAGGGCCAACGACACAGCAGACGCGTTGCCGAGCCCTGCCAACGGGATGGACTCAACGGCTTCCGCCTATTGGTGAACCTGTTTAGTAATGTTCTCACTTTTCCTCAGCCGCCCCCGCCCCATATTCCCCTCATCCGCCCCTCATCCGCCCCTCATCCGTTCCTCTCACAATGCCTGGAAGTAGCCGAGACCTGTTTTCTTAATTGTTGTTTTTTCTTTTGCCAAGCGCACAACCGATCACACCTCCATCCAAACAAATAAAAGCAGAAGGACACGCGCTCAAGTCATACATCCCTCCCCCCTCTAATCTTTACTTTAGATACAGATTTTTCAGTGGATTTCAATGGACACATTTGGCTTCTCGTAAACTAATGCATAAAATATTTCTCCCCAATGACAAATCCAGTGAACGGTAAATAAAGTGTCTCCTCGATCTAATATATCATGCAATTCTTTTACCCATCAACCCCTTAATTACAGAACCTCATATTTGCCTTTAAGCTAACTACTCAAACTTATCCAAGAAAATAAGGATACAACGGTCCACGCGCTTCACGTGGGCTGCCCTTATCTTTAACTCATCCAACCTCTCCTCCTCCTCCAACGTCTCCCCCTGTTAAATACTTTGATGTGAAGGAAACACAGTTCACGCGGTTCCCTTTTGGCGGCGCCTTAATTAACTGTCCTGCGCCTGGTTCTGCTGAGGTGACTTTCGTCCCTCCCCCACCTCCCCTGCATTACCCTTCCACCTCTATATCCAACCCTGTCTCCTGCTTGCTTTATTATTGACGGATGTCCTGCACGGGCGTTTTCATCCAGGTCTCTGAGCAGCTTTGCAGGAAACATTCAGAAGCGTGTGTGTGTGTGTGTGTGCAGGGAAGTTCCTGCACATCTGTCTGCTGCATTTCTCTCCGTCGGGGCGGAGTAAAGGTTGTTTTTCACCACCAGGAGAAGGTGTCTCTCATCCACAACAATCACTTTGGTCTCGCTTCCTTCCTTGTGTGGTCCTCCGCTCTCGGGCAGCAGGCCAGAAGCTTCCGGACGCTGTTGTGGAGAACTTACCAAGGCCCGGTTATGTGAACCGGTCGACACAGCGATTGCCCGGCTGTCTATCCTGATACATTGACTCAAATTTTGTCACAAGAATTCCTCAAACTTGCACAAGCAAAAAAAAGTCCCCTCGGTGAGATGGAATCTCGACAATGAGGGCACAGCTTGTTTATCCAACAATAAGTTGGCCTTCCAGCTTCCTCTCAGACAGCTTCCTCTGTCCACGGAGAGGGGTTAAGTGGGGAGGAAAGCGTTGGTGTGTTGGGGGGGGGGGATTACCCCTGGATGGCCAGGCACGTACACCACCGCTCCCCAACGGTGCTTCTGTTTATTTTCTTAACGTGGCAAAAAAAAACACGCTACGCTTTCCTGCCATTACTTCGCTTGGGGCTACGGGGGTTTAGAAAAACTAATAGGCCACTAAAAATACGTGGGGTCCTGGGGAGGTTGGGAAGGGGAGGGAGGGGGGGGGGTGAGCTGCCGGGCTTTTTTTCCTGCGTGGCTTCCAGCGGGACGCGTGGGCCATTGAGGAAAGAGGAAACATGCAGCCCTGGTTGAACGGGGGCTTCCTGCACAACGTTATAAAAGAGCTGCCTCCCTTCAGCCTCCCCCCACAGCGCCGCTCAGAGCCAGCGGAGACGGAGGGTCGGTCCCAGCTCGGCCTCTTCCATTGTAGACTGGACACTGAGCCCGGGGAAAGAGGAGGGGGGGGGGTTTGACGTCGACGCGGCGCACGTCAGTTCTCGTCCCTGCTGGTCGGGGTGAGTTGGGAAACTGTCGCTCGGGATTTTGATTAAGACATATTTGTAATCGCAACGCCTTTGATGTCTCCAATAATGTGAATACTAAAGCTCAAGTATTCCTATTACATAGTGGATGTTTCTTTTTTCCTCGTGCAGGTACGAGTAGGGAGCTGGTCTCACCTAATACATGTGTCTGGGACACTCCAGTCTGTTTATTTCATCAGTTACGCATCGGTAGGTCATTTCTAATAATCTCTAATAATACAAAAAAAATGATGGATTCAAATGATGACCGTTGGTCGGTTGCTTCGCCACAGATACACATGAGCACGATGGCGGGACTGAGGGTCAAAGGTGCGCAGGAGATGAGGTCTCCTGCCCCGGCGGAGGGCTACGTGAAGGAGTTCATGCGTCACTCCGACGACGTGCTGCTGAACCTGAACGAGCTGCGGCACCGCAACATCCTGACTGACACCACCCTGGTCGTCGGCACTGTACATCTGCGGGCGCACTGTGCTGTGCTCGTGGCCTGCAGGTCGGCGCAAGCAGCAAAAAAATAGTCCCTCTTCGGAGGTTCTCACAATCTGTGCATGTTATTTTTTCTCTTCTTCATTGACTCGTAACTTTTGACCTCCAAACTTTGCCTTCCCTTCATCCTTTTCCTGCTTTTCCGCTCGCGGCACCCTGCAGTCTTCTTCTTCCCAACCCTTTCCACCCTTTCTCCACTTCAAAGCAACGCCGCAGGTAATCGAAATAACAAACAACAAATGCACACTAAATGATTCTGTCCCCCCCCTCTCCACCCTCTCAGCGGATTCTTCTATACGCTGTACACGCGCCGGGTTCTGCTTCAGGGACGCGGGGAGCAGCTCATGACCGTGTCCCTCCCCAACACCTTGGACCCGTCCAGCATCTCCCTGCTGCTGGACTTCATGTACACCTCGCGCCTCCCGCTCACACCGAGCACCGTCCCCGGGGTGCTCACCGCCGCGACCTACCTGCAGATGGACCACGTGGTCGACACCTGCCGGGATTTCCTGCAGCTGCACTGGTGAGGGGCAATCATGAATTAAGATCAGGCCACTAGTTAAAAGGGTGATCAGTGGGTGAATTGGTGACTCTAAATCGTCCGTAGGTGTGTGAATGTGAGTTTTCCTGTGGATCAGAGGGCACACCGTCTCTCGCTCGATATTAGCTGGGACCCCCCCTCCTCTAAGTATAAGCAGTGCGGAAGGCAACTGACCAGGGGAATCTGGGGGTTTTTTTCAGCAAGGAGAAAATAAGTGCAAGGCATCCTCAACTGGAGCTGGACTCCAGGGTGTCTGTAGCCTCTGTGGCCCTCAATGGAGGGGACCTGCCCAATCCAGGACCCCAGGGTTTACTCCCAACAGCAGTGGCAACAAGGTAGGCAAAGTTAGTGTGTCAATGAAAACTGATTGAGTGCCCTGTTGTGTGTGGTCTGCGCCTTTTTGTTGGGTTGCTGCGCTTTGTGGCCCTTTTGTCTGTCGACGGGGTTAGCTCATCACGGCACTTCCTTGTTGTTTCTCCAGCAGGGTCCCTGCGGACGTCAGGGGCTTTCTCACGCCAGGGGCTTTCCCAACCAGCCGGCCCGGGTCCAAAGAGCTGAAAGAGCCCGAGGTGCCCCTCGTTGGCAGCCCGACCGCGTCCCCGGACAGCCCCGCCCGCTCCAGCTGCCAGCCAAACTCTCCGGCACAATCCAACACCTGCAACAAAAACCTAGTGGTGGGTTGAAAGGAGGTGGCGGCGGTGGTCCATGATACCACAGGGTTTTTTTTTTCAAGTAATTGATTGGATTTGGTTTATTTCCCCAGAGTGATCCCAAAGCAGCGCCGGACCCAAAGGCCTGCAATTGGAAGAAATACAAGTACATCGTCCTCAACCCTCTCTGCGCCGCCACCGCAGTGAAGGAAGAGGAGATGGAGGAGGCTCAAAGCCCCACATCGCCCGGTTTGGGCTCAACGCCCAAAGCAACGGAGGCGTGGTCTGGAGAAGTGCCTGGTCAGATTGATAGGTGAGTTCTTCAGAATCAAGATGATGGGATGCGGAAGGGGGGGGGGGGGGGGGGGGGATAAAGCAGCATTCATACAACAATGAACCGTTCTTCATCAGACAGGGGCAGGCCTCCTGCTACGAGGGTTCTGGCCGAGCCCCTCCCCTCGGGCCACCCTCCTCCGCGGGTCACCCAACCCTGCCTCACGCTCACAGCCAGGGGACAGGTAGAAGCCAAACCGCTTTCGCAACGCGGGCGTTTGACCTTGAAGCACGTTACGCCTACAATGTGTCTGTTTTCAAAAAATGTTCACGTATGCATTGCGCCGACCTCCTCAGTCTCACCGTGCGCCGTTTGCCCAAACCTGCGCCCCACCGATCCGGAAGCTGCCCAACGCGCAGTCAAGCACGAGAACTGCTATGTGCCCTACTGTTACTCTGGCAACGTTCAAGGAACCAAAAGCGTTTGCTCGGGTGAGGCCCTTAACGTACATCTCTCCCGTTCTCTTCCTTTATTTGAAACCAACCGCCTCACACCGACCTTTTTGCCCCCGGCAGGCGAGAAGCCGTACCGCTGCAATGTGTGCGGCGCCCAGTTCAACCGGCCGGCCAACCTGAAGACTCACTCTCGCATCCACTCGGGAGAGAAACCCTACCGCTGCGACACCTGCGGCTCGCGATTCGTCCAGGTGAGGGTCGGCTTGTGGAGGGGAAGTGCACGAAACGGGTGTGGCAGATCAGAGAGCACAGTTTCCACCTGTAGGTTTGCCTAAAGTAGGTGGGTCCGGTTTGAAGGAGACACTAATTACATGTACGTCACTGCCGCTAGGTTGCCCATCTGAGGGCCCACGTTCTGATCCACACGGGGGAGAAACCGTACCCCTGCCACACCTGCGGCACCCGCTTCCGCCACCTGCAGACCCTGAAGAGCCACCTGCGCATTCACACCGGAGAGAAGCCGTACACCGTGAGTCACCTATTCGATGTTTTTTTATTTTTTTTATTAAGAAACGTCACAGCTTGTGGACGGATACGCCGCGGCGGTTTCATCTGCTGACCTCTTGCTTTCGTCCCCCCTCAGTGTGAGAAGTGTGACCTACACTTCCGCCACAAGAGCCAGCTGCGTCTTCACCTGCGCCAAAAGCACGGGGCCGTCACCAACACCAAGGTCCGCTACAAGGTCCTGACCGAGCCCTACCAGACCGTTCTGCAGGCCTGCTGAAGGGGCGTCTTCATCAGAATGATGTCTGAATCGTAACGGGTCAGAAAATGTTCGGTGAATTATTTTAAATTAGAGAATTGATTCCGTTTGGAGAGAGAGTTTTTGGATGAGCTTCATCATCGATCAACATCTTTCAAAATGTTTTTGAGATGGAGATTGTTGAAAAGTGTTTTTGAAGGTTTGTGAAGGGACGGAAGGAAGGGAAGAAGACGTGGAAAGAGATGTTGGGATGAGTGCACGCAGGGTTTTGAGAAATGTGAATGTTTGAGTATGAAAGAAGGATAAAGCAGGTTTCCTGAAGGAAAAGGTTAAAAGGTAAAATGTGGGAGTTTTCTGAAGATAAATTCAATTGAAAACATGTGTTTTAAGGCTGGAAATATTCTTCTAAAATGTGTATATTTAACTTTTATACTTCACCTTGAGGCCTGGGGCCTGCGAACAAAGTATGCAGTGATGTCTGCCTTCATAGTCCGAGCAGGCAAAGGACTTAGTCTTCGCGCACTGATTGTAGTCAGTATAGAAGTTAAATAAGTTAAATTTAAATTAAGAAGACTGTATGCAATTAGATGAGTATTAGTAATATTACAGTTGTGTGTGTATGTGTGGGTTTATTTGCTGGACAAAGATGGTTTTGTACAATCTAAATTAAATCATTGTATAGGAATTGGAGTTTTGGTGTCCGGTGTCTCATTTAATATCTGCAATTAGCATTTTGGGAATATTGTGTATGATCTATAAACAAACGGTGAAACTCTAAAAAGATGGCTCACAAAGTGCATATTTTCTGCACTGTCCTCCTGCAGCCTCTCTCTTCCCTGGACTTCCTTCCTCTGGTTAACGCACTCCGTTCTGCCCATGAATCACGGCCTTCTGTCCAGTCACATTTGTCCCGCCATTTTTTTTCTTCCCCTTTTGGTTGCTTTTGTGGAAACAATGAAGCCTGGGGCACCTGTTTCCTCCAGGTTCCTAACAACGGGCGCTCGTACCACTCACCAGCCGACAGCAGCACACGCGTGTGTGTGTGTAATGTGAATAGGGTGAGGGGGGGGGCAGCCTCCCGCTGAACTCTCCCTCCCTCTGCCATCCCTGCTTCCTGCCCCCCCGATGAGTTGTGGCTAGCTGGGGCTTATTGTCCGCGCTCAGCAGACAAACGTTGGAAGTCTGACGGGACTTTCCAACCATTTTGCCCCCCCCCCCATTTGTGGCCGATAGCATCCTGTCAAGGGGGAGAGAGTTCACTAAAGTCACAAAGTTTATCAGAGGGGGGAAAACCTTTACAATGTATTTTGTAGACTCAAATTCAATAACATTAAAACTAGCACGAATTCCTGTTTTTTCATTCACAATAGCTGATTACTGACTATTAAACATGTTGAAAGGGAAGATAATTTTAACCTGGGGCCTGGGGGTAATATTCGGTGGAAGAGGGAAGGGGGGGGGGAGGGGGTTTAGTGAATTTATTGACGTTAAACTACTTTTAAATGCTTTCATCCATCATGACACAGTTTGTTTTTTAACTTTAACTACAAGTGATTATCGGCTGTAAACAGGCCTGAGATATTATCCCAGCTTTATGCCCGGTGGGCGGACTGCGCATGCGCGCCTTTTACGCTCCGTCCCCGTGTTCCGCTCCGCAGGACCCGGTGCTGCTCCGGACCGACAGGAAGGTGAGACCCGCGAGGACTTATTATTTGAACGTTAACGTCACCGGATGGACGTTGACGTGTATTTTTTGGGGTTGTTCCAGACGTCTCGGAGGTTTTCAGGACGTTTCACTAAACGTCACCGTTACGTCACTCGTAGCAGTGGCGTCGTTTTAGCGCCGCTCGGGTGACGTGAGCGTTGCGTGTGGTGGCAGCGCGCAATACGTTCCAGTAAATTGTTGACTTAAATGTCACCTGATCCGCGTGCGAAACCCTTCACTGAGCTGCAGCGTTCGCTTCACCCTAATCTGGTGTACTTCGTTTGAGTCTACATCACTGCATGGAGATTTAAGAGCGTGCAAATTCTTGTAATTCCTGCAAAGGCGACGTGTTTGGAGAGGATCTGGGTTGTGCGACTTGTTGCTTTGGCCCAACTCCCCGAATTAAGCAGCAGAAGGAGAAAACCCTGCTGACAAACGGCACACTCGTCTTATCTAAATCATTTACCCCAGGTGGACTCGGGTCCGGTTATAGAAGAAGGATCATCGGTGGGAACCAGAGGCACCTGAAGTAATAAATTCTGTAATGAGGCCGTAACGTTTAGACAATGAAGCGCTGTTAATACTTTCGCACATACCACCTGACCCCCCCATGCGTTCATTCCCACCCCCTCTAATCTCCCTCTGGAGGTTGAATATGCAACGTTTCCACGAACCTTTCACCTCACCTCTCACCTACATCTGCTTGTCAGATGAAGGCCGGCTGCTTGACCAACCTGCTAACAGACATTTGGCACAACCGGGGGAATCTATTGGCGCGTGGGGAGTCAATCATTACGGGCATTTCACAACCTTTTATATGTCTTTTGCAGAAGGCGAGAGCGATCACTTCGCACTTTCCTACGGGACATGACCAACGTGGAGCCCAGAGCGGAGGGACGGCGCCCGGAGGAAGAGGAGGATGAGGACGAGACCCCGGAAGGGGGCTGGGGATGGGTGCTGGTCGGCGCCCTGTTCGTCAGCACCAGCCTCGTGTTCGGCCTCATGCGCAGCCTGGGCGTCTTCTTCGTGGAGTTTGTCCAGTACTTCGAGGAGAGCGCCCAGGCCATCTCGTGGATCTCGTCCACGGGCCTGGCGGCACAGCAGTTCTTCAGTGAGTTTTTAACAAAAGAAAAGTGCCGGTGATTCATTGAGTGGACGTCCTGAGCTATTTTGGAGATGGTCTGTGGAGAAGAGAGGAGGGGGGGTTTGTAACTCATTAACTCTTTAACAAGCCCAGTGGGTCACTCATTACAAATTCATCCCATATAGCCAACCATTGCTCAAACGGAGCTATAGGTAACTTCCCAAATACGTAACCTCGAGTGTGTCGCAATGGCACTGAACACCGATTGTGTGTTTTGCAGGTCCGCTCGGCGCGGCCCTCTGCAACGCGTACGATGCCCGGGTGGTGGTGATGGCGGGGGGCTGCCTCGCTGGCCTCGGCCTCGTACTCGCCTCGCAGGCCACGTGTCTGGTTCACCTCTACCTCACCATGGGCGTCATCTCCGGTAATCCGAATTCAAGGCGACCTTTTCCCGATGCTTTTTGGGAAGCAGGTTGTCTTTTTTGTTTACGTGGTGAACTGTTGACCTAGAGAGAGTCAAAGTGATCCCTCCTCCTCCTCCCCCCTTAGGTCTGGGCTGGGGGCTGGTCTTCACCCCCATGGTGGCCACGGTCATGGCTCACTTCACCCGCCGACGCACCCTGGTGCTGGGCGTGGGCTTCTCCAGCATCGGCCTGTCCTCCTTCGCTTTCAACCCGCTCTTCCAGCTGCTGGTGGAGACGTACGCCTGGCGGGGGGCCCTCCTGATCCTCGGGGCCCTCAGCCTCAACATCGTGCCCTGCGGGGCCCTCATCCGCCCGCGGCGGCGGCGGCGGCCCGAAGCCGCGGCGAAGGTACTCACGCGCCGCACGACGTGGTTTCGCAGTACATTTCGAGAAATCGCGCCAACAGCGTTGACGCGCGTGCGAAAGTGAAGACGGTGAAGCTCGTCCCTCCCCTCGTCACACAGGCAGATCCACAGCGGGGGCCTCCGCTCGCCGCAGCGCTGCGGCGGGTCGCCTCCTACCTGGAGCTGCCGGTGCTGCTGGAGCGGCCGTACGTCACCTACGCGCTGGCCGTCACGCTCCTCAACGTCGGCTACTTCGTGCCTTACTTCCACCTGGTGGCCCACAGCCGCCAGGCCGGCTTCTCCGAGTACCAGGCCGCCTTCGTCATGTCGGCCGCCGGCGCCTCGGACATTTTGGGCCGCGTGGCGTCGGGCTGGTTCTCGGACCTGGGTCACTTCCGGCCGGTTCACCTGCTGACCCTGTGGACGGCGCTGGCGGGGGCGTTCATCATGCTGCTGCCCGTGAGCTCCCTGTCCGGCTCCTACGCGGCGCTGATGGCGACCGGCCTCTTGTACGGCTTCTGCTCCGGGGCGCTGACCTCGCTGGTGTTCGCGGTGGTGCCGATGATCGTGGGCGTGCCGCGCATGATGGGGGCCCTCGGGCTGCTGCAGCTCATCGAGAGCGGCGCCGGGCTGCTGGGGACGCCTCTGTCGGGTGAGCGTCACGGTCGATGATCAGGGAGGAGGTTTAATCTTTGGAGTGAGATCTGTCACCTTTCAAACGGCGATGTCATGCGTAAACTCACACATTTGTCGCCAGTGACCTTTTTATAGTTTACTAGAAGTGACCTTTTTTTTTTTTTAAAAGCTTGTGTCACAGTAACCCAGAACGAGGTCACTTCTGTTAAATGATTAAATGCCTGATTCTACAAAACGCGTATCCCTTTAGAGCAAAAGCTATTGTTGGTTTTATTGACACTCTTGGATTTTTCTCTTCTATTTCTAATGCAACATTCCTTGACTTTCTTTCTCCCCCCCGTCGCCACATCTCAAGGGTTGCTCAAGGACGTCACGGGCGACTACTTGGCCTCCTTCGTGGTATCGGGCGCTTTCCTCATCCTCGGCTCTTTGACGTTGACCACGCTGCCTCGCTACTTCTCCCGCAAAGAGCCGCCGGCGCCTCCTCACGGGCTCCATCACAAAGATCAGGGTTTGCACCCGGAGGCCGAGCGGATGCACGGCTCGCCTTCCGACGCCGATCGCAGGGGAGTCGGGGAAGGATCCGGTAATCCGAAAGAGTGTGTAGCTTAAAGCGGCGGGAGAGCCCCGTTGACGCCCCTTCAGGGCAGCGATGGCGCCGACCTGAACGCGCCGCCGGGGTTGAGACCTCACACATTCAGAGCCAAAGACGAAAGGAACTCGCTATGAAAAACTGACACTTTGTTTGTGCATCTCCAAGTAACTTTCAAGTACATCCTGCACATGACAAGATTACTTGTAAGGAAGCCTCTCTGCAGCGCTGAGCCTCAGGTAATGAAACTGGACTCGTCACTAGCGAATGTGTTTAATGACAGCGCAACGCCGAGAGCGAATGAGTACCAGCAGTCTTCCGCCTCAGGACTTTGGCCATCAGTCCATGTATTATGTCAAGAACACACAAGACTGCCCACAAGCCTTTCCTGCATAAGCACTTTGCACTTTTTGTAAAACAAACTGTGTTCGTAGGGGAGATATTTAGCTTTAAGTGCAGGTTTGCAGGACAGCGAACAAAGGATGACTGGGTAAAAAAATAAATGCAAAAGACGTGTGAATTAAGTCAATTTCTGCTCGCAACTCGTTTTATGTTCATATGAGATTGAAGACAATGTGTCACAATGTGTCTTCACGGAATGTCTTTAAGCGCAACTTTTTGCCTGTGATAAAACGATGGCGCCCTCTGCTGGTGACGTGTCCTCAGGTCAGCAAACACACTGCATCCACTGGAGTTAAAGCCACGAGCCTTTTTGTTTATTTGATGGTGATACAAAATCTTAAGTACCTCACAGTTTAAAATAACACTGTATCAAAGTCCCTAACGTAAAGTTTTGTATACATTACAATTCGACAGTCAACTTAATCCCTGCAACAAATATGTCCTTTTCCAAACAACACTGCAGTTTATAAAAAATAAAATAAAATCCTAAACAGATTCACCACAGGAAGGAATCTGCTGCACATTAAGGCACCTCCTGCTGCTCTCAAAGCTGCTGCAGCGTTCACACAAAGAAGCTTTCATCCCCTCCGAGGTCAACAACAGCTGCGCTATGACCACACGCGTGTGTGTGTGTGGACACGAGGCGTTGCACGGCGAGGAGGAGGAGGAGGCCGGTTAAGTTTTGGGGTCTGCACTGCGGCGTTTCAGCTTCTCCGGGTTGTTTGAGGCCATGTGCGAAAAGTCCCTGAAGATGTCGTGGTACGTCTCATCGCCTGCGTAAAAAGAAAAAGAAAGACACAAACTTTAAAATGACACGTTATGTTGAGTATTAAGAGCTGTAAATTCTTTAAAATGCTCGGACGGAGCCGCGGTTGAATTATAACATCAAAAGGTGCATCATTGCTTTTTGGGGGGTTCGGAGAACTCTCTGCTGCAGAGGCTGTAATTCACCAACTATTCCCTGAACACATTTAAGAGCCGTAAGCACTGGGGGGGGGGGGGGGGGGGAAGAGGCCAAAAGAGGCATGCAGATGAACACATGAACACACATCCGGGGCATGCACGTGCACTTTACCTCGTACTGCGCAGTAGGTGGCACACTGCGCAAAGCAGGTGAGACCAGCTGGACATCTCAGCGGGCGGAGGGCAAAAGGCGCGTGAGTGCACACAACAAAGACACACAGTGATGAAGCACGTCAGATACTGACCAGCAGTTTTTTTGTTTTGTTTTGTTTTTTCAAGCAGACAAAAGCGTCAGTTTTCCATTCGTTCATGAGTGAAACCGGGATTGTGTACAGTTTGCACGAGAACTTAAAAAAAAAGTTTTAAACAGCCAATTTTTAAAAAAAGGAGACAACCGTGAAAGAATGGACTTTGCAGCTTGAAAAGCAGTCGAATGACAAAATGCAGACAAAACCAAACGGTCGAGAGCTGCGACATTGACCTCTCGAAATATATACAAAAAGCGTCACGTGTATAACAAAGTGCGTCACTATTCACGGAATAGCAGGAGGAAAAGCGTCCTTTAGGACCAAAACCAGACCTTGAATTTAGCTTACGAGACTGACGAACACGACACCACCAGTAGAGACAAAACCAATAAAAACAATCTGATAAAGTCAGAACACTGTACAGAATCTATTGATTAAAAAAAGATCCCAAATATACATTAAAAATACATTAAAAATAGGCTTTATATAAGTATATATAGTAGTATATATATATATATATATATATATCTCATCTACATATACACACATATATATACATACACATACATATGTATATATATATATGTGTATATACAACTGTTCCATAGCATTGGTAACCCACATGCAGCCCTGTGCATTGACTCACTATTCAGAGATTGTGTGGGTAAAGTGCAGGATGATGTGTGTTTTTAGCTCAAAGTGCAGCGTGAACTTTAGTTTCACGCCGTTCTCACTTTGGACCTCCAGACTCTGCCTTTATACTCTCGTACCCCGCTGGCTGGTACTTTTTACTTTTTAGCTTACAACCCCACCCCCGCCCCCCAAAAAACAGCTTAATCATTCTGGCCCCCCAGAGCCCATCCACTTATGTGGTTCTTTAGAGCCTGGAGGCCCTTCCTGGTGTGGGCCCGCCCTCCTCCTGTCCCAGTCAGTAGACCCCCAGACCCCTGACCCCCCGATTGACCTGATTGGCCAAACGCTCCGTCCATCTCCCGCATCTCCTTGTTCATTTTGGCGATCCGCAGCCTGAAAAAAATAAATTAAAAGGGGAAGAGGGGTTGGTGAGAGAAGCTGCTGCACTTCAACCCGTTAATAATATCGTTTGTTTCACTCACAAAGTGACAATGTCAGCGTTGGCCGTGTCCACGGCGATGGTGATGGGGTCCTTCTGGTTCTTGTCTTTGGCGTTGTAGTCCGCGCCTCGCTTCAAGAAGAGGCAAACCAGCCTGCAAAAAGGGAAGCACGTGTGCATGTTTCAGCCTTAAATAGTTGGAACAACGCGACGAGGGCGTGTTGTTGCTTCGTCACGTACACATTGGTTGTCCCCTTGCGGTTCTCGAGGAAGAGGAACCACAGACAGTGAGTGCAAAGAGTGGACTCTTACTTCCTCATCCTGTTCCTGAATGAAGTACCTGTGGCCCTTTCTATTGCAACTATATGGTTGAAAGTTATCTTTCTAACTTTATTCTTGAATGTATTTTAAAGAGGAAAACTTTCTTAAAACAAAATTTAAATAATGACCAATCCTGCTCCGAGCTCCAGTCCGAACCAGCAGGCCCAATCAAGCATCCGAACAACAGCGCCGACAAAAGGATTTCAACTAAATTTGGCTCACGCGACACAGAAATGTCTTCGCTCCGTTGATGGATCTGGGCGCTGTGCCGGAAAACCTTTAATAGCTTTTTTTTTTTTTTTTCACTCTCACTTCTTCTCTGTGTCAGAGTTCATTCTTGTCCGCATCATTTGATTTGTATTTGATGTTTGTTTGTCTGATGTGGTGAATTTATGTTCCTATAAAACATTCCCCACACATTTTTTTTACGTGGGGGGGGCAATTTTCTTCTAAGTTAATTGAACCTACCCGGTGTGACCCAGGATGGTGGCGTGGTGAAGCGGCCCCCGCCCGCTGCTGTCGGCCTGGTTGACGTTTGCGCCGTTCTGCAGCAGGAACTCGCAGGCTGCCAGCGCATTCTGCTCAGGAAACAGGAAGCTGCCGTTTGTTCATTCTTTTCTTTTTTTTTAAACACGCCATGAGCCGCTCGCTGCCGTCACGTGGTCCGAGCGCGTAAAGTACTACATGCATGAACCCCCCGCCTCCCTCCTCCGCTCACCGCTGAGACCGCCTGGATCAGCGGCGTGCTGGACTCCTCGGCCGCGTTGACCCAGTTGACGCTGGCTCCGTGGGCCAGAGCGTCGGCCATGACGGGGAAGTTCTGCAGGGCCGCCGAGCGGTACAGCAAGGCCCCCGGGTGAAGTCCGCTCAGGTCCTCTTCTTCCTCGTCCGAATCTGAGGAGATCGGGGGGGTGGGGGAGGGGGGGTTAATGCAGGTCAGACGCATCGGCGTGCAATCTTTATCTCACCTCTGTGTGTGTTGTTCTTCTGGAGAAGGTCACTGGGGTTCAGCCCTGAGGAAACACACACACAGAGAGATATGATTGGTGGTTTGTCAGCACGCACACATCCAGCACAGCGAACCGGGGCCCTTAGCATTATCAACTTTTGCTGGATCACCAATTTTGGGAATTGTTTGTTTGTGTGTTTCTGTTTTGTTGACATCAGCAGGCGCACAAAGAGCAACGAACTACCAGACAACACGCAAGCAACCCCCACCGGCCTGCGGCCCCCCGGGGTGCTTACCCGTGAGCCGAGGCAGAGTGGCTCGGCCGGGCTTGGGCTTGAGGGGCGGCCGCTGTGCGGGCCGGTCCTGCGGGTCGGCTCGGTTCCTCCTGCCGCTGGAGCGCCTCACCAGGGCGGTTCTGCCGGTCTCGGGCAGCTTTTGGATGAACTTCTTTTCGACGTACTTCGATCGTATCCACGACTCCTTGTCTCCTCTGAGGGGAGGAATGGAAACCGAAGGGTGTTCATAGTTGGTCGGCAGTCTTCTCTCTCACAGCAACACAAACAAAGGAGACATGCAGGGCTCCACCGCTCGACATGTTGCTGGTTTTACTCAATCTCACTTTAATTAAGCCATAAATTCGGTTAAAAAGAGATCCGTTTAGTGCCTCCTTTTATGTGCTATTCAGTCAAGTCGGTCTACCAGTGCAACTATCAACTATCGGCTTTGTAAGGACAAACAAAACAGCACCAAAAAAGAAGCAGCAAATAAATGAATAAATCCAATAGCAGAAGCCCAGACGGGACCAAACCGAAAGCTCATGCTGCAGGAAGCATGCAGCCAAACAGCAAGCTCCCAGAGAACCGTTTAGTCACAGCGTTAATCATGTGCGTCAGGTACCTGAGGTACTTCCCGTCTGCGGCGAGACAACAGAGAGGAAAACAGGAAGTCAACAAATAGGTCTAAGGAGTCACTGATATATTTATCCGTAAATCCACCAAGCGATTTGGAGACGCCGTGGCAGCGATGCGGAGAGCCGATCCACGCGCACGTCGTCTTCATCATCATCAATGTACAACGAGGCAGAATCCCACCTCGTGCGATGACTCGGAATTGACAGCAGGAGGAGACGAAGATCGGGTCGAGCTTTGGAGCGGCCCCCATTTGTCCTAACTCCGTGCCTTAGTTTCTAAAAGCCGACTTACTGCTGAAACACGAACCCTCGGGCAAGAACCAGCCGGACGGCCCTGTGAAGGGTAAACGGAGTGTAAACCGGCGTGTACCTGGGACTGGAGGGGTGGGGCTTCTTGATGGTGATCTCGTCGATGCGGGCCTCGTAGATCCTGTTGATTACCGTGTTTCCCAGCTCACACATCAGCTGAATTGGGCGGAGAAACGGTGCGATACTTGATACAGTGCTTGGTGCTTTTTGGTATGGAGTTTAGTTTGTTAAACGGTTGTTAACACAGAAAAGGCAACAATCAGGTTGTGTAGTTGAAAGGTTGGAGTACCTTAATGAGCTCCGGCTCCCAGGAGTCGAGAGTGAGGGAGCGTACTTTGGAGAAATGGACTCCCAGGCTCCTGTTAAGTTGAGTAAACCATTAAAGCCGCGGGTTTGAGTGTGTATAAAAGTGTGTGTGTGTGTGTGTGTGTGTGTGTACCTGTGTATTCCCGAGCAGACGATGCAAAGCGTGATGCCCAGGTTGATGGAGGCCCAGTCGGGACCCGGCTCCCCGCAGTCGCAGCACTGCCTGTTTCCCGGGATTGCCTGGACCTCCTCCAGGGCCTCGCGGGCCTTGTTCTCCTGATCCCCTCCTCCTCCTCCTCCCCCTCCCACTCCTCCAAAATTGTTCGCCGACACCGAGCTGCAGCGCTGCCTCTGACCACCCCGCGCACAAAACACACACAGACAGGGGTGAGGAGACAAACAAAAAAGGCACACGACTACCATTGTATCTCCTCGGGTTAAAGTCCCTCTGAACAAAATACAGGTATTGAAGATAATGAGTGAGTGTGTGTTGTGTGAGTGTGTGCGCGTGCTCACAGGGCTGTGTGTGTCCTCTCTGTGCTCCTGAAAAGCTGAGGCGATGCTGTTCTGGACGGCACTGATCCACGCCTGCTGCTGCCTCTCAGAGTCCGCCTGCAACAAACAACACCTGCACGCGAAAAAAGACATACACAAGATAGATTGAGGCTAATTTAAGCCACCGCCATGGCTTAAATACACGTATGCATGATCGCACACACGAGTTGAGCCCCACAAACACACACACACACATGTGCGCTCACTTGGACGGGGAGACCACTTCAAAGCAGAAGCGTCTTTCGTTTTCGGTGCTGGGCTTCACTGTACAAAGTCGCAAGTCCTCCACCACGACCGTAGGCTGCTCCTGAGAGACACGCAGGCAGCGGAAAGCGTGCAGGTCAGACCACGCGTGTCACAGGAACATTTGGGGTTTCTTGGTCCCGCCTCTTTTAAAAATAGCAACATTTATCTAGAATATACCTTGAATTTCTTCTGGTACACCAGCTGGTTTTTCTGTATCGAAAACCAACGCCTGGGGGGAGAATACGAAATGGTTATAGACGCAAAGATTGAGCCTGTAGAAAGGACGAGTCAAGCGGGGGGGGGGGGGGACACACGGGGAGAAAAGGCCAAAGACGAGTGACGTCTGGCGGGGGATCTTGTACCTGCTCCAGGTCTTGAAGGCGTTGCTGGCTCTCTTGTACAGGTATCCCTCCATGGGGATCCCGTTAGCGGCGTCGGCGTTGAAGTCCATGATTGAGTCGTCATAGGACACATCCTGGAGACATTTAAGAAAAACAAGTCATTTGGTGCCAATTGTGTCGATGGCCTGTATTTGCCTGTGTTTGTTTTTCACTCTGGTTAAAATAATAGAACGTAAAAGCTAAAAGCGTTCATCTAGTTGTACCTTTTTCTTGATGGCCGCGTGTCTCTGCTCCATGTCCCTCTTCTCCCGGGCAGAGTTCAGGACAAACTGGGTGTGCTGTGAAGACAGAAACAGACTCACAGGTCATTCATCGGACACAAATATCGATTTTTAAATGATGCATATGCTTATGTATAATCTGTTTCACATTTATTGATTTGCAGTGTTACTCTGCTGAGTGGAACACGTCGTGGGATCAATGACACATCAGCAGGCTACTTAACACCACTTAAAACTCTCACCGACCACATATCCTGTTTGGAAATCTAAATGAATAATACATGTGGGTTTAAATGCATTTGTTGAGGCCAACGTTTTGTGGAATTCCGAGAAGCTGTAAAAATAATGATTTCATTGATTGTGATGTATGTATCTCCATTTATGTCTATAAGTGCCGATTCGGTCTATTCCATGAACTCGGGGAATACTTTGCCTGTTTCCTCTCCAACATGAACAGACCTAAATAGTAGCTCGTCACTCCAGCAGTGTTTGCTCTAAAGGAAAAGAGGATTAGGAACCTGTGCCTACTTATGATCTGTCAAACAGAAGCAGCTTCGCTTCTTGTTTGGTTTGTCCTGCTACATAGTACGACACATTCAGTACGTACAAGATACCAGGATGTGCTTCTGCATCCAGGTGCCACGACTAGATGGTAAAAGATAAAAGGGCCGTTCGTCCGTCACCGGCTGAGTCTCGTTCCTAGAATCTCCTCTAGAAACAGGAAGTGCTGTGGCACAGGTTCCCGTCGGACGGTGAACAAATTCAAATACAAATTGGCTTCTTGTTTTAGATCATTTTCATGTAGTGGAAACACAACAAGGCTGCTCATGAACAGGAACACACACACACACACACACACACACACACACACACAAGCATGTGAAATATTTCCTGTTGTTGCTCCCTTCTTCCTGTCACGGTGAAAGTGTGATGTCATCTTGTGTGACTCCTTAAAATATGCCAAGAACTCATCTGAAACTACTTACACAATCAAAATCGGGGGTGTTGTGCTTAAAAAGCGGCCAAGTGGTTGTTGATATGTCAACATGTTTTAGGCTCACAGTGTGTATCACGAAAACATGTGTGTGTTCCGATCTTGAGCTTATTGTTTCACCTGTCCAGTGGATCTTCTTCGCCGGACATTATGACAGTTTACAGGAGGGAAAGCAAAGGTGTAATTATTAATGTTAATTATAGCTGCATTGCATGTAGCGTTGGCCACAACATTGAGACCTTCCATGTGTTAGCCGTTTCTCCGTGCTCCTGGGTTTATGCTAAGCTAAACTAAGCCCTGCATTCTCAAAGCTCCACAAAATACTTGGATCATTTCTCTTTTCTCGGATCCTTGTAGCCCAGCAGCAGGAGACTCCTTAGTCTCCTTTTCCTGCCGAGCCATTAATCAGTGAGGAAGTTGTTACCCGACGCGATTACGCCGGCAAACCAATCGCGCTTTGACGAGCAATTACCTCCTCATTCAATTTCCGCCGATACTCGTCCAGCTCCGAGAGAGACTGGTGGCCATGTTGGAAGAGCTGAGCCTGGGACTCCATCAGAGACAACATCTGACAGGAGGCGAGAGAACGTAGTTACAAGTCACGTACATTTTTAAGAAGGTGTCTCCGCAAAAGTAACGTCGTGGAATCGAAAATCAGCGTCAACTCACAGCCATCAGAATGTCCGTCTTCTTCTTGGCCTCAATGACGTTAATCTGGAACAAAAGGAAGCGGCGGTTTGAGACAGCGCTGGCGTCTCCAGAACCAGTTGAACTGGGAGGAGAGAGAAGCCCCGACGCGAAGCCTGTTATCATTCACAACAGCCAAAGCCAAACTGTAATTTGACGTGCTGTTTTGTGTCTCATCCAGACTGTTTTTGGTAACCGCGGTGCTCCGGCCGGGTTTTCTTTTGACCCACTGGAACATTTGATCTCTCACGTTTATATTGAAAGGTGAAGTGGACCCTGCATACGTCTGTTATCATGCAAACAGATCAAGCCAAAAAGAAAGACAAACTACCGCCATCCTAAGTTATGACTGTCGTCTACATAAAGACGTAGTTCCTGGTAAAATGTCTTTAGTTTCCTGGAGCCAAACACAAGGTCAACATGCAGGCAGTCCCACGTCGTCCTTTCCTCACCTCCAGGACGTAGTCCATGGCCTCGGACCGAAAGGCCCTGCGTGCGTTGAGCAGAGCGTTGCTGGCCTCCTCCACTTCGTGTTGTTTGCTCCGCGGCGCCTGAGCGTTCCTCACCAGCGCCCCCTCCAGGCATTCGCTGCTGCGCTCAAACTCCTTCCGCACGTCCTTGAAGCGACGCACGTCCCTGGCAGCCGGAGAAGGAAAGAAAAAGAAGGTAAAATCGCGCGAGTACGACGGCCGTTATCTGATAAATAAGTTCCTGACGTTGAAGAAACTGTGGATAACGTGGCCATTGTGTACCAACGCTAGCGCAATTTGGAGATTTGCATGACAGAAAATGTATAAATGGCAAAAAATGTAGCCCAGTGTTGTCACATGCTATGAGACATCCCCTCTAATCTAATCCGTATCCTCCCCGCTAATAAGATCAGACTGCAAGACAGAGGAAGAGGAGAAGGCGAATGAAAGATCATAATCCTTTGACATTTCGTACAAACATGACGGTGTGGCTCTGAAAGGATGAGATGAAAAAGAAGCTCACTGACTCTTTGACAAAGTTCTGCAGCTTCGTCTTGACTGACTTCTGTGTGGTCTCAATCACTTCCTAAAAAAAGGGTAGAGGAGACAGAGACAGATCCGTCACGGCGAGCACAGATAACGGCTAAATATCAAATGTGTCCAAGAGCGTGCTGCCGACTTGTCTGACCACTTTCTACAGCTGATGAGAATCGTGACTTGACTGGAGACAGGACTCACCCCCTGAGCGTCCAGGATGATTGACAGCTTTTTGGAAAATTTGTCCAAACACTCCTGCAGGATAGACATTTTAGATTAGATTCTTTCACAATCGTCATGAATTTGCTTTGCTTTGCTAAACAAAAACGAACGTGTAACATCCGGAATTTTGCAGTTCTACCGTGCATGTGTACTTGAAAGTAAAAAGAAAGTTGTGCAAATGGGGCATGAGTGTAAAACTGTGCTACTTTCACCTCCATGGTCTTGTCCCCTGAGCAGTGCTGTCCCAGATCCCGGAGGCCACTCACGAAGCTCTTGCTGGTGTGGCAGTAGACTCTGCCGGCCTCCAGCATGGCCTGGCATTGTTTCACAAGCTGGGTGACACAATGATGCAACGCCGCGGTCAAATCCATCCCGAATACTCAGGCGAGACTCGGCAGGGGACTAACGGGCCGTCATACTCGGTGGGAATAATTAAACGTCATTGTTTACATAGTGCGTGGACACATTAAAGACATGAAACAGTCAGATTTGGAGGTTGTCTGAGTGGAGTTGCACGCTGAATACGACTTTCAGCTTCTGCTGAATACCGTTCATTAACTTAATTACAGATTACAGAATGAAACCAAGACTAGCGGTAACGTTACATTCAATATTACATTTAGAACAGTAGGGCTTTTCAAGGTAATACCACACGCATCTCATCACTTCCTTTGAGGTTGTTAGCCAACAGCCTACTTGCACACCCAGCAGACGCAGAGCACCATTAGTATTCATTAGGAGTCATGTTTCAGGCCTCCTTACGTACATGCGTCCGATATCCACTCTCCTCTTTATTAACTCCAGAGGGAAAGGCCTCTTTAGCTGCTAAATGCTCTATTAGTCGCTAGCTGTCGATAGCTGCTAACAAGGCTAGCCAGCTAGTTGTAACATTCCGTTAAGAGTGAACGACCATGAAGGGCGAGAGTGTAATTTAGAGTGATGTCGCTGAAATGATAACTATGTAACAACTTAACACGACAAAAATGTGTCCTCCTGGAAGCGAAACACAACCTAATAAATGTTCAGCCACACAAGTGAATATGCCTGATTAAAAAGGACTGTGTTACATGAGGGAGGTGACTCTGCGCTTTTAAAAGAGGAATTCACTCAGAGCTTGTGGCTAAAGTTAGCAAATGCTAGCAAACTCCAGAGAGCTGTTGCCGTGTAATTGACATTTCTGGGAGAATTTGTGGACTTTTGTGTGGGTTTTGTCCAAAACTAAGATCTTTCCATGCTTTTTAAATGAACATCAATGAACAGAAACACCACATGTGACCGCTCGATCAGATGAATGGATTTCAAAACCGTAGCATGTAAATGCAAACGTGGAATTCGGGTTAAGTGTATCAAAGCAGAAGCAACTATAGGTGTTGAAAGACAACATGATGGGGAAGCAGCACCTGCACCTACTTCCTGCTCACTCAGGTGAAAAATACCTCAACTACCGCTGCCCACCTCTCACTTCACCGCCTCTTCACACGAGGAGCACGTGTCCTGCAGCAATGTGTGAGTCTGTTTTGTGTGTGTGTGTGTGCCGAAGGGAACATTTATGAAAGTAGAGCATTGACTCACTAAGCTTCATCACACAAGTGTGCGTGGGGGTGGGTGAACGTATCTCACCTTTTCTAATCGTGTCTCGAGTTCACTCACATCGCTCTGGACCAGTTCGATATCAGCTCTGAAACAGAGACACAAAGTACACAACGTCACGCACAATACCTCAAGAGTCAAAGGTTTCAATATATTTACTCACAGTAACACGTGGGCCCCTTTAATTCCATTTCATGGGTTTTACATTAATTATCGATCAATACGTTCGAAATATAAGGAAAAAAATAATCAATGGCGTAAACGAACAAATAGTTAGAATCCTCTTCAGTGTTCGCCCTCAACTATAAGACTAAAGTGAATGAATGAAAAGTATTTGAATTGAAATTGTCATGATTTCACGTCTTTACATCAGTTTAACTCCATTATTTATATCTGTCAAAATGATTCAGCTAAAAGTTCTGTGAGTTGGAACATTAGATCATGCGGCTGTTGTGCATAAGCCTGCAGAATGGGCCCTCCTGCAAAATATTCAGACTCGGGCAACGGATTAAAGGTGTTAAATTTCGCTTTTGAGCGTAAGAGTCGGCCTTCTCAAATATCCCTCGCACAGAGAAACGCCTCTGAAGTGCAATGCTCGTTTGGCGGCTTTTGGTGCAACAGTCAGTATCTCTCTCTCTCTGCCTCTCGTCTCTTCACAAACCAAACCATGTGGTTTCCGCTGCCTTCCACCAACAGTACAGAGAGACATACAGGGGGTGGAGGGGGGGGGAGACTGAGTGGAAAGAGAAGACGGGGCCTGGACACACAGTAACTGTTTGTGTTTCTCTTTGTTGGAGGTTTGAATCAAAGTCTGAGGTCAGCTTGAAGGGGGGAAGATTTGAAGAAAAGAGATTCCTCCATTTAAAGAAGGAGCAGATCGTTCTTGGTTCTCCTTCTGAATTAAGTGTCACTGTCACAAACCAAGTGCAGACAGAACAAATGCGGAGTTTCCGCCGTTGTTCTCCCCGCAAAAAAACCCCAACACTTCCTGCCTCCCCTGTTGATCACCTCTGCGCATCTCGCCTCACTTCCTGTTGCCCTCCCACCTCTCCGTTGCCCGGCAACAAGAGGCAGCACACTCGAGCTGTCAGTTGAGGCCTTTTCCCTAAACCAGCTCTTCCTCGGGCCTCCCGTCAGACTCTCTCCGCTCATCAGTTTTGATCGACGATGTGTGCGCGGGGAGATAACTCAACTTTCCTCCTCCCTCCCTCCCTCCTCTCTCCCCTACCGGTTCCTTCCCCTGCTCTCGGCCTGACACGAGGCCTCACCGCTGCAGCTGCCAGGGCTCAAACTTTCCACCGCCGAGCCGAAGCCGCGTAAAACCTCAACGCGGGCAACAGGGAGGCCCGAGACTCCCCGGGGGGGTTGAGAGATGTCAACTCAGCTGGAAGGGACGACACCAGCCGCCGTGACTCAGGCCGGACGCCAGCTAAGATCAGGGCGCACCCAAAAAAATGCTGCCTGACTCTCTTTCTCTCTCTGCTTGCAAAACCAAAATTAGCTACACTTCCCTTTTGGTTACACCAGATGCTGACACGGTGTTGAAAGAGGATTGATAGGTAAGAGCCACGTTGACTTTAGAGGCTTTAAAGTGGGGGTTAAAAAGCAGGTTTGAGTGTGCAGCAGAGATGGATGATGATGATGAACCTGAATGGATCCGTCTCCACTAATGATGTCGGGTGAAGATAGGAAGCCTACGTCGGCTTCCTGTGTTTCAACGAAGCGGAGCTGCAACCTCTCACCTCAGATCAGTTGTTTTTTCAGCCCCGCGGGCCTGCGTGTGGTCTGCTTCCTTTTTATTAACACGCCAACACTCGCCGCGACGTGGCTCAGACCCAGAGAGTCTGCTGATTGTGAGCATCGGAAGTTCAAAGCTGGTTTATCAACACACACGGAATGACGTTTGAAGGGCCACTGACATTGAGGGTATTGCACTACGACCTTCAATAAGGAACAAAACTCAAGTAATTATTGCTTCTATATATATATATATATATATATATATATATATATAACCAACCAAGGGGCGGCACGGTGGCGTGGTGGTTAGCACTGTTGCCTCACAGCAAGAAGGTCCTGGGTTCGATTCCGCCCAGTGGCCTTTCTGTGTGGAGTCTGCATGTTCTCCCCGTGTCTGCGTGGGTTCTCTCCGGGTTCTCCGGCTTCCTCCCACAGTCCAAAGACATGCTCTGGGGATCAGGTTAATTGGTGACTCTAAATTGCCCGTAGGTGTGTGGATGTGAGTGTGAATGGTTGTGTGTCTCTGTGTTGCCCTGCGATTGGCTGGCGACCAGTCCAGGATGTACCCTGTCTATCGCCCGAAGTTGGCTGGGATGGACTCCAGCCCCCCCCGCGACCCTGTGTGCAGGATAAGCGGTTTGACAATGGATGGATGGATATATAACCAATGGGACCTATCCATCTTGTCTCCTTTTTCTTTATTTTCTTTCCACACCACAGGTGGAATTTCTTACCTGAAGCGCGGAGAGTCTTTCAAACACTCCTCAAAGTCCAGCTTGACTGTCATCTCCTCAGTTCAGATCGCACAACAGCAAAAAGAAGAACCCCCCCCCCCCCCACTTCCCCTGGATGTATTTCTTTCTTTTTTTGGTTCGTTTCTTCGGATCCTCCAGCAAAAAACACCAGCAGATGCTAACTCTCCAGGTTTAGGGCTCCACTCCGAGCAGATCGACTCATTCTTTAGGTGTCATTTGTATTCCTCCCGCAGATCGTCCTGTTTGGTTTGACTCTCTCGCTCGCTCTCCCTCTCTCTCCCTCGCTCGCTCGCTCTCTCTCTCTCTCTCTCTCTCTCTCTCATCGCACTATTTCCGGGTTTATTACTCATGGCAAACCGTGGTTTCTGAAGTAGGAAAACTTCTCAGAATGAGAGGTTAGAGTAAAAGGTCGCTAATACAAATTATAGGCTGAATCTTTTTTAGGCGAAATCATATCAAAATGCGGAGTTTAATGACATGATATCTGAGTTTGCATGTGAAAAAAAGGCCCTCCCTCTTGCCGTTTGTGCGTTCAACTTTCGTTCAGTCTGAATGAACCGAGTGCTTGAGGAGACACTGGGTGTTCTCGTCTGGCAACTTTTTGCTTCTCTGTTTTTTTCGTGTCGGCCGAGGTGTGGAGAAGGCTGCTGTTGAAAAGTCCCTAATAAAAGTTAACATAATGAGTCAAACGTTCGAAATGTTTGCAATTATTACATGCAAAGTCAAGCTGCGACGTACTAAATTATACTAAATAAGATAAGGGAAACGTCCACAAAGAGGTGCTGTGTCAAGTAACACTGGCCTGGTATCGATAATTCGTTTTATTCTGACACCAAGAGCCTCCCACGGTTCCCAGGGACCAAGCAACAGTGTGTTGGGCAATATGAAATAAGCCGCACGTTGTCATCCCCTGCAGCCAGACACCCTGAGGCCTGCGGTCGCCTGCTTAGAGGCGGAGGGTAATTAAAGCGGATCAGGTGGACTGTCTGCGCTGCAATGCATCTCATCGATCAATCTATCCGCCTGTCTGTCTGCTTCCACCTCATCAGTCCGTACCTCGCTGTCTATTCGTCCTGTCCGTCGGTCTGTCTGTATCTTAGTATGTGCTCCACCCCTCCCCCTGGTGGCCGTTAACAGTCACCGCACCTCGCGCGAAAACCTGCCTAACCACTTAAATTCATTTTGCAGGTCATCTTTTTTTCTCTCTCTCGGAGGATCACGGAGCCGTGATGCCTTCAATGGCCCCTGTCAGCGAGAAGGAATCTCAGATGTGACGTCACGGCGAAAGGGCGTAGTAAAGTCTGTTGCGTTGCTACATTGCTTCATCAAAATAAACAGTCGGGGGGTGTTCTCTGTGGACAAAGAGATTTGCAATAACCTGTTGTTAAAAGCATGCCATTCCCCAAAGATCCGTGGGAATGTAACCGATAAAGCGCGCACGTGTGTGTAGATTGTAAATCTGTTTATGGGATGTACTGTGAGGAATGTGTATCACGATGTATACGGCATATAAAATATAGCCATCAGAAATGTTAGGCCATGCATTTGCTTTCTGTCCTAGCAGTTTTTATAAGCTCCCTGGATTAATGTGTCTCCTTCCCACGACGCACTGGAGCGTCGGGAGCGCAGCGCTGCGCCAAAAAAAGGGAAAACGGGGGCGGGGGGGGCGTTTGCGCATGTGGCGCACGCCGCAGAGCGCAGCAGCATCGCACCCTCGGGACAGACAGTCGGCTCTAGAAGGGTATTAAGGCGGTGGTCGTACGGCGTCAAACTTGGCCGCGCGACAGCGCCTTGTTTGTCTTTGGCAGGAGATTCCCCCGTGCGTCCGTCACACTGTCAAACAGAAAAGAATTTCTGCTATTACCGTTTTTCTTTCAAAATAAAAGCCTGAGTCTGGGATTAAAAATGTGGAGCTTGTTTGAGAACGATGCATGCTTACCTGGAGAAACCCAACGTCCCTTATCTCCCACACGTAACTTTTAACGTATGGACTTGATCCACGACAAGGGTGCTAAAAGACATGGAAAAGTAAATATCAACTTAATAACACCTGTAGCACTGTCAAAAAGTAAGGGTCTCACCTGTCGCCAACTTGTATCCCTTTGATAAAACATAAAACACGTAAGTAATCTGTAATATAAATTAAAAAAGAATGCAAAATCTACTTTAGATTCTGGAAATGGTGTTTTATAGGTAAAAGCGCTAAACTTAAACCACAATGCACAGACAAACCAAGGCCCTCGGGGCCCTTGAGGTTCTATTGTTTGTAAAGGCTAAAACACCTGGATTGGGTCATAAAGACACCTATTCAATTAATTTAGCCAGGCCTATTAATGAAAAAACAAATATAAAACGAATGAATAAATATAAGATTTACAAGATACATTAATGTACACGAGTGTATTACACGATCTTCCTCAACGGATGAGGTTCAAGACAGTTCAAGTAACAACCTAGTTTTATTTCACATAATTTACAGGATATTTGTTTGTCTTTTTAAACTGTGATATTTGCCTATTTTTGTCAAAATAATGTGGAAACAGCTGATTCCCAGAACAAACAGAGACACCAGGAAGTACTTTGACCTACTAACAGCGTGATGAGATAACCACTGGCAGTATGGGGACTTCTTATTTGTTTTAAAGCATGGGGAAGCAGCGCTCAGTTTATCTGGAACAAAACTCCCATAAAGCTGTCGTCAGCTGTAAAGACTCTCATCAGCTTCTCTGTTTGCTGTACCAGAAAAAAAGTGGATGCTTTTTAGCGTTTATTTCATCAACTTCCAAACTTCTTGTTCATTCTTTTAACGTCTGTTTCTACTCACTTTTGATTTTCTTTTCCCTGATGTTTTCAATTGTTTTACGTAAAGCACATTAAATTGCCTTGTTGTTAAAATGTGCCACACGAATATTCCTTCCCTTAAGAAACTGCCAAACCAAAGAAGGTGAACTGAGCGTAACCTGTTATTTTATTTTGAAAGACACCCACAACATTTCCGTCGTGTGCTTATCTCTCTCTCTCTCTCTCTCTCTCTCTCTCTCTCTCTCTCTCTCTCTCTCTCTCTCTCTCTCAAGCCGCATAAAAGCGTCTCCGTAGCTCGTGCGTGTAGTGCTTCATGTAGGGGCAGGTAGGGGGCGGGGGCGTGGGCGTGGGGAGGGGGGGTTGTTTAGTAAACGGAGGGGCGGATTTCGGGGCGGCGGCGGCGGTGGTGATTTCCCGGCTTCCGACACCGAGCCCCTCGGCACACCGGAGGAGAGACTGCGCGATGTCGAACCGCAAGCACCGGGACAACCAGGAGATCTGCGCCCGCAAGGTCCGCGAGTTGGCCCAGTCCGGAGTAAACAAACACTGCTTCGAGTGCAGCCAGCCCGGGGTGACGTACACCGACATCACGGCGGGCTGCTTCGTGTGCACGTCGTGCTCCGGAATGCTGTGAGTGGAGAAGGGAGGGAGGGGGGGGATGCATAACAAGATAGAGTAAAAAAGAAATAGCAGGGCTGAGATTGCACCATGCACCGCGCACAGCCGGATTAATAACGGCGTGTTATTCTCTGCCTTCCAGCGCTGTCAGGGAGTGTTGGTGTGCTGCAGCAGCCGAGGTTGTGTGCTGCTGAAATTAATTTAGGCAGTCTCTCTCTCTCTCTCTCTCTCTCTCTGGTCATTTCCCAGCCCTGAGTTACGTTTCATTTCGTCATGGTGCAGGTTTGACTCTCTCTCTCTCTCTCTCTCTCTCTTGTGTGTGTGTGTTCGCGCGTGTCCGCTGTCACGTTCTGTTGCGCACGTCCAGTCCCACACGACGGTTTCAGCACTTCCACCATCGCTGTTGCGCAATCCTGCACATGCACAGCAGTTGTCACACTTTGCTATGTGTGTGTGTGTGTGTCTCTTCCCCCCCACTCCGGCATGGAGATAATCAGAGGCCTGTGGTTTCCGGACACCACATGTTTCTCTGTCACACTACTTCTACTCTTAAACATCTCGTATCCCTCTGACGGAGCCCCTCTCCATCTCTTCCAGGAGAGGCCTCAACCCTCCCCACAGGGTCAAATCCATCTCCATGACTACCTTCTCCCAACAGGAAGTGGAGTTCCTCCAAAACCATGGCAACGAGGTGAGGGATGTTGCCAAATCTGGGGCGTCAGGTGGGGCCTTCGGGCGGAACCCGATGCTCCTTCAGACCGTAAATGGGGGTTTTATTGCTGCAGCTCACTAATCAGGTTTTTTTTTTTTTTGGCGGGCGGGGTTCAAGTTCAGGTTTCTTTTCTGATTTGCTTGAATATGAAACGTCCCTAATGGGAAGAAATGCTACTGCTGAGAAACAAAAGGACGAGAACTCTTCGGTCCCACTGAAACCACAACCTATTTCCTGCGTGCGTGTGCGTGCGTGTGTGTGCGTGTGTGCGTGTGTGTGTGTCCAAATTGGCAATATGCAGACCATATGTAGTTTTTTTTTAAAAGAGGTGAAACTTTTTATCGCCACTTTTGGAAACCACCTGCGTGAGCAGCTCTCACTGCAGAGCTTTTATCAGACAAATGAACGCTGGAGTGTTTCAGGCCTATTAAAGACGAGCATTATGATGAGCTCATCGTTGGCGTACGTGCGTGTGTGTGTGTGTGTGTGTGTGTGTGTGCGAGCCACATCGGCCTCTGAAGAGTGATCGTCCAGTTATGATTCGTAGGCAGTAATATTTGCAACACTGTTGACTCTTGCACCGGACATGAATCGCTGATAAGGACTAAAATTGTTCTGAGACTAAATATAAATTCTCCACCGCCGTTTTCCGCATGACCTGCAAGCACTGACACACATACTAATTGTTCTCTGGCTCAATGTGTGCGTTCAGGTCGGGAGGAGGACTTGGTTGTGCGTGTTTGACCCAAAGACGGACGGCTGCTCCGACATGAAGGACTCTCAGAAGTTCAAAGAGTTCCTGCAGGACAAATACGAGAAGAAAAAGTGGTGAGAGTTTTTTGTATCAATGAATGATTTGTTCTATAAAATATCTGTGAGGGGAAAAAAGCTAAAAATCCCCATCAGGAGTTTCCAGAGCACGAGGGCCCAACTTAAAAAAGTGCTTCTCGGATGAGTTGCTGTGGACGAATCCTCTGGGCACAACGAATGTGACTTTAGTGACAATTAGCGAGCCTGTTTCTACAATGAACTAAGATGCCAACAACAGTAACGCCATACCTTGTTTACGGCATGTTGACGTTATCATTGTAGGGTTGTTAGCATGCTGACGTTAGCACAAAGCTTTGTTATGTTTCATTAAATCAAATGCAGCATGACAACGCAGCATAAACATTTTATACGTATAAACTGGCATTTGGAAGCACAAATGGCTAGCAGTAAACATCCAACGTTGGACAAACTGCACCACTGTCATTTGACCATTAAGACAAAGGTGGATTTTGACCGACACGAGTGGAACGTTCGCACGCTTCCATTAGCATTTAGCTCATCGCACATTTAGCTCCGTACAACTTCGCAGAGCAGGACTGGACACCTGAAAACAAAAGTTGTGGCCGATGGAATCAACCTTTCGGCGTCTTTTTCGTGGTTTCCGCTCTGAAAGTGAAGGGTCACAACGGGGCAAATTAGATCCCCACAACAACAATTTCTGATTTTATTTGTTCCGCATTTAGTCGCTCACTGAATGAAGTGGAGACGCCCACTCGGAAGAATTAGCTCACAGATAAGAGCTGCAAACAAGAACAGCCATTGTTTGGGGTCCAGCTTGACGCCTTGGAAACGTTCCTAAATCGCGGCCTCTGATCGGCTGATTACTGACTTAAGCGTTTTCCACGCCTGTCGCCACGGCGCCGTTCATGAACAACCCGTCTCTTTTCAGGCATTTTTCCAAAAGTAAGAACCGGAGGGACGTCGAGGGTCCTTGGAGCCCGGGGGTCCAGGCAGCGCTCCCTCCCCATGGGCCCTTGACCAGCCACGCCCCCTCCCACAACCTGGCCCCCAACGCCCGGTCCACCAGGCCGCTGGTGAGAGGCGGCGCGTGTCCTTATTGTGTGTGTGTGTGTGTGTGTACGTAACGGTTTGAGTAGAGAAGAGGAAGTGGAGGGATGCACGGGAGAAAGTGGGTGAGGTGGAAGTGAAAGAAGACGAGTGGTTTAACAAATAAAAAAATAAAAAAAGGAAAGTGAATTGGATCTTTTCTTCCCGCCCGCCAGTCTCAGTCCCAGCTGCCGTCATGGGATCGAGCTCCGGCCATCTCGCCCGCCGACATGCGGACGGACGTGTTGACCGCTCGCCCGTCGCGCACCCAAAGCTTCAGAGACCCCCACCTGAAAGGTCAGAGGTCGACATTTCCGGGCCAAGCGCAATCGATCGTTTTTTTTAATTTTTTCTCCACCGTCACGACCTCACGCTATTTTTATCCTTCTGTTTGTTTGTTTTCCTTCCTCCCTCTCTGATGTAGATCCCGGCGTGGGCGGGATAGAGCGGCAGCGGCCGGGCTCGCTGTCGTCGGCGCTTGGAGCTCAGAGCCACGTCCCCTCCTTCCCGGCCCTCCCGCGGCCCTCAGGTGTGTCCCCCCCCCCCCTCTCGTACCTTTTATTCCTTCCTCGTCTCAATCGAGGTGGAAACATGTAAACTTTGAACGGAAGTTTCACATGAATTAATAGGCCTCATGTTTACAAAGTAGGGGGATAAACTACAGAATAGTCCCTAGAAAGCACTGTTTTTGGGGGGGGGGGTTGTACCATATCATCATTTTTAACACGCTGGGTTGCTTTTAATGAGTAGGGAAAATTCAACCAGTGGCTCAAAGGGGGGTAAACTGATGACTCCTTCTGCTCTCCTCCCTGAACTCATCCCTCTCTCTTCTCTCCTGTCTCCCCCCCTCCCTCCCCCCTGACCTCGTATAGCCAGTAGCTCTTTCAAAAAACACTTCACTTTGGGTAAGACGCGGCGCTGACCCGCTGCATTTGAATGTGTGCTGAATGGCTGCGATCGTCACATCACACCCCCCCCCCCCCCCCCCCCCCCCACCCACCAGCAAAAAAAAAGCCCGTGTTTGAAGTCGTGCTATTTTTAGGCCGTAGCTGCTGCCCCCCCCCCCGGTCAGCAGAGGGGTCGCCGATACTGTATGTATTGTCGCCGATACTGTATGTATTACATGTATTGTATGTGGGCCGCAGCTGTAACGCCCGCGGCAACCTGACTGATACTCCAAAGTATTCCAGGAAGCTCCGCTATGTGTGCAGAGATGCGTCCTATCAGGAGCCCCCACAGCAGCGTGTCATCGCATCCCGAAAAAACGCGCACAGGCCTTTCGCATCTTCAGATAGTCTGCGTCTGGTTTCCGTCGCAGACTCCTCCGCTGACAGAGGAGAACAAACGGGGATTAGATTAAAAGGCCTTTTTTTTTATTTGTGTGAGCTCCGTCTGATGCTAGCATGCTTTGTGGCTGATGTTCGTGGAAAGATGGAAATGTCCATCTCAAGTATTGCATCGACGCGGCCGGCGCTTTGAAAGCTGTAAACATGACCTGCTGCTTGTTTAATGCTTAACCACGACGACGTGCTAATGCTACATGCTAATCCTGAATATTACAAACGCCTTGTAGCATGGAAATGTAAAACAAAAAAAACAAAAAATGGCATGAGAGCAACCGCTTCGTTTTATGACCTTTTTCTATTTGGCCGATATGAATGATGGTTTTAATTTCTGCAACTGTGTATGACACCATGTGCTCTTACGTAATCTGATCAGAATCTTGAGACGATCCCACCTGATGGTCCGTTTAGCCGCTTAATCTTCCTTTTCCACCATGTTGATCTTTAATACTCCGGTGGTTCGAAAGAGAAAATCCACGCAGAGAGACTTGATGGAGTCCGATTATTTGGCCGCTTAATTAATGACCCGTATTACTGTAATGAAGAATCATCATAGTGTCAATCTATGTGTTATACTTTCACTGAAGCTCAGTCTTGCTCTCTAATTTTTTTTTTTTTTTGCCATCAGGTCGCACTGTTTCGGCCTCGGGGGCGTCGGGGCCCTTCAGGGCCTTTCCTAAGTCCCTCAGCGTGGACTTTGGAGGTCTGACGCATCCCCATCAGTCGGCTCTGCCCCACTCTCGGTCCCAGCAGCAGGCCGGAAGCGTCGGCACGGCGACGATGCCGCCGCCACGAGTCGGCAGCTCCAACCCTCAGGACCGATACGCCGCCGTGTCCCACCTGGACAACTGCTTCACCGACACACCGCCGGTCGCTGGTAGGAGAACGTTTGCTGTTTGTTTTGTTTTTTTCCTTGTGCCACTGTTAACGCCTCTTATTGAAGCAGGAACTTCTGTTATCTTTTACAGTCCATTTGTCTGCGCGAGAAATATTTTTAATAAAACAAAATAATTAAACTTTCACACCGTTGTCCCGCCGCCCCCCACCGCCACTCGGCACTAGATGGAAGGAGACGGGAGAGTTCTAGTGTGCGTGTGATGCAGATTGTCTCTGCCAGCTCAACAAGGTTGCGTAACACCCTTACACCAAATGCCAAGGCTCTAAGCAGCTGAATTACCCTCATTGTGTTTGCTCCACATCGCCTAAAGTACCCCAATCGCTGCATTTTAAAACCAAGGCGCAGATTTTTAGTGCACAGGAGTCTATAAGGAGCCTTTGGAGTGTGTGTGTGTGTTCCACCTTCATCACGGCCTCGCCTGCCTGGCAGAGGAAGAGCAAGGTTATTGATTTTCTCCACCCGGCTCACTTGAATTCCTCATCAGGGCGAACACAGAGGGGCTATTTCATTCAGGAGATTTGCAACGCTTTCAAAGTAGCGTAGCTCGTAGCGTTCTTGCCCCACATTTTTTTTCTCCCCCAGATGATGACGTTTGATCCCCTTTAGTGTTTTACGGTCCGCTCGAAAATGCTTGTTCGCAGCTCCACCGGGTGGCCCGCCGCAGTACAGCGCCATCTTCGGCAGCAGGCCCTCGGCCGGCTCAACTCCTGCCAGGTACAGTGGACTCATTCGCAAATTATAAAGCTAAAAGCTGTCTGTCAAATCAGCTTCTGATGCTTTTCTTTCATTTCCATATTTGCGCGTGTGTGTGTGTGTGTGTGTGTGTGTGTGTGTGGAGCTCCTTTTTTGGTTTGAAGTTTTTGTTTTCTTTCCAGCTCCCCCGGTGTCGATACAGCGTCCAGCTCCCAAACCTTTGCAAGTAGGTACCAAGCACGAACCGCATCGACCCCCCCCTCCCCTCCCACCAACACCCCCGCGTTTCCCAGTCAGCGGCCTCCTCTTTAAGGCCGTCCAACAACACTCCTAATTAGGACGCATCCGTGTGACTCGAGAGCAGTGGTTGGTTTTCAAATGGACGGGAATGCACTCTGTTAACCCCACATCCCTCCTCCCCTCCCCTGTCTCTTCTTCTCCCCTCTCACCCCTGTGCCCCCGTGTCTCAGATTTCCCCAACCCATTCAGCTCCAGCTCGGCTTCCCAGCAGCCCGGCGCCCTCTCCCCCAGTAACCCCTTCAGCAACGCGTCCGGAGGTGAGGCTCCTTCTGACGTCACGTCTTCTGCTCGCGGGTTTTTATTTTTTATTATGGTGCAAAGGTCCCGACACACCCGGTGCATTCGTGTAGAAAAATAAAAAGATGAAGGACTTGTGTTAAAAAGGTGTGTTTAGGGGCATGAGTCTGTAGAATGATTCAATGCCGATCCTACAGAGAGAATTTCCGGCGGTATTATTTCCGGAAAAACATTTGCTGTTTTTTTTTTTTCTTTGATATTATTTCAAAATGAAGAACATGTTACAAACTGTCCTACTTCCTCACCAGGGGACTCCAGCTCGTTTGTCACCTCGCCCACCTCAGTGTTTCCCCCGAATACCCAGAATGCATTTCACCCCGAGTCGGCCAGCAACCAGGAGGCCAACGGTAAGAGCTTTTTGAGCCATTATTGAAATTGTCCAATATTTTGTGTGCAGAGGGGGTGTCTGTACATGACAGATGGCAGTAAATGAATTGTTTCCACAAAAATGTGCCCTTCTTCTTCTGAGAGACTGAGTACGAGGACGAATTATAATAAAAGTAACCCGATTCAACAAGAGAAATCATTATACCTGAAGAAGAAGAGAAAATAATAAGGAATGAATTGCAAACGCAGAAAAAAAAATCCCAACGAGGCTTGAATAGAATAATATTTGCTGCTACTGACGTGAATTCCACATTGAAAATAACAGGTTTGCAAAAAACTGTCATGTGCAGAACGATCCCTGACGAGCTTTGAGGAACCGGCACAGCGGAAATGTTTCACCTCATCACGGAACCACCGGGACCCCCAGGTCCCCCATTAACACCCTCACAGATTCACAACATCTGTCCCACTGTGTGTGTGTTTTTTCCAGGTTTCGCCGCCTTCCCCGCGCCCGACTCTCAGCCCAAAGTCCCCCGGCCGATGTCGGTGAACCCGTTCACGGTGCGTTCAGGGCCTCGCAGACAAACCGCACTAGAGTGCCCCCCCCATGTGGGAATGAGAGAGAGGGGCTTATATTTTTCATTTTTTGCATGCTGTTTTTTCAGGGAGTGCAGTAGAACTCTCTGCCTTTTCTCACGCTGCCTCTCTTGTCTTTTCAGGGCAACGTTTACCCCAGTCGAGGGACGTCGCGAAACCCTTTCATCTGACCCCCCCCCCACTGTCTGTGTTTACGTGCAGGTGGACGCAAAAAAGAAGAAAATGTGTGGATGTGATTCTGAAATGTGTGTGTGTGTGTGTGTGTGTGTGAGAGAGACCACCTACCGTGTTTGTACCATGTGACATTATGTCAAAAAAAGTGTTTTCTTGTGTGCCGATAGACGCAAACCTCAGGGCTCAGTGGGAGTCATGATAAACTTTTTTTCTTTTGCAGAAACGCACATATATGCCACACACATACATGTCGCTTTAATCTCCTGCTTTAAAAAAAAAAAAAAGCACCCGGCAGCGAACGCATCACCGTGTGTCTCCGGTGTCTCAGCCGTCCAGAGGAAGAGCCAGTTGAGACCCTGCATTGCGTGTCTCTAGAGAGGGTCATAAACAGCCTTAATTGTCTCCTGATGCATGTGGGCTGGGTTTTGTTTGTTTGTTTGTTTGTTTGTTTTCCTCTGGGTTCGCATACGTCACTGTTTTTAATATAATTTTTAAGTTGATCCTATTCGAAGGATAATCTTGTGTTTTCCACTTCCTATAGCTGCATGCGCTTAGAGGGCTAACAGGAGATACTACTGAATGTAAAACGAAATTTCAGAGTTATTTAAATGTGTGTAAAAGAAGAAATACGTTCCTGGCTTCATGTTCTGGACCAAAGTCCTTCTCTGCTTTTTTTTTTTTTTTTTTGGTTGTCATGGAGGCAAAGTTGATTTTCTCTTAATTTGCCAAGATGGAAAAGAGATTCATCTGTCTTTGTAATGACAAGTACTCATGCTCATAAAATCTGTTTTTGCTTCTTAAGACATGTTGGCTCTGGGTGTTTCTTTTCATGTTTGTTTTTTTCCGACTCCTATAATGACCCCTAAACAAAAATACAACCGTGGAATGAGAAAACATTCTACGTTAGAATAGAAGCTTCCTTTGAATGACACCCGAGGCTGTAGTTACTTCGTCAAACAGCAGGGGGCGCTTGAGGTCCACTTTCCTCTGACCTCGTGAACAAGGTTACTTTTGGATGTATATTGCATAACAACATACATACTGCATAAGCGTGCAGTGCACAGATAGGACCCCTTCACAGGGTGCAGGATTACTATTAATAGAACGTTTTAAAAGATTAATTGACATCCAATATATATTGAAAACTCATTCAGAATGCAGCAGCTCGACTGGTCTTCAACCTTCCGAAATTCTCCCACACTACTCCACTCCTCCGCTCTCTTCACTGGCTACCGGTGGCCGCCCGCATCCAGTTCAAAACACTGGTGCTCACGTACCATGCTGTGAATGGATCGGGTCCAGCTTACATCCAGGACATGGTCAAACCCTACATCCCAACCCGCACTCTCCGCTCTGCATCTGCAAAACTACTCGTCCCTCCCTCACTGAGAGCAAAACACTCGACTAGGTCTCGACTCTTCGCTGTCCTTGCGCCGAAATGGTGGAACGCGCTCTCTGAAGACATCAGGACCGCAGAGAGCCTTCACATCTTCCGCCGCAAACTAAAGACACACCTCTTCAGACTCTACCTCGACTAAAGACTAACAAATTGCAGCACTTAAATTGTACTTGTGACGTCACTCATCTATAGCAAATTGTAAATTCGCTTATTTGAGGAAATTGCACTTTCTTGTTTCTTGTTCTCCTGAGTTTGTACCCTATGGTTGAATGCACTTATTGTACGTCGCTTTGGATAAAAGCGTCAGCTAAATGACATGTAATGTAATGTAATGTAATGAAAACATGCCTTCTCTTAATATGTATGTGTTATTCGACGTGATTTCCCTCAGACGTGCACCAGTGAGTGGAGGAAAAACAATCATACAAATATAGGGCGTCTACAAATGCCTCGTTTATTAAATTGCAGCAGCTTGATGTGCTGTTTGAGGCATTTAGGAAACATAAAAACGACTGCACCCCCCAGTGTGTAATGTGTCTCACTATTAACCTAGATTGTAAATATGTTTACGTAACGTCCCGCTGCATTTAACGCAGTAAATGTAATTTCCAAAAGCTGCAGGGCGTTCAGAGTAGTTGATGAATGAAACCCGTGAGTACAAAACGGAGGATTGATTTTTACGTTAACAATAAATAGAACAGGATGGACTCGAGGCAGAGCCAATACTGAAATCTTACTCCACTCACTGGAAGCATTGCTGCCTTCACGCGCTGTGGGAAATATTGCCTGTCGCTTGAGTTGACCTTAGTTCAAATTCCCTTCACAGCTGCCCAAGAAACCGATAAGAACGAATAAAATCAATCGAATTAGAAAGAATTATAAAGGAATTAAAAAGCTACAATACATAACTTACATTATCATGACTTTTGAAAATATACATTTTCATGCTGTCATGTTTTATTGTTTACGTATTACGTGGCCATTTTCTATCTTTATCATCATCCCGCATATAACTGTTAATCTCTTTGGTATAGTCCATACATTTCTACATTTGACATAAACAACTGCGTGCGAAATGCTCGTGTGGGGTGGGGCAAAACGAAAATAGTTTCGGGGGAGCCGGGTGGTCTCATGTCGGAGCCCGGTCTCGGGCCCGTGAACGCACCACCACTCCTGAGTACTTGTGCAGCGGCTGAGTGACAGTCCCGCTCCACGGAAGCTGCTCTTCTCTCTCTCTCCCTTTCTCTCTCTCCATTCCACGGCAGCGCGACCGGAGCCGAGCAGCGCATGGGGGAGCGCGGGGAGGGGGGGGGGGCAGACGGACACGAGAGACGGACAGACACGCTGCTGCAGGATGGGCTCCGTGCGGTGTGACGTGCACTAAATGGGATTAAAGCGCTCGGACCGGTGGTGGTAGTAGTTGTAGTCGTAGTAGTGGGGAGTAAAGGGCCGGGGGAGAGAAGGAGGGGAGGCGGGGGGGGAGTTCCGCGCCGAGTTGCGCCGCATGTGGAGAAACTTGCCCCAGGAACGTCCAGTCGGTCGGCAAAAAAACAACAGCCCCCAAAAGAGGAGGGAAACCAGCGACCAGCGAGGACCCCCAAAAACTCTCCCCCCCCGCACCCACTCGCCACCAGTTCACATGCCTGCGTTGATGGGGGAGAGAGAGAGGGAGGGGAGCCGGGGGAGCTTTGACCCGTCTCTCTAAACTTGCAGAAATACGACCAGAAGAAAAGGAGTTTTTTTTTGTTTTGTTTTGTTGTTTTAATTTCTGGTGGAGGTGCTGGTGGTGCAGGGCGCGCGCGCGCACGCACGCACTACACATCGACCCGCGGGGATGGAGAGCCAGCCGGGCGACCCGCAGAGCGTCGAGGACGTGCGCCGCAGCGGCTACCTCCGCAAGCACAAGTCCATGCACCGGCGGTACTTCGTGCTGCGCGCCGCCTCGGAGCGCGGCCCGGCCCGCCTGGAGTACTACGAGAGCGAGAAGAAGTTCCGCGGCAAGGCCCCCGTGCCCAAGCGCGCGGTGCCGCTGGAGACGTGCTTCAACATCAACAAGCGCGCCGACGCCAAGAACAAGCACATGATCGTGCTGTACGCGCGCGCCGAGAGCTTCGCCGTGGCCGCGGAGAGCGAGGCGGAGCAGGACGAGTGGTACCAGGCCATGGTGGAGCTGCAGTGCAAGAGTGAGTCCTACAACGCGCGCCCCCCCCCCCCCCCCCCCCACACACACGCACACGCACGCACGCGCTAATTTATTAATGCACGCTGGCCTGGTTTACGTAGTGTGCTTCTGGGTCCCGTTGCCTCGTTCACTTCACACTTTTTGAAACGCAACTTCTCCACGAACGGCCTCTGACGGGAGTGTGCGCGTGCGTGCGTGTGTGTTTGTAAACACGCGCCCTTAAGCCGCTCTGTGGCGCTCATTACCCCCCCCCCCCCCCCTCCCAAAACCTCCACCCAACTGTTATCACACTGGTGTCAGACTAGATATTTACTCCCAGTTGTCCTCCAGACTTGAGGGGGAGTTTTTTCTTTTCTTCTTCTTTTCTTTTTTCACACTCGTGGCTCTCAACTGCGTGCACGCTTTGTTTCCTAACTTCCCCTCCACCCCCCCCCCCCTCTTTCGCCTCTTATTTACTTTGACCGCTCTGCCCTTTTCTGCTGACACGGCAGTATTACATCAGGATATTGGGCTTACAGGATTGACACATGTCCCTAAAGTGTGTGTGTGTGTGTGTGTGTGTGTGTGTGTGTGTGTGTGTGTGTGTGTGTGTGTGTGTGTGTGTGAGTGATTTGCACCCCAGAGGCTCATTCCTTCATAAAATATTCATGTTCCCTGATTTGACTGGAAATGGCGACTCGTCTTATGCTCTCCCATCAAGCTCCCTCCTGCGGGGGATTCATCCCTGCAGAATGCGCAAATGGCTTCAACGTTTTTTTTAGTCTTTTTTTTTTTTATTTGTATTTTATTATCCCCCCGCCACCCTCCCCTCCCCTTCTCCTCTCCAACGCTGTCAACACAGCTGTCGGGCCACAACTGGTGAGCGGGGGCAGCTTGCAGTCACCTGTTCGGCCTTCGGCGCGAGAGACCAAACACGAGGGGACTCGTGACGCAACCCTGACGCAAGCAGAGATACGGGTTCAAGGTGCACATGACCTCCGGGTTCTGTTACGTAAAGCAGCCGAGGAGAGGGGGGGGGAGTGTCTGTGTGTGTGTACACGTAGGGGGGAGGGGGGGGTGTTCCAATATATTTGATCAAGCTGTTACCTGTGCAGATTTGGATTAGGTGCTGACATGCCGCCGCCGCGCCCCCCTACCAGCCTCTTGTTGCTTTTACATAACCGGGTCTGTGGTTGTGCAGCCCGCCCCCTCCCGACTATTTGGCGAGTTCCCGCGAAGACGGGCGGACGGAGGTCGGGGCCCACGGGACCTGTGGGAAAACGGACCTGACGACCCCTCTCCAAAAGGGCCGGCGAGGCAATCCGCGGCCACCGAAGCGTGCGTGGAGGTCATACGTACAGAAATAGGGCCTCGGTCCTTTCACCTTCTCTCACCACCCCCGCCTGCAGTGCCCCCCCCCCTCCCCTATTGCCACCGCCGCTACCTGGTGGTCTTTTTAAAACAAAATGTAAATCGCAAGTCCGACGGCTGCTCGTCTTCTGCTTTTTGTTTCTTCGAGTGTTCGGACAACGTGCGCGTTGGCAGCCGTCTTTTCTTGTGGTATTTGCTGCGCACACACACACACACGCACACACACACACACACAGTTCAGGGAGAGTTTTGTAGGTGGGGGAGTCGTGGGTTCACAGCCAATTGCTGACCAAACCTGCATGTGCGAAAATAGCCGAACACACACACACACACACACACACACACACACACACCGTCAGGATTCCTTCCCTGTAACAACCCTCCTCAGGTATGTGCAGATCACACACAGTTCCAAGCCTTTGGGTGTATGTGGCCTGAACCTCCTCTGACCCTAACGCCCCCCCCCGACCCGCTCCATCCCAGTGGGGAAGTAGAAGTATTCACAGCCTGGGGCGGGCGGGGGGGGGCAAGGGGGCGAAGATGAACGGGCGCGCGGCCAAGAGATGCTGCACCGGTCCGCCCGTTAGAGAGTTTCCAGAGGGACACCCCCCCCCCCCCCTCCCCTCTGGAATCAAAGTCATGAGGGGGGGGTGATAACCTGGGCCGCACACAGATATTCTATTGGAAGCACTGATGGCGTTTTGGGTTCTGGGAAAAGTCTCCCAAAGCAGGACAGGAACCATCCAATACCCCCCACCCCATTGCTCCTGAGCCGCCAGTAATCACACAAGCCAGCTGCAGGGGGGGGTGGGGGGGGGTATTAGGATCCTACATATTTATTCAGTTGAGTCCAGTAAGACCTTTTCGGGCAGCGAGTACAGTACCGGGCTTGAGGGCAGCTATTTGCGCAGCTATCGGGAGTCAGTCGCGCGTGTAAAGGCTTAAACTCGACCGGGTTACGGGGCGGGAGGTTCGGCGTTTGCCAGGAAAAAACTGTCCCGCAGGGCCGGCACCACCTCAGGAATCGTCGCAAACCTCAATTAAAGACAATATGGCAGATGAGAGAGAGCGACCACAACCGCCAGCAAGAGCAATTTGCTGCTTTTCCCCCCCAGATTTTGTTGTGATAGTGGATTTAACATCTGTGGGGTTTAACAGCTGATTCAGAGGAAGCCGCATGGTGCTCCGGGGGAGGTTTGGGAATGAGTTCTAAAAGCTTGAAAGGAGGATTCCTGCACTTTGGGTTCTCTTTTGATTGTGGGTTTTTTGAGTTTGATGCTTAGAACAAGGTCTGCGGAGAGAACGCAAGCTTCCGGGGTTTTAACGGACAGTTTCCCTGCGGCACTTCTGACATTTTGGAGACAATTGTTAAAAATAATCAAACGGATGAAAGGATGCAAATATTCGCAAACTGCGGCTCAAATGCAACGAACCCTATACAAAAACATCTTAGCGCAGGATCCACCCTTTGAGCAAAACCCCATTTGTGCATCTCCGATTGAGACGCTCATTAGAGACATATATTTTCTCATCGCACCAATCCCTTAATCCTCATCGGGAGCGAAGACGACCTTTTGCGTCTCGTGAGTGGTCGTTATCGCCGGGTTTTTAGTTTGGCTGCTCCGACCGACTCGACCCCCCCCTCCCCAGCGGTTGTGCAGAGCCGGCCCGCTTAAACGTTAAGCCGCGCTTAAGCGCTCCTCATCTCCCCTAATTGGGGAGTAATTATTGTCTCGGGGGCCGGCCGCTGCTGGCAGAGGCTCGCTGCTAATGGACTCCCGGGGGAGGGACAAGCAAACTAGGAGTTCGAAAAATTATTATCGAATGCGTTTCTTTTAATGCCGACATGCCTCGCCGATCGGGGGGGTGAGGAGGGGGGGGGGGTGTCAATCGACAGGAATAAAAGGTTGAAGCCCCGGGGCGGAGAGGGATCCATTCCGGTCGATGAGCGGCCACGTGGCGAGTGGGGTGGAGCCGCGGCGCTTTAATCGCACAGTAACCCTCGTACAGCGAGGCATGCGGCTTGTGTATACATATAATATATATATATATATATATATATATATAACTGTTATGAATTAAATGCTCTGTTTCTTCATTCCTCCCTGGAAGGAACTGGTTTAGTATTACTTTGGCACTGGTTATTAGGTTTGACTGTACAGGTACGACTACCTGTCGGTACTCGGTCGCGTGTTTAAAGCACATGTACGTTCCATTTATAGGAAGGAAGTATCAATAAAGTGCAGCGTTTAATATCCTTGAGAATACGTAAACTCCTCAACAGATTTAATGCGTTTTGAACTTAATTGAATTCCCTTAAGTCCAAAACCCATTTTGTTTAAAAGAAACTGGGATGACTTGCCCAGAAGTTCAGAACAAGTTCCTGAATGATTTAATCTCCAAAATGTGATTTATCTGCTTTGGAAGATTTGTGCAATACTAAAACTTTTCCACAAAACTTTGGCGCGCGCGTTCAATGTGGATATATCGCTGAGACTGAACGCTGAGCCGGCCAAGATGGCCGCCGGTTGGACGAGGGCGACTGCGCAGATTCTTCTGAATTTTTTTGTGCATCTTTTTGAGGGACAGCAAACTGTGTGTGTGTGTTTTCTTCCCTGGCTAAACACAAACCACATGTGGAACGAAACCTCGGGCAGGCGCTGGTGTTGCGGAGGCATCGTGTCCCCCAGTGTGGGCCCAGATTGGGGGGGTGGGGGGTTTACAGATGGTGAGGGACGGTTGAAGAGATTTGAAAAAGAGGAAAACGGGCCCCCGTGGGAGCGACAGATTACAACGACTGCCGGGGGGCCCGCTCTCTTTTCTCCCCCCCCCCCCTCGGATGCATGCTAGGACCCCCACCCTCCCAAAAAAAAAACTCCACAGCTGTCTCCTGTGTGGTGGCCTGGTATGGCAGCAGAGGTGGTTGAGACGGGGGCTTAGAAGCTGGGGGTCTGCGTGCTGGGGCAGTGAGATCAGAAACTTGAAACGGAACCCAGCGAGAGGCGCTGACTTACAGGCCGCGGTGGCTAACCAAGGGGAGGGATTCTAATCGGAATCTCGCAACCGAATACCAAACAGAAAGACGTCGAGGAAGTGTTCCTCCACCCTAGTAGAAATGAGAGGCGGTGGTAGCGCTGAACCTTTTGGTTTTGTATTAGTGCCCCGAACATGAATCTTTAACCCACTAGAATCTAAAACTATGAGTCGTGCCGTGCTTTGATACTGAACTGATAACATCTACTATGGAAGACCTACCTCCTCTTAGGAATTAGTTTGACAACCGTAACAATAACCAGCCACTCAGTGCAGGAGCTGTCGATATCCCTAATAAATCGCACCCTTATACCCCCTGAACTCCGAAGGGAGGCACAGATCCGCCTCAAAGCCAATGAGCTACATTTAAAAACCCAGTGGGAGGAAATGAGGTAAGATGATGGCCTCCTTGTATACGGTCAATGGCATCGGGAGGGTTGGGGGGGGGGTAAATGAATGGCATGAATAGACGGCGGTGGCTCTCGAGCCTCGCGTCGCACTGAAAGCTTCATGTGTGGTCGCGGTGAAAGTGAGGTAAACAGCCGGCGTGAATAAGCCAGTGTAAGTTGTTTTTCAGGTCGCTCAAATAAGGGGCACGTTCCAGGTACCGCGTGTGGACTCTTTGAACCGGTACACACCTTCCGTCAAGGTTGAGTGTGTTTTTTTTGTTGTTTTCTTTCTTTCTTCCCAGGCAAGGTTCGCCCTCATTCAACCGGGGACGGGTTCAAAGCGTTATTACCCCCAGGTGTGTATTTGGGTCACGTGCCCGTGTTCCCCCGAGGGCTCATTATGTCGTAAAGGGACAACGGAAGCTGACCGGCTTATGACCCCAGTAGAGAAAAAATGAAATAAAATAAAAGGTACCTTGTTAGCTGAGCAACCGCCACACACACCGGAAGACAGCCACGGGCAATCTATAATTCAGATGCTCTGTGCAGGATCAACCCGAGCGTTATGCAACTCTGAAGGACCCTCTAATGGTTCGAGGGGTCCGTGGAAAGCCTCTTAAAGGTTTTCAGAGCCTTCTGAGATTCGCCGATGAGCACCCTGAGTGGCGACTGAGATCAAGGCTGTTTGAGTGGAGGAGTCGCCGTTGAGGGCACAGCTGAAGTTTAAGGCTGCGCTGCGGTCGGAAAAAAACAAACGGCCACCAAAAAAGACGCGTTATTCGCTGCTCGAAAAAGATGCGATTGGTCCTCAAGGAACCGGAAGTCTCGAGAAGCAGCGAGTCGGAAGTTTGGTTATACAATAAATGCAGGACTGATAAGACTCTATTACAAGAAATCATAAAAATACTCTAATATACTGTATACTACTATACTAATACTGTAATAGGCTATTCCTCCCCCACCCCCCTCTTCTATCTCTTTGCAAATTCCTGCTGTCCCCAAATCCCTTTTATTCCAAATTTACAAAAAAAAAAAAAAAACACCCCTTCCTGTTGTAAATCTAAATCGAGGAGGCACACGGGACTTCTTGCACACAGAGAAAAGCAGTGCATGAAACAGCCCTGCATGGCCTTGTGAGTGAGTCATCTAATATACGGGGAGGGGGGGGCATCGCCTACACACACACACACACATGCATCCACTAAGCCACAGCCGCCAAGGCTTCCAACAAAACATCTATTCTAAGTCTCTTTCAAGTTGCGCGCGACCGTCCCAACTTTTGGGAAAGCAAGCTGGATGGAGACACGTCAGACCTCCTTCCCCCCCCTCCCAACAAACTCCCGGGTTGTTTGTCACAACAGAAGCTCGGCTGATACGGCGTCCGCCGTGCACGCCGAGGCTTCTCGTCTACATATGGTTGTCATTGTAGGATTTGCGGCGCAGCCGTTTGAAAGGGAGAACAAACGCGCGCAGACATGCGATCATATATTTGTCGTTCTGTGGTCCCGGTGCACTGTGATTAGGAGGATCGGACCCAAATCATTGCTCAAAGTGGAATTCCGCACAAACTTTGAGAAAATCTGATCTCTCAACTCTGTGACTTGTCAGAAAGATCTCCAATGCTCCAGATGTGGCGGTCTTATTAATGCAGGTGCTCATTACTGCACAAAGAACTTCCTGTTCCCACAAAGGGAGCAGGTGAGCGTCCCTGTCACTTTTTTTTTCTTTTTTTCTTTTTCGGTCCTGATTCCGCAATGGATTTGGCATGCTCAGGCACAACCGTGTTTAATGGATACTTTACTTTGTGAGTCACATTGCGGTGTTTCTATAGACTCATAGATATGAGGTACATTGTGTTCTTTCAGAGCTCCTGCTTAAGACTTAAGAACAAGAATCAGGTGACTTAAAACACCGAACGTGCAGCTAAATGTTGTACTGAGTGCGTTCCGGGGGCCTTTTGTGCGCCCAAACCAGCCCAGGATCACACCTCACCAAGTAGTAGTAACCCTGTTTTGTGTTGCCGCAGTAATTCACTGCAGTTTGAATACAGAAACACAAAGGGTGAATGGACTGCCGGTAGCCTGGCTAAAAGACACTAGATTTTATTAGTTTACACAGTCCATTTATTGTCAGTAGAGCAGCTCCAGAAAATGGCACTCGAAGAGCTCATTAAGTGCTCTGCTCTTAGGTTTCTGACCATCTATTGGCATTGTTTGCTTTGGTTTTTAGGAAAATATTCACTTGTCAAGCATTTTTCCGGGTTGGTTTCTTTTTCCACAACGGATGCTTTTCTTTCAAAGTCATCCTCTCTCGTGCAGGGTTTCATTTGTCAACTGTTTCCTAATCCCACGCTGGTACGCAGGCTTGTGTGAGTGTCAGGATGTCTGTGCGCGGCTGACAAATGACGCCCCAGGTATGGAGCCTGCGGGTCTCACATGCTCATGCATGCTCTGTTTGAACTCCAATCTCTGTTGAAAATCAGCGAGAAGCTCAATATCAGCAGATAGATTAGATTATACAGGTACCATGTCCTGCGCTAACAGGTAAATACTGGTGACTTTCCTTTATTCACAGGTGCCTGAAGGTCATGTGAGTGCGTCGTTGTAACCGGCACTCTTCATAAATCCTTCTCTGTTTGATAACCTCCATGTTTTCTCCAATCGAATCGTATCCTCCTCCCTCTCTACTCCCCAAACCCTTTTTTTAATCCCCTTCTGCTCTCTCCCCGTAGGTAAGAACCCCACTGACAGCTGCGAAGGGGCCGACTACGGAGTACCCAATCCCGGGCCTGCGTTCAAGGAGGTGTGGCAGGTGAAAGTGTGGCCCAAGGGCCTGGGTCAAGCCAAGAACTTGGTGGGCATCTATCGCCTCTGCCTCACCGACAAGACGGTCAACTTTGTCAAGCTCAACTCTGACGCCGCCGCCGTGGTGTTGCAGCTGATGAACGTCCGGCGCTGCGGCCATTCCGAAAACTTTTTCTTCGTCGAAGTTGGCCGCTCCGCCGTGACGGGCCCGGGCGAGTTCTGGATGCAGGTGAGCCTGTAATCTGGTCCCCATATTGTGGAGAGTTGCACCCTCTATGAGTGAAGAGCCTATAATCAACAGATTCGGGGGAACTATAAAGTTACTCAACGTTGTGGTTAAAGCTCTCGTAACCCCACATTATGGTCCAATTCAGAAAGGTCTTTGCTTGACCATAAAATGTGTATTGTTTGGGGTTCAATTTTGTTTAAATAGCCCCAACACTGAAAAAGCCCTTTAACTTTAACTTTAAAAGAATAATGGCGCTTTTGTTCTTCATTGAACTTAAGTGCCGAAAATCAACGCGCCATCTAATTAGAGGTGTTGAAATTTTAATGTTTCATTTTGGTGTTTGTCGGACACAGCTGGTCTCACACACTCACACGCGCGCGCACACACACACACACACACACACACACAATTTGCTGCTGAATGTCTTGTGTTGACAGCCTGTGTTCTTTGCGGATAACTGTCTGTATTATGTTATTACCTACCATAAGTTTTTAAAACTCACTCTTAAACCAACACTGCTACTACACATTAAAACCAAATTTCATTAAAATCCAAATATGTCTTTTCCATGAGAATTAAGAATTTCAAAGAATATTCCATTAAAATTCTCTCAGTGGTTTAATTTCTAATTTTACGAATTCATTTACACATAACCTGACCTGAATAATGGTTTGAGTTCACAGTTTTTATTTTCTTGTGTCATGCGTTAGGTCGATGATTCCGTGGTGGCCCAGAACATGCATGAAACATTGCTGGAGGCCATGAAAGCCCTGAGCGAGGAGTTCCGCCAACGCAGCAAGTCCCAGTCGAACTCTGGGCCCGGAGGAGGTGCTACTGCTTCCAACCCCATCAGCGTTCCCTCACGACGCCATCACCCGAACCCTCCTCCCAGCCAGGTGGGCTTCAACCGCCGGCCCCGGACGGAGCCTCCAGGAGGAGCCAACGGTGGGGCGGGGGGCGGCAGTGCCAGTGCTTCTCCCACCCCGCGGCACAGCTTCCCAAGGTCTCGGACTGCAAGCGATGGGGGAAAAGTTGAGGAGGGCATGGTAGGTCCCACACCCCTCCAAGGGACTTGCTCCCGCCCTTCCACCAATGGCTCGTGCTCCACCACCCCGATCCTCAGGTCGAAATCCGCCCGTTCAGTCCCGACCTCGGCTGCTAAAACTCCTCTTGGGTTGACACGTTCCATCTCCACCCCAGCGCCCTCACCAGCCCCGAGCCTCTCCTCTTGCTCTGGGCACGGCTCCGAGTTCGGGGTCGTGACATCTGCCGGTGCTGCTACGGGGTCCGCCACCTACAGTCGCGTCCCCTCGCGTCACGCCTCCGTCTCGGGCTCACCCAGCGACTACGGCTCCTCGGACGAGTATGGCTCAAGTCCCGGGGACACGCTCCTCCCCTCGCCGAGCCTACCCGGAAACTCCATAGGCAGCGCTGGCAGTCAGTCCCTCGGCGAGGAGGGAGCCAACTATATCCTGATGGGCCAGCGGAGTGGTGGTGGTGTTAGCAGTAATGGTGGTGGTGGTGGCAACAGCAACCAAGGGGGCGTAACATCCAGTTCCCTGCCAGCACCAGTAACACCAGCCTGTGGCTCCCAGTCCCAGACCAGAAGGGTTTTGCGCCGTTCCTCCAGCCGCGAATGCGAAGCCGAACGTAGGCTGCTGAGCAAGCGGGCTTCGCTGCCTCCGATGGCGCTGGAGAAGCTGGCCCCGTGTCAGCGCCGAGCCGAGGAGGCAGCAGATGAAGATTCTGCCGATTACGCCGTCATGTCCAGGAGCACCAGCCGCGAGTCTTTTGCGTCCACCTCCTCCACCCCGCAGAGGGAATCTGCCGCGGGCTCTGGGTTGGCAGGGTTTGGAGGTGGCTACTTGGATGTGGCGGGTGAGTTCAAGACGGATGTGGGCGCAGGAACAAGTGGTGGTGTAAATAAAGGCGTGGACACTGGGTACATGTCCATGCTGCCTGGCGTCACTCAGCCTCCGGTCTCCCTGTCCCAGTCGTTGGCTGTCTCCGTCCCAGACTCCGATTCTAAACCCGGCGACGACTACATGGCCATGACCCCCAATAACAGCGTGTCCCCGCCGCAGCAGATCCGGCCTCCACCAGCTTCCGATGGCTATATGATAATGTCCCCCAATAGCAGCTGCTCCCCTGACCAGCGTGGGGGTCTCTCTGGAGGAGCCTGGATGGGCAGTGGAAGTGCAGACAGCAGGGCGGGCAGTGACTATATGAACATGTCTCCAATCAGTGCACGTTCTGTAAACGGCAGCCCCCCACCATCTGAACTCCCCAGTCTTCTGGAGACGAGTTCTCAACAGCAAGCCCCCAAGATGGTATATTCTTACTATTCTCTTCCCCGCTCGTACAAACACAACCCCTCCGCTGGACATTTCGACGATGGCCCCGGACGAGGCAGAAGGTCCAACGGGAGCTTTACCCGGGGAATGGGCGGAGGGAGGATCGTGGGAGGGCGTCAGGAGCCAACGGCAGCCGGCGGTTCAGCGGTCGGACGCCACCTGTCACTCTCCTCTTCATCGTACTCTTCAAGCTCAGCCAGCAGCGAGAGCCTCGGGGAGAGCGAGGACCGAGCAGCCCAGGCGGCGGCCGCCATGGCGGGGGGATCTCAGTCCAAAGATGCAAGTATGCTCCAGCAGAAACGTGGCTCTGGTGGGTTGTCCAAGCAAGGTAGCCACAGTAGGAGCAGACCGGTGAGCCTGTTTGTCGACGTATCTAAGGCTAACACCCTTCCTAGGGTCCGGGAGAACCCGCTGCCCCCGGAGCCTAAGAGCCCTGGGGAGTATGTAAGCATCGAGTTTAAGGGGGAGAAGAGCAGCCTGACTGCAGTTGGGAGAGGGCGAGGCAGGGGTCTCAGACATGGCTTATCGCTGCCTCACGGCTCAAGCATCAAGCATCCTCAACACAGGCCAATTTCTTGCTTGGGGAACTTTATCCCCCTCTCCCGCAGCCCGTCTGCCCCCATCACCCCGCCAGCTGCTTCAGAGTATGTCAACATGGAATTGGGACCTTCTCCGTCCCCCTCACCCCTCTCCCACACCACTCTTGTTTTCCCTTCCTTCCACACCCCTCCCACGCCACCCACTCTTGCTCATGCTCCTAAACCTTGTGATGAGGGTACTGCCAGCCCTAGTGAAGAGGGGTCCGGAGTGGCCAAAGCCCCCCTCAAGAAAAGCAGAGGGAGTGTCCCATCAGTGTCCGAGTCGCCAACACCCTGTGGGGACTACACAGACATGGTCTTTAGCTTGAACAGCAACGCCGTCCCTAGGTCATCATCCAGCGCCTCCCCCAAAGCCCCCTCCCCTACCAGGACCGATCCCTCTGTTGCAGTGCTATCACGGGGCTTAGACTTCCCCCTTGCCAAACCTGGACCCAACCCGGACCATGGGGCTAAAGTCATCCGGGCGGACCCCCAAGGCCGCCGACGGCACTGCTCGGAAACCTTCCTTCCCTCGCCTTCCCTCCTCGCCCCAACCTCCACCTCCTCTTCCTCTACTGCCTCCCTCTTCCCGGAACACCCCCAAGCTGTGGCCCGCCGACTGGGCTTTGAGAGCATGTTGTGGGGGAACGGGGCCGTGGCCGACAACTCCGCTCAGTTCGCCGTGCCCGGACAGCCGCCCCTTCCCACAAACCCTCAGACTTCGTCCACAGAACAAGGCCTCAACTACATAGACTTGGACTTGGCCAACAAAGAAGGCCCCAATTTGGGCCCGGACGGACCGTCTGGTAGCGGGGCCCCCTCTCGCCTCTTCTCCGTACTGGGTGGAGGTTCTGGAGTCGTAGGAGTGGGTGCGGCGGCAGCAGCAGTCGGCGGCAGCAGCAGCTCGACACTCAACACTTACGCCAGTATTGACTTCTACAAGTCAGAGGAGCTGCGGACTCATAAGAATGGAAATAAGGAGGGAACAGGTAAATGTTTCCATTATTCTAAAAACACATTTCTTAGACTCTGTTCGGCATCACGTTTTGTCTCTTCTCTCCTTTCTCTTCCTTCTCTGTGACGTTAGGCCAAAACACATGGTGGTAATCAAAGGCCACCTGGCGCCAGGTAGTCTCGATTTGATTTGTATGACGGCGTAATCCATACTGTGAGATGTAGATTGTCTGCCCTGAACATTCATAAGTAAGTTTCTTCATAAGGCATACGCACACATCTTACATAACTTATTTAGTTATGTTAGGTGCTAAAGGCCAGACATCGATTTTTCCTGATATGACTATTGATCCCCTCGAGACCAACGTTTGTGGGCATATTCAGGTGACGTTCTGTTATAGAACTTTGACAAAGTGGCAGAATCTTTCTGCTCCAGATCCATTATTGGAAAAAGCTTTTGCAAACAGCTCAGCGCACATGAAGCAGGGTAAACGATTTTGGCGCGCCAGTTCTCTTTTCAAGTTCAATAAAGTTGAACTCCGGCCCTGTTATCTGTCGACCTGATTGTGACTTGAGTAGAAGAAACCAATGGAAGAGTTAAAGATTGTTCCATGAATCAGATTTTCTTTTATTTTTAGTTCCTGGAACCGTACATTCATTATGATGATGTAATGGTGAATAGTATGTAAGCATGGAAGTGGGGTCGCCAGGTTTCTAGATGTGGCAATAAGAAAGTTTTTTTTATTTGAACATGGCTTAACCCGAGCAGAAGGCTGCAATGGTTCAGTTTAACCACGAACTACGAAGGGCTCTCTCTTTTTTAAAATGCGTGCATAGAAACATACTTTATTGTTTCGGAAGGGAGGTCAGTAAGGCCAGATGATGAATTTTCATTGTATGTCATTTTTTCTCCTGCTGTGTGGGGGAATTCTGTAGTGGTGGGGGTCCACCACGGCGAAACAATGCCCCAACTAGGTCACCGCGAGACGTTTCCTCATAGAAAAACATTCTCTTTGAGCCACTGTCTGCACTAAATGGGCCCGTTAAGAAATTGCCGCCTGCAGATGGAGAGGCATTTAAATGGAGATGTGGATTTATATGCATCAGTAAAACACTCCGTAGTCTTACTTCGCCTTCCCACAGTGGGGCTCTTGTGATGAATGCATCCTGCCAAGACTTGTTGTTTATGCAGCCCTGCTCGCTTCCACTTGATTTGTACGTAAGGTTGTCCCAGACCTCAAGCCTCACGGGGCTCTGGGGTTAACGTTTCATAGCCCCGGCTCCCGAGTCGGATTTAATAAAGAATTTGAGGCATTAGCTAAAATTCATTGAGGGATCTTGTGGTGAGTGCAGTGCGGCTGAGCTCAACAGTTAAAAAAAAAGAAAAAAAAAAGAAAGATGTTCCACACATGTAAATGAACCATCCTTCTGCATGCACACGTAGCCGATTAGGTTTTATTGGGAGGTTGAAGCCGTGTTGGTGGACGGGGACAACGCTGCTGGGTGTATTTCAAATGTGTAAGCAAGCCGGCTGGCACAGTGGGAGCATATGGGCTCTGGCTGCTGAGGATGTCAGCGGGGCGGCATGTGGGGGGGGGGGGGGGGGGGGGGGCAGACAATGTTGCACGTTGGCTGTGAATGTTTAGATGGGGCCAGTGTTTCACTCGCACAGCTCTCGAATGCCTCTGTACAGTGTGTGTGTCCCCCCCCCCCCCCCCCCCCTCTCCTTTCATCCCTCTATTCCGCCTCCCCCTCTTTCCTCCTCCAATAAATGATCCTTTTGTTTGAGTGTGTTTGCCGCCGGGGGGCTGGCGGGCCTCGGCCCCCGAACACCGGCGGACTCCCGCAGAATCCGCTTTATTCGGCTTCGTTCAGCTATAAAAAAAGTGCATGCAACAACAAGGGGTATACAAAAGTATATAAAAGGAAATATATGTAAGAATAAAAGCAACAACAAAAGTATTTAAGAGCTAAAAAATAGGAATATATGACAATTTTATATATATGTGTATATGGAATAAAAGTGCTCTCCTAAAAAGAGTTTCCATCCAGCTTCCCTTTGCTCTTTGTTACTTATTTAATGTACTGCGCTCGGCCTCCTCGTCCGACATCCAGTCTTGACAGATTTTTGAAATTCCTTCCCTCCCTTCTGTTCACTACACACATTGTTTTTTTCCTCCACCCCCCCCCCCCCCAAAAAAACGCCTCTTGTCCTCCTTCCCTTTCACATCGTGTTTCACTTGATCCTTTAAACGCTTGCAGGGACGCTTGAAAAAGGACTTGAGACGTCTTCCTTTTTGCTGCAACTTTGCCTAGTTCACAGCAACTAGAGGCAGAGACAGACAGACAGACAGACAGACGGTACATGGCGACCGATCCGTCCGCCCCAGCAGTTCAGAAACAATGAATTATCTTGTCTGCGTGGATCCCCTGCGCTTTTTTTCTTTTAAGCGTTCTGCTGTAATTACAGGGATCTCTTCCCCTTAACAGGAATCGGCTTGTATAGAAAAAGAGTTAGTGTGTGTGTGTGTGTGTGTGTGTGTGTGTCTCTCTCTCAGGTCTGCATTCTTTTGACACAGAGGGCCAAAGGCTAAATTGTAACGTCAGCGGCGGGACGTCGGCCAAAGAAAACCCTATTTGACACTGTTTATGTACGTGTAAAAATAGCCTCGCGTGATTTGGATAAAGAAACGCAGGAGGATCTATTTCGCTCTGATTCACAATATTTAAGAAAACAAATAAAGCAAATGTTACTTCTGTCTGTTTTGCCTCCCCGAGGCATCAAGTCGAGCCTTTGTGTGGAAAATACAAGCGTTGATGTGTCTGCTTTTTATTGTGGCGTTGGCGGGTCATGTAGCCGCGTGCCTCTTTTTGGTGCCCCCCTCCCCCCCCCCCCCCACATAATGAGTGTTGTCGACGTGACCTTCATTAAAATTAGCTTAACAATTAGAAAGGACTTTTTGGGAGAATTTGGGATAATTGGATCAAATCAGCCACCACTCCCACAAACTCTTCCCGAGGAAAACCCGAGAAGTTAGTGATCGGGGGCCTCCGGCTGTCGCTGAACTCTTATTTCTCCCCCATCTGCAGGAGGATATCTGTGCCAGCCTCAAAATAACCTGTAGCTCTTTTTAAAGCGCCTTCCCCCGAGGAAGGCGCTTCTGACGGGAGAAGCATGAATATTCATTTAGCCGGAAACGCTGTCGTTCACCAAAGTGGGAACGTTCACATTTGTTTACGTGTGGCTGAAAAAAAGCCACGAATCAGTAGCTCAAAACTATTATTAAGTATTTGTAAATGTTTTCTCGTGTACGTTTCTGACGAAATGCCAAGATGTTAAAGGAACGAAATTGATCTTCGTGGATTCTTTAAAGGGTTCAATGCTATGTATTTTAGAAATAATGGTTAATTTAAATACTTTACGCGATCAAATCTTCCATCGTGGTGTCTATTCTGTACACGCATAGCGGTTTGTATTTAGATGTTGTGTAATTTGGCTTTTTATGGAACTCCCACTAATAACAAAATGACAACTCAGATTGAACTTTAACTACACAGAAATAAATCTACGTCCGTCTGTCAGAGAGAGCTTCTCCATGCTGGAAATCGTACGGGATAATTTGGGTTTATTACGACTGGGACTCGGTATCAGTTTGGCAATAACCGAGTACTCAATTAAAGCGCAGCAAAAGGAGCAGTGGAAGGATCCGACCGACCTCGGGAGCCCACTGCGTCTTTTTAAAACCGCCAAATTGGCTGTTTAACTGAAAGTGAGTGAACTGCAAATCTGATTCTTACAACCTTCGCTCCCTTACATAGTTCGTTGACACCTTACACACGTACGTACACACATCCGTTCCTCCACCAAGAGAAGCGCACTTGTCTTCACGCAGCTGACAGACTTGTATTGTGTGTAATGTGGTGCAGCACCAGTAGCGTTATGTCACACGGCGCCGCTCCCCTTTTTCCCCCCCAGATCAAGGGAGTCCAGCCGCAACCTATTTAGTGAATGAAAGCGACCAGCTAACGTCCTGTCCGAGCTACTTATTAGCCTGCCAGACGCTGGTTCTCTGCTGCGGTTTACTCAACTGTGTGACTGGAATTTTTTTTTTTTTTTAAAAGCTGAGAGGCGGCGCGCTGCCGCTTGTTATGATCACACCGTCCACATTAAGGGTGGAAATTAGTTTTAAGAAATGTCTCCGCGTCCTCGGCCCACAGAGGGACGAGCAGAGCGGCCTGGATCCTTTTTCCTCGCCAGTTTGAGTAAACCAAAGCCATATTTATCTTTTGTTTAATACCCCCCCCCCCCCCTCCTACATTTAGATCGGTTCCTGTGGAAAATAACACAAGGGAGTTTGTTTCTCTTAAAGTCAGGAACGTTTTGGTTTTTCTGAAGTCCAGTTCGCTTTGTTTTGGGTGGTCTGTTCGGGGAGTCGCTAGGCCTCGCACCGCACATAGCAACAACTCTCCTCTGTTTGCACGCACACTATTTTTTTTATTTTTTATTGGAGCACTCGGAAGGCTGAGGCGTTTTCACTTCAAGCGCCAACCGGCTGATGAGGTCACCTGCGTGTGCGGCGGCGGCGGCGGCGGCAGCGTCGACTCATTAGCGGGCCCTCGCCGGTGCAATTAGGCGAGGAGTAATCTGAGTGTAGTGCTGACACAAACGCACACTGACACACACACACACGGAGCAGCTCCCCCAACTGTAGAAAGGAAACCCTGGTTTCGCGCTTTGTTTTGCCCTCACACGTGCGCTTCCTGCCGACCTGTACGGGCCGCTCGTCCCGTGAGAAGATCCGCTGGCGAGTTTTTTTTTTTTTTTGTTGTTGTGCGTAAAAACAATGTGGTTTGTCTGCAGTAGGCGCCGTACACACGCTTCACATGTTTACAGGTTAAACCTTTATGCAACAAGTGTGTGTGTGTGTGTGTGTGTGTGTGTGTGTGTGTGTACAGTTGTTCATGAATGAATGTCCAGGATGACAGGTTTGTGTCCCATGTTCATCAATCTGGAGGCTTATGTTATGATGAGAAAGTCTATTGCGATTGTTTTTTTATTTATTTTATTTTTTTAAAAGAGCAAATCCACGGCTGTTTTTTAAAGCCCTCGACCCCCGTCGGCACACTTCCCGCTTTCTCCCGTGCGTGATTTCCCGCGGGGCCTCTGCAGCCGCGTCGGCGCAGTGAATTTGCATCCGGTGATGGATGAAGCAACCTCGGCCCGTAGCGCAAAAGTCCATCAGACGTGTTCCTCGGGGGGGGGAGAGACTTAAAAGGGGCTGGTGTCGTGTTCATCGTCGGCAAATCGCTCACCCAGGTCGACGCCTCTGTTCGGAGAAGTGCCAACTGTAGGTTCCGAAAGGAGCAGCCGAGCGTAAACGTCGTGGTGCTATCCGATTGACGCGGATGGAAAACCGCCCGGCTCCGCTAACTAACCGCAGCGTGTGCATTTCAACACGCAAACGGATGACCGTAATCCCCACAACCGCGTAGTGAGGCGCAAGAACTCGTGCAAGAATGTCATTTAACAGAAAAGTAGTGACTGAATTGTGCCTTCATGGGCCAGGAATGTTGGTACGCGTGTGTGTGTGTGTGTTTCAGATACTGCCTGAGGTCCACTGTCTAATCTGCCATCGACTAAGGAAGCTGGTTTTGTTCTACAATGAATAGACTAAACCTACTACTGTGTGTATGTGTGTGTGTGTGTGTGTTCATGCGGTCCGGCGCGCTCAACCTTCCGACGCCATCTGTAATCGACCGCCCTGAACCGAGCGGCCCGAAACCCCCTCACCCTCCCTCCCTCCCCTCGTACACGGGCGGAAACCCTCTTCCTCTCCTAAGCGGATCGTGTGATATCCACCTCGCTTGCCTCATTACAGACATCAAAGGGCCTTTTTCCACGAAGCCGCGTTGGCGCTGAAACTTTGAAGCGGGTTCACGCCGGAAGGCGAGAAGAACGGAAGGGGAGTGATTTCGCTGCTTTTCGCTGAAAGGGGACGATTCACTCCCGAGGGAGTGCGAAGTGAGGAGGTGAATCTGAGGTGAAGGGGAGACGATAATGATGTGGGTATTTATTCCTTAAGATTAACGTGGTGTGAGAAACGGCCTGTACGGCAACATCTAATGTGAGTTTAAGCACGATGGTTTAACAGTAATGATTTATTTCGTGCCCTAAAATTCCTCCAAAGGATAAGCGAGAGGGGAAAAAAAGTTGAGATTTTGCAGAAAATCTTTAAAATGTTAGTCTGCTCGAATCACGTTAGTGTTTTGGCAGAGTTTGGGATGAGTCCAGCCGCCATGGCGCCGTGTTTTGTTCACAGTAGCGGCAGCTGGCCTCCGTCTCCATAGCAACCGTATCTGTCCACCAGAACACGTTGAAATAACTAAGCGTACATCGGCAAAATTAAACAGAAGTTTCCCTCCTTGAACTGTCGGACTCACGGCTCGATTTTGATCACAAGTCTCTTTAAGAAGCGCCGTCATGCGTTTGTTGCCTTGGCGATAACCGGTGAAGACGTCTCTCGTCCCTTTGTCCCTCTCACCCTGTTATCAGCCGCCCGCTTTTGTTTTCAGCCGCTCGTCTTCCCAAGACCTTGACCAGGCAGCAGTGCTCCTCTCCAACAGGACATTTCTTCTAAAACACACACACACACACACACACACTCCTGGACCTTTCTGTTGTGATCGTTGCAGCACGATGGTGTTGACGGCCGCGTTCACGAGGTCAGTGCGACAGCAGCAGACGTGTGTGGCTTCATTCTTGAGCTCCTCACATGGAGTCTGAAGAGGGACAGATCAACTGATAGGACAAGGTGTGTGTGTGTGTGCGTGTGTGTGTGCGTGCGTGATTCCAGTAATTCAACGCAGCCAATGGGGGTCACATGTCGTTTCCGCTAATGCAGCAGACACACGCTCAACTCCACAGTATCGCCCACACACACACACACACACTGACCGTATCTATCGAAGTTTGATCACCTGCTGTTTTTGAGCTGAAACGTGACACAACAAGGTGAACGCTGAAGACAAGCTGTTCCGGCCGGAACAAGATTTCAGAGGGTTGTGATTAGAATCTAAAGGCTTTCATCAGTTAGTTGGACCGGTCGTCTGGTCTGTGAAGGTGACGTCTTCAGACGTGTTCCTAAAAAAACAGTCTGCAATCTGCAAACACGAGCAAAATGTACACACACAAACACGCATTCTCGATTACGATCACTTGGATTTGATGATTGGCCGAATTTAAATCGACATGTTTAACGGTACATTTGCCTCCAAGGTAAATAAGTACGACGAAGCCTTTATTATTCATTCATAGATTAACTAAATCATTCACTTGACAAACCTGTTAAGGGTTCAAGCGCCTTGCTGAAGAGCTCTTCAACAGGAGCTCAGTCATGGTGGTGAAACGTCATGTTTTGACTGACTAGTAGCTTATTTACATGCATACGTGCACGCACACACACTTTAGTCTGTCCAGCTGCATACTTGCGCTTGACCTCAGAGCGCGTTAGTTGCATTAAAATGTGATTTATGTGCATGAAAGCACACACGCGTACACAACATATGTCTATGTGGGTATATATAGACACACAAAACTGTGCGGCTGAGACGGATCATCCCGGCCAATCACCTTTCAGGAAGCGCGGATCAGCCAAAAGCTCCTCAACGAATGGCCCAAGTTACCTTCCGCGCCCCGGCTCTGGCCTCCCATGACTGCACACACACACACACACACACACACACACACACACACACACACACACACACACACACACACACACCTCCTGTCCCTTTTGCCTATACTGTTTTTGAACAAAGCCCCTCTGCCCCGCTGTCCAAACACTTTTCTTCTCCTCCTCTTTCCGTCTTTTCTCTCTGCAGACATTTTGTTTGCCGTTCACGCCGGACCTTTTTTTCTTTTCCTCTCATAATCCACGTTGCGCAAATTAAGGAGCTTTTCAGGGTTTTCTGCTTGAAGGAATGAATGAATAAAACTCATTACAGAATGACAGTGGACAAAAATTTTTTTTTACATTTTTTTAAGCCTACTCCCTCGCGGCCGAGTGACGGCGCGGCACCTGCTGAAGCCTGAACGCAGCTCTCATTGCTGCATTGTGTCGCTGTGTCCTTATCGCATAACTAATGATTGATGTATCGCCGTGTCACGCTGTCGTCGTGTCGGTGCATTTGTGTCACTTTGAAGTAGCGCTCAGCGGTGATTAGCTTGACTTTTTCTTTTTTTTTCTTTTGTGCAAAAGTTCACCCGTCGAGACCTGAAGCGATTACGAAAAGGTGAATTTCCTGCTGTTCGCTGGGAGGGGAGGGAGAGGGGGAGGGAGAGGGGGGAGGGTACGTGAGCTGGCGCCCAAAGTTGGTGAGGATTCATCCTCCGGTTTCCACGGATACCGCCGCCGAAACTCACGGCAATCCCTCCGGCGGGTTAAGATGCCCCAGCCGGGACCAAAAGGGCCGACGGGTTACACCGACATGAACTCCCCTCACTGTGAGCGCTGCTATCTCCTGTGTGTGTGTGTGTGTGTGTGTGTGTGTGTGTGTGTGTGTGTGTGTGCGCGCGTGTCAGGCAGCGGTCCAGCTCCTTGTACGAGCGCGATCCCGGCGACAGAGCTCCGATTGTGCGTATGGGATGTATGCCGGCCTCTACCCGGGAGAGCTGAGCGGCCATGTTGGGGTTACTGAGGCCACTGAGGAGGAGGAGCAGGAGGAAGGAGTTTTTCACACACACTTATTTGTCTGCTTTCCTTCCTCCTCCTCCTCTTTCCTCACACTCTCTCCCTGGAAAACATTCAAGTTTTTCTTTCTGCTTCATCTGAGGGCTGTTTTTTTTCTTTTCACCCCCTCCTCCTCCTCCTCGTGTCATTCTTCTCGCTCCGTCTTTGTTTCCCGGCCGCTTTTCTTTTCTCCGTCTGTCGCCCCCTACAAATTCAGCCTCACATCCCTCCTCGCCGCACCTCTTTGGCACGTACATCTTTGCGCTGCCTGAGGTCATTCGTCTTGACACTCCCACAGAGTTTCTCGCCGCGTCTCCACCATGATCTGTGTGTGTGTGTGTGTGTGTGTGTGTGTGTGTGTGTTTCATTGGATCCGGGGGGCCGTGGCATCGCTCAGCCGCTACTTCGCTAACCGGGTTTGTCTGTAAAGAGCTTAGCGCCGGTGGGCGCAGGAGAGCGCTAAGCTGATTACCGTCCACTAATGAGCCACTTCTTGCATGGAGGCCGTGTGTGTGTCTGTGTGTGTGTGTGTGTGTGTGTTTCCACTCTTGTTTGTTTCTGTGGGTCGCACACGGTTTCCTGAAGCATCTCTAAGCGTGCGAGCTTGTCTTCAGGTGGGGGGAGGGGGTCGGGGATGACAGGGGGTCAGAATTGAACTCGGGGTCGGCCGAAGTGCTGACGGAGACGACGGGGGCGAGAATACAGTTAGGCCTCCCGCAGAGAGGTCAAGTTATTGTCAGCGGCGCCCGTCACAGCTCCTCTTTTTGCACAAGCGGAGAGAGAGAGAGTGACTGATGCAGCCGGCGGACCGGATCGATTAATTAGCTGTTCATTCATCTTAATGAGCCGCGGGGGGATTCAATTAGCAACACACAGCGACTTAAAACGGAGGCTGAGCAATCGGACCAGATTAGTTATAGGATGATCTCGATTTAAAGTCAGAAAAATCACAGGTTTTTCAGGGGTTTGCGATGGCGATGACTTATTCATGACGTAAAAAAATTCAAACTGAAGATTCTTTTGTGGCTTTTAGCCAACAGGCGGTTATTTCCACAAAAAACGAGGCCCTCTTTCAGCATATGGATTGCTCAACTCCTGACTGAGGAAACTTTAGACTAAACACACACACACACACACATTTGAGTTGAACTCGCATGGCCGCGCTGTCTGCCGGACCAGGAAGCCAATTTTGACAAAGAGTCAAGAATTTCGGCCCAGAAGCCATTTTTCGTGCACACTCGACACCCGTCCCCACCCGAACACCTTCCGCAGCCGGGATTACGGACACGGTGACTACATGGTGACTGAGACAACCGCCCCGCGCCCCCCTTCCGAAACTCGTCGCCGCGGATCGAATGAAGGCGCCGCGGTGTTTGCTCACTGCTGCTCATTATTGGCCCGAGAGCGGTCGTTAACCTTTCAGAGTGCCGCCTCACCCCGACGTCACCCTCCGCCGGGCCTCAGCGCCGCGGCTAACGACTTCCTGTGCTTTTGGGGAGGGGGGGGGGGGGGGCGGGGGGGGACACAGAGTCGGAAATGTTTATCTTGGGAGTCAATGGATTTACAGCTTTCGGAGTGTCCACATTTTATTTGTATTGCAGAACCAGGAGACCACTCGCTCAGTAGTAGCTCGGATTTGCATCGACTAAGTAGTGACCCGCCATTAAGCTTCTTCATATTCTAACCTAGTATAACATATTTTGGTAATAATTGTTTCCTGATGAACACCCGAGCACCGCCGCTGCTGTCAACGGTGTGTTGCGTGTTGCGTTCACGAGCACATGTCGCTTCGTTTCGTGATTGTGTCTTTCTCTTTTTCCTTTTTTGTTTTTTTGTTTTTTTTGTTGTTGACTGTTTTCGTGCCTCGCGGAAACTAGATGTTCTCTCTGAGTTAATGACAGACAGCATCTGTGGAATCTACAATTACGCCCCCCCCCCCCCCCCCCCACCGCGTTAACACAATGTTCTCCTCGTCCGCGCTGCAAGCGTCACGGCGGCGAAACCGGAGCGTTAAAAGCCCCCGAATCGGCGGAAGAGAGGAAATGAGATGCGGGCCGCTCTCACGCCCGCTTATTAATCCTACGCGTTGAAGAACAAACCACGAGGAGAAAACAACACGCGGGGAACGAGGTCCAGCATCTGTTCTACCGTCCGCGTCCCCGCCAAATTTCATCCGCCGCTAATGAAACTGTTTGTATTCATGGCCAGTCGTGATCCAGAGGAGCTGAAAGAAACACGAGTCCTTTTCATATTTAATTTACCAGCACGTGTTCTATGGCGTGTTTCGTACGCGACTGGCTGAGGGTCATCAGGTGTCATCTGCCCCTTTTTTGGCGTATTCCGCTTTAAGCTGGTAGGTTATGATGATGATCGGGGCTTTTTTGGGAGTAAAGTAGGGGGGTGGAGGGGAGGGGGGGGGGGGGGGCGGCACTGTTCCTAAAAGTCCTGTAATAACCGAGGTCCGAGGGCAAACTCAAATGTTTTTTTTTCCACCCGTGGAGACGAGGTGAGAGCGTGAAGCGTCACTCGCGGTGCCCCCAGAAGGTCCGTAGATAAATATTTGCGGTGCTTGTTGGCCCGGTTTGGCTGTCACACTGACTGCGCACAGACACACACACACACACACACACACACCCCGAATCCACGCCGACACTCAGTCGATGCTGCATAGGTGCAGCGTTCTCAGCGCGCTCAGTCGTTTAACACGGATACACGCGAATCGGGGAGCTTCTGTGTGCGATTCAGAGGTGTCTATTAATAATTACACAATCCATCATCAGACTGGAGCAGAGGCCAGAAGCTGGCATGGAGACCGACACACACACACACACACACACACAGTGTGTTGTGAAACACAGACTGGCATCAGTTTGGAACCACGGGGGGAAAAGATTTCCACATGCGAACTGGATCCCCCCCAGCTCCACCCCCAGCGGTCATTTGGGGACGTTTGAATCAGTAATGACCCTTAAACGACAGCGGCACCGTAAGGAAGGCAATATTCACCATGATGTGGTTTAGCCAAAACGGAAGAGTACCGTAAAAACACCTGCTCGGGCCTTTTCTCCCCGAGGAGGCGAAGAGATATCGGTGGTCTGACTCGGCACAAAATGAAAGAGTGCGTATTGAATGAAATATCAATCCACTTGAAAAAAAAGCTAAACTAGTCCTGTTGGCTTTAGCTCTGTGTGTCCTGTCCAGGGACAGGACGTCCCATGTCAAATGTCAGTACAGTAGCCAGTTTCTGTTGCACAAGGTCGGCCCACATTTGCGACGCTATATTTACCACCACTAAAGGAGGTCTGTTCTCAAACCATTGACCATCTCGCTCGTGTGTGTGTGTGTGTATTTAATTCATAATGATATAAACCTGAATATTTGTTTTATTCGACGTCAGCCATTGAATCCCTTATCACAACAGTTGGCAACTCATTTTCTTACCATTGGCAGAGCGGCGCGTTGAATTTAGCTCAGACTCTGTCGAACACCCACGACACGAATGCCAACGTTTTCCAAAGCTTCCAGGTGCAGACACACAAACATGCGCGCGCACACACACACACACACAGATGAATTAAAATTCAGTTTTTCTGTTAGTCGAAGTCTTCACCGGGGTCACGAATGTAAACTGCGTGTTCACCCTCTCCGTCCGCGTGGTTGATCTAAAAATACTGGGACGTGAGGCTGCACGTGGGCAGCGAGCGCGTTTCTCCCACATATTTCCCCCCCCCCCCCCCCCCACACACACACACACACACACTGAGCATTGCTGCTCTGTCTGTCTCTTCCTGTCCCCACACATTCCAGCTCCTCTGTGTTGCACATCACACCCACTCAGTCCCTCCCGCTGTGCCGCTGCATAATGCAACCAGCCCCGCAGGCCCTTTTCTTCCTATCACGTGTAATAATGCTGTAATCGCTAAATGTTTTAATGTTAAATATTGCTTTTGTCCGCCTCTCTTATGTCACAGCCGCCGCACACGTGTGCGCCCACGATAACAGGTGGATACACCCACACCTGGATAACAGGTTGTTGTGTGGCAGTTTTAGCAGCAGCGAGTTTGATTGACAGCAGGAGCGTTTAGGGCGGGACTGATTGACAGATACATGTACACTTTATTAATCTGCAGTAGCAAAGTCTGTAATTAAAAATGCACAATATATACACAATACAATAAAAGAGAAGGGCTAGGAAATATTTAATTAAATTAGAGAATTAAGTTAAAAAAAAAAAAGTGCACAATAAAAGTTTGTACAAGACTAACTGTGTGTGTGTTTGTGCGCTCGTCTTTCAACTGCCGCGGTCCCTCCTCTCGCGCACACAGTGCGATGTATGGAGCGCCTGAGCATAAAGGGGGGAAATGCGCTGCGTTCGCTCATTTCGAGACAATGAAAAGCTTCCCGTCGCCATCGGCGGCATTAAGGACTCGTCGCCGTGTTGTTTTTTCATTCCACGCTGTCCATCAACTTGGACTTGGTGTTCGAGCGACAATGATGTGACAGTGGAGCCCGAGATCCCAGCTGGTTAGTTTAGCTTCCACCTCTGCTCCCTCTCGACTCGGCTTTCAGTGGCCCTCAGTTATTATCTAACCCCCCCCGCCCCTGAATTAATCCATGCCGTAAGTGCTCCGGTAATAAGGCTGAAAGAACAACATGTTTAAAGCAAAAAAAACACACGTTGAACATGAATGGTAGCAAGTGAATGCCTCCGCCGTTGCCATGGAAATGTCCTCACACTTCCCAGAAATCACCGGTGGGCTGTGCTGCGAAGCCCCCTCCTCCGATTTACTGTGAATGCGTCCAGCTGACAATCGATGCTCATTCACCGACCGGAAGGACGCGTCCGGGCAGTGGGGGGGTCGAGGGGCCCCCCGGATGTGGGGAATGTTTTTTTAGCCACTGGGTTTTTATACTATAAAAAAGATGGGATGTCTCCCGATCTGTCCGAGCATCAGCGGAGATCCATCAAAATAGGTGAACCTGTTCTTTCTCAATCAACGTTCTTGACAGCGAAAAGAAGTAAATGTGAAAGCTCGCGCCTCCTCCACCCCCGCCTCCTCCGCCCCGCCCCGCGAAGTCTGTCATCTGAGGAGCAAACATTCCCTGGAGACTCTGAAGACGTTGCGGCTTCCTGTTTTTCATGGTCGGGGCTGCGGATCCGTGCACAATTTCCAACTTTTAAGTCTACGAAACCATGAAACTGATTTGTACTGTAATCCGTGCGGATATGACACCATTCGTCCTTATAGGTCAGGGGTCAGGGATGGCCTCCGCAGGCTCGCATGGAGCGATCGCTCAAACCACAGTGTTGTGTGTGTGTGTGTGTGTGTGTGTGTGTGTGCATGAATGCAAAGTGCAGGTTGCTGCATCTGAGGAGTAGCAAAAACTAAATATAACGGCACCCTTTTACTTTTACTCTTCCTGCAGCCTGAGCACTGCTGTTTGAGGTGTAGCAAAGCGCGCATAGGTCTCTCCTTTTGAAATGAAATGTGATCCACCTCATCGTGGTGGCGTGACCCGTGGACCCGGTGACTCGCATCGCGTTGCCAGGACCGGCTGTGGGCGCCGGGGTGGCGTGGAAATGACAGGCCGACGCTCGATTTACGGGGCCGAGAGCAGGGTGGCTTTCAATCTGAGACTGCCCTCGATTGAGACATCGCACAGACCCAGACACACACAAACACACACACACACACAGACACACTCAGGGGGGCGGCTTGACAGCAGTTACTGGCGAGACACAGACTGCGGAGGCCGATCGCCTCGTCTAACCTCTGCAGTCTGGCAGAGGAAAGGGGAAAGATGAGCACACGTACGCCCAGAAGTCCCCCCCCAGCGCTCATCGCTGCATCGACCGGAGAAACGACGGGCGAGGAAATGAAGGCGATCGGGTCCGACTCATGGAAAGAGGGGGTTGGGGGGGGGGCGGGACACGTGAGGAGGCGATATTTGATTAGAGCGGAAACATTTGCAGTAAACAGGGCGCGTGCACGTGCGCTGGGCGTGCGGCATCAGGAGAAGTTCTCCCGCCCGCCCCGTATAATTTGCCATGTCTGCGTTTGCCGAAAGGTCGTCATTAAGCGAATGTCATCCGCATAATTATAGTGTCTTGCCGTGTGTCCTCGTGTGTGTGCGTCCATGGCGGTGCATCGGTGCGTGTGCAGGCTGTCTCCTCCGTTTGTTTTTTTTTGTCATTATTTTTTTTTTTTATGTTTAGTTTTTTTCGAGGCCCGCACTGGTTTTGGGCCGTCACGGCGTGGCCGGCTGGCGGGCGTCTGTGGGGCTAAATATAGCTCACTGCAGAGGGAGGGAGGGGTGAGTCATCCTCGCACCTGACGCAGGGTGACCCGGTTTAAAGGGCATTGACTAATCTTTACAGCCGCGGCCCCGATCCCTCGAACTCCAGGTGAACTCCAGCTGCTCTTTTGTCGAAACATCACGATGTGACAGGCCGTCTGGCGGGTCGAGCAGGCCCGGAGATGTCTGCAGATGTTGTGTAGTTTGAACCGAGGGACCTTAATGATTTAAATGAAGAGAGCAAAGATTTGAGCTTTTTGTGTTTTTCTCTAAATGAAACGGCGGCTGCTTGGAGGGCTGCGTGAAATCGCTAACGCATTTACAGGTTGTCGACCCCTTGAATGGGAATGTTGAGTCCCAGCAGCGCCGGCGTTACATTTAAACCAGGTTTCCTCTCACAATTTGTTAACTTTTTGCTGGGACTTAACCCAAAAACCTTCGACCGCGCATAAGGTCAGTGTAAAAATTCAAATCAAATCAAAAAACGAGCAGATGGCTGCCTTGTGATTCGTCCGCTCTCTACTTTGGAGCAGAATTATCATTAAATCTGCATTCCCCTTAATCCCATTAACTGTGCAGGCAAGAGCGGCTCCACGCAGGGCCGCTGCGCACGGCACACCTGCGTGCTCACGTGTCCGGTGTGATGCGCCCGCAGAGATCGGTGTTCTCACATCCCCGCTGTTCCTTTTTATTGCTTTCTTCCTTTCTTTCCTTTCTCGGCTTGTTTGGTTCTACCGTTTATTCCTGTTGTTGTTTTTGAAGTCACCGTGTTCCCAAGGTGATGAGCAGATACTTCCATAAGAGATTATAATTACCTTGATATATATCATCTTTATTTCTTCTTCATATCTGAGTTGTTGTTCATTCTGCGTCTAACTTCTTTGTGTCGCCTTTTTTTCCCTCAGAGTGCTGATGTCGGTGCGTCGGGAACCAATCTGGTGCCAAGCTCCGCCTCTTCCGCGACGACCAATCGCGTCGAGGGAACGGCCGGCGTGGACACGCCTCCCCCCGGCGCATTTCGACAGAATGGAAAACTGTTTCCGGTTGCTTTCGTCGTGTTGGTTGGGGGAAACCAACAGGGACGTGTGCCAAATGACATTCTTAAACATCAATTTGCTGCTCTCATTCCTTGAGTGAAAGCCAATCAGAGAAGGGTACAAACGGATGGAGATTTGTGTTTTTATTTTATTTTTTCAAGAGTACATTTCTAATGATTAAGGTGGATATTTAGTTTATGGATGAAAAAAATGAATATAATATTGTATCTGCTCAAAAAGTGCCTCATTTTCAGATTGTAGCCATTTTACAAAGAACTTCAAAACGGAAGTTTTTATGTTTTTTTCGTGCTTGATTTAATGTAAAAAAATGCAGCAGTAGATAAAGATAAAAGGGTGTGAGCTTCTGCTGCGTGCGTCGTCACAACGGATGATTCTGATACCTGCAACCCGCGGGGATCAGTTGAAAATGACTGCATGTTGAATATAACGCAACATCCGTCAAATGTACTTGTGCGTTGTCGCGTCTAACTTTCAGAAGTTGGAAACTGGAAAACACAATAAATCCGATGCGACGTGAATGGGGCATTTTGCTAACGTTAACAATGATAATGGTACTAGCCGATCTGCTGGCCTTCCTGCCTACTGTGAGAAACGTTAGCATAGCCTGTGTTAACATTCGGCTCCCATTCGGTCGTTTTATCTTCCCGTTGACTTTTTTTTAACAAAGCCATACACCTAGAATATTAAACACAGGCGTGAAGCGAAGGGGAATACGGTAGCTCGCCAGTTAGCTTAAGCCACCCAGGTCAGATTAGCCTATTAGCAGGTTGCCAGGACATAAATTCGGCATCCTGCTGAGTCACAGCTCGGGTTGAGACCCCTGACACGGAGCCACGGTATCCCATTAGCGCTATTAGCTCCAGACACTTGTGTACGACTTAGTCCACTTTGTCTCAGGAGGGTAAATGACCTTAGGTACTTACAGCGGAGGATAGGGACCCTATCAATAGCCATGCTGATGCTACCCTCTTAGCACGGGGGAAAAGGAGGTCGCCTTATATCTCAATTCAATGCTACGTAATGACAAAATGGATCCGCTAAGTTGTTCTCAGTTATTTTGTACATTAAGGTACTAAAGTTGAAGATTATACACTTTTTATAAGTTATAATTTTGAAACGGGTTGGACTCAAGGTGCTTTGACCGTAAATCCGTCTTAAAAGGCTCCGTTTCCATCTTCGTCCCTCCATTCAGTTCTTTTGCTCAGCTCTCACTTCAATCTCCGCTATGCATCAGCACTAAAGTGCCTGTCTCTCCCTTCCCCGGCTTAGCAGCTAGTACCAATAGCGCTGTCCTAGCACAATATATGATCAAGTCTATTTTCGTGTCTCTTTTTGTCTCTTTCGGCTGCGCAGTTGTCAAGAAATATCGTGTTCACGTGACAGTGATCCCTCAGGCGGCTTGACCGAAAGCCACGGTCCTAATCGGGGGAGATTTGGACCGTTTCGCTCTGCCGCTAAAGGAGGACTTAATTGTCGCAGGGCCGTCGGTGCCAAAACCCAACAACAACAACAGGCTCCGACAGCACCTCAAGAAGCCACCTTCAGCTCGCAGAACTGGACGTATTGCTTTGTTTTGTTTTTAAAAGTGTAACTTTTTGTGACGTATCTGCCCTCCCAGTGTGCTCTTGCGAGGCTCGGGGATAACGTTCATCGCGAGGCCTCGCGCACGCGCTCTGGCCTTGACTTTCCCAACCGGAGGAAGAAAAATGTAAATAAAAAAATAATAATAATCCATGTGCATCAGTGTAGCTCCACGTTTCACTCGTGTGTTTGTCTGCGCCTCTCGGGAAGTTCATGAACTCGCTCACTCTGGTCACGTGACTGGGGAGAACACAACAATGCAGCTTTATCATGAGCAGATTGGGATCCGTGGTTGGATTTGGCCCTAATAGCGGTTACTAATGCAGAAGTGGGGGCGCCGGGGGGAGCAATTGGACTTCAAATCAGATTCAGCATATAAATCACAGACTTTCATGGGGACTCGCAGGCAAACACATGATACTTGATTTATTTATA